>NC_091293.1:38460268-38607768 GCF_038502225.1 Cherax quadricarinatus | reverse complement strand
GAACATGAAGCCGTCCAGGATATTGTGAAAAACCCTGAATGTTTGTACACTGATGCAACACCTGGAGTCTCTCTGCAGCAAGAACTCAGGTCAAGGTGAAATCCCAGACAACTTAAAAGTGCAGACTTATCTGGTCTGCACAAGTACAGGCCAGTAGCCCTAACATCACTCATAATAAAAGTAATCAGAACGATTGAGGGTCGAACCCGTGGCAGGTGAGTCCTGAAACTCCAGGCCAGTGTGCTAATCGCTATGCCATCTGGCACTATTACAATTCATCCTACTTGGTATCTTTCCATACATCATAGGGAGGTTAGCATGGGCCACCACTGTGACCACAAATTCAGGTTTTGACAGACGAATCCCAAACCAGTGTGGCTGTGTCGTGCACTAGCCCAAGTCATTGAAAGTTGTCATTATGACTCACGAAATCGTGATAACACGATTGCAAACAAATCAAAGAACGGGTGAGACTCGAACTCATGGCAAGTCAGTTCTAAAACTCACGCCACAACTACGCTGGTGTGGGATTCGTCTGAAAAAAACTGCGCTTGTGGTCACAGTGGTGGGATGGCCCATGCTAACCTCCCTATGGTGTATAGAAATACAGCTGGATGGATGAATCTTATTGTAGCCAGCTGGCCCAGTGGTTAACGCACTGGCCTGGAGTTTGAACACTCACTTGTCATAGGTTTAATCTCCGCCCGTTCTCTGATATTTTTGCAGTCGATTTATTACGATTTCGTGATTCATTAAATCTTTGAAAGATGCCAAATTTTAAAGTTTATGGAACAATAAGACCTGCATAACCCAAACCAGTGAGGATATATAGCAGGAAAATCAAGCTTGTCACAGCTGCTAAACCATTATGATAGATTTACGGAGGCGTCTAAGAAAACCAAAACACAGATGTAGTCTACAAGGTTTTCGCAAAGAATTTCGACACATGCGAGCATGTGGTGATTCCATATAAAATAAGAGCGATAGATATAACAGGCAAAGTAGATAAATAGATGTTCAACTTTCTGACAAATAGAATACAAAAAGTAGTGTGGTAAATAAAGCAAAATTTAGCATAAGCAAAGTCAGCAGTTAAGTACTCTTAGGTAGAGTTTTGGCACCTCTCCTGTTTCTCAACCTCATAGCCTGGAAGGTAGAGTTTTGGCACCACTCCTGTTTCTCATCCTCATAGCCTGGAAGGTAGGGTTCTGGCACCTCTCCTGTTTCTCATCTTCACTGCGTATATATAAAAAAAAGCTGGCCAAAGTTTTGTATCATTTGCAGATGATGTCAAATAATGAACACCAACTTAGTGGAAAATACAAACAAAATGCAAGAAGATACATGCAAACTTTTCTAGAAGTCAGTGGAGAATAACATGGTGTTCGCTGGTGACTCGTCCATCAGCTTAGATATGGAAAGAATGATAAACCTCAAAACAGATACTGTATAAAAGAATCGCAAGATGATCAAATAGGTGGAAAAGTACACGTGAAGAACCTGATATACCTTCGAAGAGTTTCGAGAATTAATCTACTCTTGGAGCCCGGCCATGGGCCAGGCTCGTCTGGTGCTTGCCTGATCAACCAGGCTGTTGCTGTTGGAGGCCCACTGCCCCACATATCCATCACAGCCTGGTTCATCTGGCACCTGGTGAAGATACTTGTCTAGTTTCCTCTTGAAGACTTCTACACTTGTTCCAGCAGTGTTTCTGATATCTTCTGGTAAGATGTTGAAAAGTCTGGGACCCCGGATGTTGATACAGTGTTCCCTTATTGTCCCCACCGCACCCCTGCTCCTCACTGGGTGTATTTTACACTTCCATATATCTCGCTCCAGTGTATTGTTATGGCAGTGTGAAGATTTGGGACCAAGCCCTCGAGTACTTTCCAGGTATATATTATCATGTATCTCTCCTCCGCTCCAATGACTACATGTTCAAGACTTGAAGGCGTTCCCAGTAGTTTAGGTGTTATACTGACTCAATGTGAACCGTAAACGATCTCTGTATTTGTTCCAGCTCCGATATTTCTCCTGCCCTGAACGGGGCCGTCAGCACTGAGCAATATTCTAAGTGAGGGAGGACAAGCAATTTGAAGAGTGTCACCATCGGCATTATTTCCCTTGTTTTGAAAGTTCTCAATACCCACCCCGTCATCTTCCTGGCTGTCGTGATCTTTGTCTTGTTATGGTCTTTAAAAGAAAGGTTCGCTGACATAATTATTCCTAGGTCTTTTACGTGTTCCTTACGTTTTATTTGGTGACCCTCTTGAGTTTTGTATATAGTGTTCCTTTTGAGTTCTTCATTCTTTCCATACCTAAGCAACTGGAACTTGTCACCATTGAACGTCCTGTTGTTCTCCACTGCCCACTGGAAAACCCTGCTTGTCTTCCTGTAATTTTTCAGTGTCCTCTACCATACTAACTTTCATGCTTATTTTAGTATCATCTGAAAATGATGATGCAAAAGTGTGCCGGGTGTTTTTATCTATGCTATGAGAATGAGAAAATCAGAGGTGCCAGGACAGTGCCTTGGGGCACTGAGCTTTTGACCTTGCCCTGTTCACTACTACTTTTTGTGTTCTGTGTGTATGGAACTCGAAAATCCATCTGCCTACCTTCCTCGTAATGCTCATGGCCTTCATTTTGAGCGCTAACACTCCATGATTACATTTGTCAAACGCCTTTGCAAAATCTGTGTAAACACATCTGCGTTATGGTCGTCTTCCAGTGCCTCTGTAATTCTGTCATAATGGTTCAGCAGCTGTGACAGACATGATCGTCCTGCTCTAAAACCATGCTGGTTCGGGTTATGTTGGTTGTGCTGGTCCATGAAATTTGTAACCTGCAGTCTCATAACTCTTTTGAAGATTTTTATGATGTGAGAGGCTAGGGTTACTGGTCTATAATTTTTAGCTAGTGCTCTACTACCTCCCTTGTGCAAAGGAGCTATGTCTGCACTCTTTAAGGCCTCCGGTATTTCACCTAGATCTAAGCTCTTTCTCCAGATAATACTGAGGGCTCGTGCTAGTGGTACTTTGCACTTCTTTATAAACAGAGCATTCCATGAATCTGGTCCAGGTGCTGAGTGAGTGGCCATGTTTTCCATTTCTTTTTCGAAATCTATGGGATTTGTACTAATGTGAGTTAGTTGGTCTGTGCGGCCTTCTTCTGGAGTGAAAAATATTTCTACATTTTCTACTTTGCTGTCATTTAGTGGGTTGCTGAACACCGACTCATACTGTTCTTTTAGGATTTCACTCATTTCCTGTTCATCGTCAGTATACGAGTCTCCTCTCAGTAGTGGTCCAATTCTACAGGTAGTTCTTAACTTGGATTTTGCGTAGGAATAGAAATATTTGGGTTTCTTGCAATATCCTGTATGGCCTTTTGTTCCCTTTGTACTTCTTCTGTGAGGTATGACATCCTAAGTTTTTGCTCTAATTAAGTGATCTCTCTGCTAAATCTATCTTTCCTCTGTTGTAGCATATTTGGGTTTTTAAGCAGTTCAGTAACCTGTTTTCTTCTTCTGTACCATCTCCTACGCTCTCTCTCTATATCTGATCTTCTTCTGGGTTTCCTCAATGGTACATGTTTCATACATACTTTGTATGCTTCTGTATTCAGCTTCTCTAGGCACTGGTGGGGATTTAGGTCGCTCATGTCTGATTCCCAGGGTATGTCTGATAGTTCTTAGTATATCTTTTCCCAGTCAATTCTATGGTTCTTAAAAATAAACTTACTGAACATCCCGTCTCTAACATTAGTGACGCAGTTCCCTAACCCGGACTTAATATTCGTCTGAACTTCTATAATGTTGTGATCAGATATATTGTTTTTGTAATTGTTATGTCTCTGATCAGTTCCTCGTTGCTTGTGAATATCAAATCCAGGATATTTTCATCTCTAGTGGGATCAGTTATCTGTTGGTTTAGAGTATTTTTCACAAAGCCTCATTAGTTCCCTGGTATGTACCTGTTGAGCCAGGCTGCTTCCCGGGGATAGTTCTGGTATAACATTGTGTTGCGTCATCTTCCATTTTACACGAGGGAGATTAAAATCTCCAAGGAGTAAATTATTTGGTGTAGGATTTTCTACCCTATCCACATAACTATCTATCTGCCTTAACTGATCTGTGAATTCCTCAGCAGTTGCTGATGGTGGTTTGTATACTAGGATAATTACCAAATTCCTATCCGGGTGTAATATCAGCCGATCTTTCGAAGAATACAATACGGGAAATGTCAGGATAACCACTAAAATGACGGGGCGGATAATGAGAACTTTCAAAACAAGGAAATAATGTCAATGGTGACACAAACTCGGTTGTGCTTTCCTCACTTATTGTTCAGTGTTAATGACTTCGTTCAGTGCAGAACTATCAGAGCCCAGGTAGAGCCAATAAAACATTTAAGTTGCTGGGAACGACTCAGAGTCTTAAATAAGTATTCATTGGAAGTCAGAGGTACGTCATATATACCTGGAAGGTACTTGAGGGCCGGACAGTGAGGAGCAGGGGTGCAGTTGGCACAGTAAGGGAACACTGTATCAACATTCATGGTCTCAGACTATTCAACATCTTAACAGAAGATATCAGAAACACTGCAGGAACAAGTGTAGAAGTCTTTAAGAGGAAACTGGACAAGTACCTCCGCCAACTGCCAGATCAGCCAGGCTGTGATGGATATGTGGGGAAGCAGATAACCAACAGCAACAGTCTGGTTGACCAGTCAAGTACCTGACAAGCTTGGCCCTGGGCCGGGATCTGGGAGTAGAAAAACTCTCGAAATCCTTCAAAGGTATATTACCCAGTCTTCTCCGATATTACCCAGTCTTCCCCGATATTGCCCAGTTTTCTCCGTTATTACTCAGTCTTCTCCGATATTACCCACTTTTCTCCGATATTACCCAGTCTTCTCCGACATTGCCCAGTCTTCCCCGATATTACCCACTCTTCTCCGATATTACCCACTCTTCTCCGATATTACCCACTCTTCTCCGATATTACCCACTCTTCTCCGATAATACCCAGTCTTCTCCGATATTACCCAGTCTTCTCCGATATTACCCAGTCTTCTCCGATATTACCCAGTCTTCTCCGATATTACCCAGTCTTCTCCGATATTACCCAGTCTTCTCCGATATTACCCAGTCTTCTCCGATATTACCCAGTCTTCTCCGATATTACCCAGTCTTCTCCGATATTACCCAGTCTTCTCCGAGTCTTCTCCGATATTACCCAGTCTTCTCCGATATTACCCAGTCTTCTCCGATATTACCCAGTCTTCTCCGATATTACCCAGTCTTCTCCGATATTACCCAGTCTTCTCCGATATTACCCAGTCTTCTCCGATATTACCCAGTCTTCTCCGATATTACCCAGTCTTCTCCGATATTACTCAGTCTTCTCCGATATTACCCAGTCTTCTCCGATATTACCCAGTCTTCTCCGATATTACCCAGTCTTCTCCGATATTACCAGTCTTCTCCGATATTACCCAGTCTTCTCCGATATTACCCAGTCTTCTCCGATATTACCCAGTCTTCTCCGATATTACCCAGTCTTCTCCGATATTACCCAGTCTTCTCCGATATTACCCAGTCTTCTCCGATATTACCCAGTCTTCTCCGATATTACCCAGTCTTCTCCGATATTACCAGTCTTCTCCGATATTACCCAGTCTTCTCCGATATTACCCAGTCTTCTCCGATATTACCCAGTCTTCTCCGATGTTACCCAGTCTTCTCCGATGTTACCCAGTCTTCTCCGATATTACTCAGTCTTCTCCGATATTACCCAGTCTTCTCCGATATTACCCAGTCTTCTCCGATATTACCCAGTCTTCTCCGATATTACCCAGTCTTCTCCGATATTACCCAGTCTTCTCCGATATTACCCTTCTCCGATATTACCCAGTCTTCTCCGATATTACCCAGTCTTCTCCGATATTACCCAGTCTTCTCCGATATTACCCAGTCTTCTCCGATATTACCCAGTCTTCTCCGATATTACCCACTCTTCTCCGATATTACCCAGTCTTCTCCGATATTACCCAGTCTTCTCCGATATTACCCAGTCTTCTCCGATATTACCCAGTCTTCTCCCAGATATTACCCAGTCTTCTCCGATATTACCCAGTCTTCTCCGATATTACCCAGTCTTCTCCGATATTACCCAGTCTTCTCCGATATTACCAGTCTTCTCCGATATTACCCAGTCTTCTCCGATATTACCCAGTCTTCTCCGATATTACCCAGTCTTCTCCGATATTACCCAGTCTTCTCCGATATTACCCAGTCTTCTCCGATATTACCCAGTCTTCTCCGATATTACCCAGTCTTCTCCGATATTACCCAGTCTTCTCCGATATTACCCAGTCTTCTCCGATATTACCCAGTCTTCTCCGATATTACCCAGTCTTCTCCGATATTACCCAGTCTTCTCCGATATTACCCAGTCTTCTCTTGTTTATGTACAGTTTAGATCCTGGGCTCTTGTTTATGTACAGTTTAGATCCTGGGCTCTTGTTTATGTACAGTTTAGATCCTGGGCTCTTGTTTATGTACAGTTTAGATCCTGGGCTCTTGTTTATGTACAGTTTAGATCCTGGGCTCTTGTTTATGTACAGTTTAGATCCTGGGCTCTTGTTTATGTACAGTTTAGATCCTGGGCTCTTGTTTATGTACAGTTTAGATCCTGGGCTCTTGTTTATGTACAGTTTAGATCCTGGGCTCTTGTTTATGTACAGTTTAGATCCTGGGCTCTTGTTTATGTACAGTTTAGATCCTGGGCTCTTGTTTATGTACAGTTTAGATCCTGGGCTCTTGTTTATGTACAGTTTAGATCCTGGGCTCTTGTTTATGTACAGTTTAGATCCTGGGCTCTTGTTTATGTACAGTTTAGATCCTGGGCTCTTGTTTATGTACAGTTTAGATCCTGGGCTCTTGTTTATGTACAGTTTAGATCCTGGGCTCTTGTTTATGTACAGTTTAGATCCTGGGCTCTTGTTTATGTACAGTTTAGATCCTGGGCTCTTGTTTATGTACAGTTTAGATCCTGGGCTCTTGTTTATGTACAGTTTAGATCCTGGGCTCTTGTTTATGTACAGTTTAGATCCTGGGCTCTTGTTTATGTACAGTTTAGATCCTGGGCTCTTGTTTATGTACAGTTTAGATCCTGGGCTCTTGTTTATGTACAGTTTAGATCCTGGGCTCTTGTTTATGTACAGTTTAGATCCTGGGCTCTTGTTTATGTACAGTTTAGATCCTGGGCTCTTGTTTATGTACAGTTTAGATCCTGGGCTCTTGTTTATGTACAGTTTAGATCCTGGGCTCTTGTTTATGTACAGTTTAGATCCTGGGCTCTTGTTTATGTACAGTTTAGATCCTGGGCTCTTGTTTATGTACAGTTTAGATCCTGGGCTCTTGTTTATGTACAGTTTAGATCCTGGGCTCTTGTTTATGTACAGTTTAGATCCTGGGCTCTTGTTTATGTACAGTTTAGATCCTGGGCTCTTGTTTATGTACAGTTTAGATCCTGGGCTCTTGTTTATGTACAGTTTAGATCCTGGGCTCTTGTTTATGTACAGTTTAGATCCTGGGCTCTTGTTTATGTACAGTTTAGATCCTGGGCTCTTGTTTATGTACAGTTTAGATCCTGGGCTCTTGTTTATGTACAGTTTAGATCCTGGGCTCTTGTTTATGTACAGTTTAGATCCTGGGCTCTTGTTTATGTACAGTTTAGATCCTGGGCTCTTGTTTATGTACAGTTTAGATCCTGGGCTCTTGTTTATGTACAGTTTAGATCCTGGGCTCTTGTTTATGTACAGTTTAGATCCTGGGCTCTTGTTTATGTGCAGTTTAGATCCTGGGCTCTTGTTTATGTACAGTTTAGATCCTGGGCTCTTGTTTATGTACAGTTTAGATCCTGGGCTCTTGTTTATGTACAGTTTAGATCCTGGGCTCTTGTTTATGTACAGTTTAGATCCTGGGCTCTTGTTTATGTACAGTTTAGATCCTGGGCTCTTGTTTATGTGCAGTTTAGATCCTGGGCTCTTGTTTATGTACAGTTTAGATCCTGGGCTCTTGTTTATGTACAGTTTAGATCCTGGGCTCTTGTTTATGTACAGTTTAGATCCTGGGCTCTTGTTTATGTACAGTTTAGATCCTGGGCTCTTGTTTGTGCAGTTTAGATCCTGGGCTCTTGTTTATGTACAGTTTAGATCCTGGGCTCTTGTTTATGTACAGTTTAGATCCTGGGCTCTTGTTTATGTACAGTTTAGATCCTGGGCTCTTGTTTATGTACAGTTTAGATCCTGGGCTCTTGTTTATGTGCAGTTTAGATCCTGGGCTCTTGTTTATGTACAGTTTAGATCCTGGGCTCTTGTTTATGTACAGTTTAGATCCTGGGCTCTTGTTTATGTACAGTTTAGATCCTGGGCTCTTGTTTATGTACAGTTTAGATCCTGGGCTCTTGTTTATGTACAGTTTAGATCCTGGGCTCTTGTTTATGTACAGTTTAGATCCTGGGTTCTTGTTTATGTACAGTTTAGATCCTGGGCTCTTGTTTATGTACAGTTTAGATCCTGGGCTCTTGTTTATGTACAGTTTAGATCCTGGGCTCTTGTTTATGTACAGTTTAGATCCTGGGCTCTTGTTTATGTACAGTTTAGATCCTGGGCTCTTGTTTATGTACAGTTTAGATCCTGGGCTCTTGTTTATGTACAGTTTAGATCCTGGGCTCTTGTTTATGTACAGTTTAGATCCTGGGCTCTTGTTTATATACAGTTTAGATCCTGGGTTCTTGTTTATATACAGTTTAGATCCTGGGTTCTTGTTTATATACAGTTTAGATCCTGGGTTCTTGTTAATGTGCAGTTTAGATCCTGGGTTCTTGTTTATATACAGTTTAGATCCTGGGTTCTTGTTTATATACAGTTTAGATCCTGGGTTCTTGTTTATATACAGTTTAGATCCTGGGTTCTTGTTTATATACAGTTTAGATCCTGGGTTCTTGTTTATATACAGTTTAGATCCTGGGTTCTTGTTTATATACAGTTTAGATCCTGGGTTCTTGTTTATGTACAGTTTAGATCCTGGGCTCTTGTTTATATACAGTTTAGATCCTGGGTTCTTGTTTATATACAGTTTAGATCCTGGGTTCTTGTTTATGTACAGTTTAGATCCTGGGATCCCGACTCTGCTGCTTACCTTGTCTCACTCACTGTTACCCTCTGTTCTTTAAACGGCGCAAGTAATTATCTGTTTGTAGATACTAGAACAGAGTTGTGCTGGAGGTGGTCCTTCCCTGCTTATTTTGTCGTATATATATATATATATATATATATATATATATATATATATATATATATATATATATGTCGTGCCGAATAGGCAGAACTTGCGATCTTGGCTTAAATAGCAACGCTCATTTTGCCATATAGGACAAGCGAAAATTTGTGTATGCAATAATTTCGCCAAAATCATTCTGAATCTAACGAAAAAAATATATTTCGTTGTGTTTCTTTATTATTAAATTATTGTAAACTTATGTAAAATATATTTGGTTGGGTTAGGCTAAAATAAATTGCTCTTGTTATAATAAGGTTAGGTAAGTTTTCTAAGATTCATTTGGTGTAAAATTATAAATTTTTACATTAACATAAATGAAAAAAATATATCTATGCGTATAAGAGTAATTTTCAGAAAGGACTTAATTTTAAATGAGTTCTTGCTAATTGGCCAGTTTTACATATTCGGCACGACATTATATATATATATATATATATAAGCACCGAGAACATTTTCAGTAGTTCTTGGAAACTCGTGTTGTTGTAAGGACGTGTGTGTGTGTACAGGTGCTGAGTTCACCTCCTGATGGCCCGTCAGTGTTCCAGTTTCTCACAATTATTTGTAAACACAACAACACTCACTATCACCCACAACAACACTCACTATCACCCACAACAGCACTCACTATCACCCACAACAGCACTCACTATCACCCACAACAGCACTCACTTACCCACAACAGCACTCACTATCACCCACAACAGCACTCACTATCACCCACAACAGCACTCACTATCACCCACAACAACACTCACTATCACCCACAACAACACTCACTATCACCCACAACAGCACTCACTATCACCCACAACAACACTCACTATCACCCACAACATACACAACAACACTCACTATCACCCACAACATACACAACACTCACTATCACCCACAACATACACAACACTCACTATCACCCACAACATACACAACACTCACTATCACCCACAACATACACAACACTCACTATCACCCACAACAACACTCACTATCACCCACAACAACACTCACTATCACCCACAACAGCACTCACTATCACCCACAACAGCACTCACTATTACCCACAACAGCACTCACTATTACCCACAACAGCACTCACTATTACCCACAACAGCACTCACTATCACCAACAACAGCACTCACTATCGCCCACAACAGCACTCACTATCACCAACAACAGCACTCACTATCATCCACAACAGCACTTACTATCATCAACAACAGCACTCACTATCATCCACAACAGCATTCACTATCACTCACAACATACACAACAACACTCACTATCACTCACAACATACACAACAACACTCACTATCACTCACAACATACACAACAACACTCACTATCACCCACAACATACACAACAACACTCACTATCACTCACAACATACACAACAACACTCACTATCATCCACAACAGCATTCACTATCACCCAAAACATACACAACAGCACTCACTATCATCCACAACATGCACAACAACACTCACTGTCACTCACAACATACACAACAACACTCACTATCACCCAACATACACAACATACACAACATACAACATACACAACATACACAACAACAACATACACAACAACACTCACTATCACCCACAACATACACAACAACACTCATTATCGCCCACAACATACACAACAACACTCACTATCACCCACAACATACACAACAACACTCACTATCACCCACAACATACACAACAACACTCACTATCACCCACAACATACACAACAACACTATCACCCACAACATACACAACAACACTATCACCCACAACATACACAACAACACTATCACCCACAACATACACAACAACACTCACTATCACCCACAACATACACAACATACACAACATACAACATACACAACATACACAACAACAACATACACAACAACAACAAACACAAAAACACTCATTATCCCCCACAACATACACAACAACACTCACTATCACCCACAACATACACAACAGCACTCACTATCTTCCATAACATACACAACAACACTCACTATCACCCACAACATACATAACAGCACTCACTATCTTCCATAACATACACAACAACACTCACTATCACCCACAACATACACAACAGCACTCACTATCTTCCATAACATACACAACAACACTCACTATCACCCACAACATACACAACAGCACTCACTATCTTCCACAACATACACAACAACACTCACTATCACCCACATCATACACAAAAACACTCATTATCACCCACAACATACACAACAGCACTCACTATCACCCACAACATACATAACAGCACTCACTATCTTCCACAACATACACAACAACACTCACTATCACTCACAACATACACAACAACACTCACTATCACTCACAACATACAAAACAACACTCATTATCACCCACAACATACACAACAACACTCATTATCACCCACAACATACACAACATACAACATACACAACATACAAAACAACAACATACACAACAACACTCATTATCATCCACAACATACACAAAAACACTCATTATCACCCACAACATACACAACAACACTCACTATCACCCACAACATACACAACAGCACTCACTATCTTCCACAACATACACAACAACAATCATTATCACTCACAACATACACAACACTCATTATCACCCACAACATTCACAACAACACTCACTATCACTCACAACATACACAATAACACTCATTATCACCCACAACATACACAACAACACTCAATTTCACTCACAACATTCACAACAACACTCACTATCACTCACAACATACACAATAATACTCATTATCACCCACAACATACACAACAACACTCACTATCACCCACAACATTCACAACACTCACTATCACTCACAACAACACTCACTATCACCAACAACATACACAACAACACTCACTATCACTCTCAACATACATAACAACACCACCACAAACACCAAGACCACAACCACCACCACCACCACCACCAGCACCACCAGCACCACCAGCACCACCAGCACCACCAGCACCACCAGCACCACCAGCACCACCACCACCACCAGCACCACCACCACCACCACCACCACCACCACCACCACCACCACCACCAGCACCACCACCACCACCACCACCACCACCACCACCACCACCACCAGCACCACCAGCACCACCACCACCACCACCACCACCACCACCACCACCACCACCACCACCACCACCACCACCACCAGCACCACCACCACCAGCACCACCACCACCAGCACCACCACCACCACCACCACCACCACCACCACCACCACCACCACCACCACCACCACCACCAGCACCACCACCACCAGCACCACCACCACCAGCACCACCACCAGCACCACCACCACCAGCACCACCACCACCAGCACCACCACCAGCACCACCACCACCACCACCACCACCACCACCACCACCACCACCACCACCACCAGCACCACCACCACCACCACCACCACCACCACCACCACCACCACCACCAGCACCACCACCAGCACCACCACCAGCACCACCACCACCACCACCACCACCACCATCACCACCACCACCAATAGCACCACCACTAGCACCACCACCACCATCACCACCACCACCAGCACCACCACCACCACCACCACCACCAATACCACCACCTCCACCACCACCGCCACCGTCACCACCAACGCCACCACCGCCACCGGAGCCACCACCGCCACCACCACCACCGCCGCCACCACCACCGCCACCACCACCACTACCACCATCGTCACCACTACCACCATCGTCACCACTGCCACCATCACTACCACCATCACCACTACCACCGCCATTGCTACCACCGCCATTGCTACCACCATTACCACCACCACTGCTTCCACCATTACCACCGCTACTACTGCTACCACAACCACCTCCACTACCACTACGAGCACCACCACCACCCCACCACCACTTCCACCACCACAACTACCACCACACCACTACTGCCAACACCAACACCGCAACTATAACCAATACCACCACCACCACCACTACTACCACTACCACCACTACCACCACTACCACCACCACTACCACCGTTGCCTCCTCACCACACATCAAGTCTCGCAGTTTGAACACTTTTTCTACAGTTTTGAGTATCTTGTATGTTAGGAAACTGTCTCCCCGAGTCATATTAACTGTGTGTTGAGGTTGAGTACTCACCAGAGTATAAACACTGCATCACTAGAGTGAGTTGGTTGCCAGCTCTCTCTCTCTCTCTCTCTCTCTCTCTCTCTCTCTCTCTCTCTCTCTCTCTCTCTCTCTCTCTCTCTCTCTCTCTCTCTCTCTCTCTCTCTCTCTCTCTTCCACTGCTGTGACTCACACCAGTGTTGTTCCTAAGTGCTGATGGTAGCTGTGACTCACACCAGTGTTGTTCCTAAGTGCTGATGGTAGCTGTGACTCACACCAGTGTTGTTCCTAAGTGCTGATGGTAGCTGTGACTCACACCAGTGTTGTTCCTATGTGCTGATGGTAGCTGTGACTCACACCAGTGTTGTTCCTAAGTGCTGATGGTAGCTGAGACACACACCAGTGTTGTTCCTATGTGCTGATGGTAGCTATGACTCACACCAGTGTTGTTCCTAAGTGCTGATGGTAGCTGAGACACACACCAGTGTTGTTCCTAAGTGCTGATGGTAGCTGTGACTCACACCAGTGTTGTTCCTAAGTGCTGATGGTAGCTGTGACTCACACCAGTGTTGTTCCTAAGTGCTGATGGTAGCTGTGACACACACCAGTGTTGTTCCTAAGTGTTGATGGTAGCTGTGACACACACCAGTGTTGTTCCTAAGTGCTGATGGTAGCTGTGACTCACACCAGTGTTGTTCCTAAGTGCTGATGGTAGCTGTGACTCACACCAGTGTTGTTCCTAAGTGCTGATGGTAGCTGTGACTCACACCAGTGTTGTTCCTAAGTGCTGATGGTACCTGTGACACACACCAGTGTTGTTCCTAAGTGCTGATGGTGGCTCTGGTGGCCTGGTGGTTAACGCTCTCGCTTCACACGGCGAGGGCCTGGGTTCGATTCCCAGCCAGAGTAGAAACATTGGGCGTGTTTCTTTCCACCTGTTGTCTATGTTCCCCATCAGTAAAATGGGTACCTGGGTGTTAGTCGACTGGTGTGGGTCGCATCCTGGGACACTGACCTAATTTGCCCGAGATGCTCAGCATAACAAGTGGCTTTCTATGTAGTAGTATGTCATTGTTGTCAGCTAGGACTGTATACCATGTACATGTACTTGTAGTAAATAAAGATTATTATTATTATTATTATTATTATTATTATCAATGTTGTTCCTAGGTGTTGGTGGTAGTTGTGCTCTCACACTAGTGTTGTTCCTAGGTGTTGATGGTAGCTGTGCTCTCACACTAGTGTTGTTCCTAGGTGTTGATGGTAGCTGTGCTCTCACACTAGTGTTGTTCCTAGGTGTTGATGGTAGCTGTGCTCTCACACTAGTGTTGTTCCTAGGTGTTGATGGTAGCTGTGCTCTCACACTAGTGTTGTTCCTAGGTGTTGATGGTAGCTGTGCTCTCACACTAGTGTTGTTCCTAGGTGTTGATGGTAGCTGTGCTCTCACACTAGTGTTGTTCCTAGGTGTTGATGGTAGCTGTGACACACCAGAGTTGTTCCTATGTGTTGATGTTAGCTGTACTCTGACACCAGTGTTGTTCCTAGTTGTTGATGGTAGCTTTGGCACACACAAGTGTTGTTCTGAGGTGTTGATGGTAGCAGTGCTCTCACGCCAATATTCTTCCTAGGTGTTGATGGTAGCTGTGCTCTCACACCAGTGTTGTTCCTAGGTGTTGATGGCAATTGTGCTCTCACACCAGTATTGTTCCTAGGTGTTGATGGTAGATGCGCTTTCACACCAATGGTGTTCCTAGGTGTTGACGGTAGCTGTGCTCTCACATCACTGTTGTTCCTAGGTGTTGATGGTAGCTGTGACACACCATTGTTGTTCCTAGGTGTTGATGGTAGGTGTGACACACCATTGTTGTTCCTAGGTGTTGATGGTAACTGTGTTGTCTCTTACACCAGTGTTGTTCCCAGGTGCTGTCACACACTCCATTGTTGTTCCTAGGTGTTGAGGGTTGATGTCCTGTCACAGACATCAGTGTTGTTCCTAGGTGTTGAGAGTAACTGTGTTGTCACACTGGTGTTGTTCCTAGGTGTTGAGAGTAGATGGACGTTAGAGCTATTGGTCCATAGTTCTTAAATATTACTTTGCTGCCACCTTTGTGGAGTGGGGTTATATTCGTTGTTTTTAGTGAATGTGATTACACCCGTGTCTAGGCTCCCTCTCCATAACATACTTAAGGCACGCGAAAGGGGTTTCTTGCAGTCCATAACGAACACGGAAGTCCACGAGTCTGCGCCTGGGGCTGAGTGCATGGGCATGTCAGTGGCTTTCTTAAAGTCCAGTGGAGTTTAGGTTATGTCAGAAATCTGGCATACATTGATAGGGTTTTGAGGCTCACTCATGAAGAAATCATTTGTATTGTCAATCTTTAGACTGATTAATGGCTCGCTAAACACAGATTCGTATTGAATGTTCAGTATCTCACTCATTTATTTGTTGTCATCTGTGTGGGTTCCATCTTGTCTCAGCGAGAGTCCGATACTAAATGTGGTTTTTGCCATGTTTTTAGCATATGAAAAGAAATACTTTGAATTTCTTTCGATTTCATTGATTGCTTTTATCTCCTCATGTCTCTCCTGGATCCTGTATGAATCATTAAACTTAACCTCAATACTTTCCACCTCTCTGGTTAGCGCTTCCTTCCGTATTTCAGATAATCTAGCCCCACCTTGAGGAACTCATTGATTCTTCTCCTGTAGAGGGAGCGTCTCTCTATAGTTTACTTCTCTTCTTTTTTTTCTTAGGGTAATATATCTTGAACATACTTCAGCTGCCAGGAAGTTGATCTTTCCCAGGCACTGGTTTGGATCCATGTTATTCAAAATATCTTCCCAACATGTTGCATTTAGGAGATGCTTTACTTGATCTCAGTTGATGTTCTTGTTGTTGAAGTTGAAGTTACTCTTGTAGCTGTATACATTTTGCTGTTCAGAACACCTGTACGTACGTACCAGTCTGGACTTTGATAAGATCCGAATTAGTTCTTTCTGATATTGTTATATGTTGTATCAGATCTTCATTATTTGTGAAAAATAAGGTCAAGTGTGTTTTTCGTCTTGTTGACTCCGTTATATGTTGACTTCAAGTGTGTTTGTTGGAGAGATTCAGCAACTCAAGTGTGTGTGTGACTTCTCATCTGAGCTGCTTCCAGGGTTAGTCTCTGCTATAACATTATTTGCTACATTCTTCCATTTTATATATCTTAGACTGAAATCACCAAGCCGCAAGATGTTTGGGGCTGGGACTGGAAGGGTTTCCAGACAGTAATCAATTTTTTAATAACTGTTCCTTGAACTGTTGGAACGCTGCATCTGGTGGCTTATATACAACCACAATGACTAAGTTTTGGTTCTTGATGTTTATTGCTAAAACTTCAACTACATCATTTGTGGTGTTCAGTAACTCTGTGCAAATGTGCAACTGTTTGACATAGAGGCCAACCCCGCCTCCCTCCTTGTTGCCTGCTCTTTCTGTCACATCTAAATGATTTTTAACCTGACTTAAGAAATCGTAATGACAGGATTGCAAATAAACCATACCCCCGGCCGGGATTGAACCCGCGGTCATAGAGTCTCAAAACTCCAGCCCGTCGCGTTAGCCACTAGACCAGCTAGCCACAATAAGATTCATCCAATCCCGGCCGGGGGTATGGTTTATTTGCAATCGTGTCATTACGATTTCTTAAGTCATGTTGACGGCAGTGAAGGGACTTGAGCTAGAGTTCGTCACGGCCACGCTAGCTGGAGATTCGTCTGTAAAAACTTGCATTTGTGGTCACAGAGGTGCCTGTGCTAACCTTCCTATGGTGTAGAAATATACCTAGTTGGATGAATCTTATTGTGGCTAGCTGGTCTAGTGGCTAACGCGACGGGCTGGAGTTTTGAGACTCTATGACCGCGGGTTCAATCCCGGCCGGGGGTATGGAGTTTTAACCTATTATCCATATTTGGTTGTCAGTGATCTTTTGTGTGGGTCTCTATGAAGGCAACAAACATCGCATTTGACTTCTCAAGAAGTTCATTGATAAAAGGTATTTTGTTGTTGGTGGATGGCTTAAGGTCATGTATATTCAAAATACAGTCGAAGTCATATTGCGTGTTGGAGGATTTTTTTTTTTGTTAGTATCATTAGTTGTTCTGGAGGGGAGGCCTCTGGTTGTGCCTCCAGTCCAACAAGGTCCCAATGTTGTGGAATATTTTAGTAATTTCTTTCCATTTTTTTTTCGTTTCCTACAACATACGAGTCTAAAAACATCGAGACCTAAGACGAGTTGAGAGCCTTGAGAGCGAGACTTGTTCTCTGGAACTCTCTGATCTAACATGTTCGTTATTACCGTGCGAGTCCACTTTCTTCCTAAGTTGTAGATCAGTCACCTCAGTTCTACAGTCACTTTGTAGCTTTTGCAAACGTATTTTGTGCTGGTACTCCAGTGTAACACTTGACGATGTATTTCATAAAATGTGTAAGTTAAGGTTACGTCTTGTTTGTTGGGCAGAGTCCCAAGCTGTTTATTGTTGTGTTGTTGTGTTGTGTGAGTGTTGTGATCCTGTGTTGCTGTGGTATGTGAGTGTTGTGATCCTGTGTGTTGTTGTGTTATGTGAGTGTTGTGATCCTGTGTGTTGTTGTGTTATGTGAGTGTTGTGATCCTGTGTGTTGCTGTGGTATGTGAGTGTTGTGATCCTGTGTGTTGTTGTGTTATGTGAGTGTTGTGATCCTGTGTGTTGTTGTGTTATGTGAGTGTTGTGATCCTGTGTGTTGCTGTGTTATGTGAGTGTTGTGATCCTGTCTGTTGCTGTGTTATGTGAGTGTTGTGATCCTGTCTGTTGCTGTGTATATGTGATCCTGTGTTGTGTTATGTGAGTGTTGTGATCCTGTATTGCTGTGTTATGTGAGTGTTGTGATCCTGTCTGTTGCTGTGTTATGTGAGTGTTGTGATCCTGTATTGCTGTGTTATGTGAGTGTTGTGATCCTGTCTGTTGCTGTGTTATGTGAGTGTTGTGATCCTATCTGTTGCTGTGTTATGTGAGTGTTGTGATCCTGTATTGCTGTGTTATGTGAGTGTTGTGATCCTGTGTGTTGTTGTGTTATGTGAGTGTTGTGATCCTGTCTGTTGCTGTGTTATGTGAGTGTTGTGATCCTGTCTGTTGCTGTGTTATGTGAGTGTTGTGATCCTGTGTGTTGCTGTGTTATTTGAGTGTTGTGATCCTGTGTGTTGTTGTGTTATGTGAGTGTTGTGATCCTGTCTGTTGCTGTGTTATGTGAGTGTTGTGATCCTGTCTGTTGCTGTGTTATGTGAGTGTTGTGATCCTGTGTGTTGCTGTGTTATGTGAGTGTTGTGATCCTGTGTGTTGCTGTGTTATGTGAGTGTTGTGATCCTGTGTGTTGCTGTGTTATGTGAGTGTTGTGATCCTGTCTGTTGCTGTGTTATGTGAGTGTTGTCATCCTGTGTGTTGCTGTGTTATGTGAGTGTTGTCATCCTGTGTGTTGTTGTGTTATGTGAGTGTTGTCATCCTGTCTGTTGCTGTGTTATGTGAGTGTTGTGATCCTGTGTGTTGCTGTGTTATGTGAGTGTTGTCATCCTGTGTGTTGCTGTGTTATGTGAGTGTTGTCATCCTGTGTGTTGCTGTGTTATGTGAGTGTTGTCATCCTGTGTGTTGCTGTGTTATGTGAGTGTTGTCATCCTGTGTGTTGCTGTGTTATGTGAGTGTTGTGATCCTGTGTGTTGCTGTGTTACATCGAGTCATAGTAGTAATGGTCACAGGATGGACTCGTAGTGGAGTCAGACACATGTGTATCTTACCTGGAAGTGACGCCCTCACACCTGCATGGAATGCACAGGTGTCTAAATATTGATTGAGAGTGGAGCTGCACCCTCAAGACTGAGGGAGTGACCTTGAAACTACTACAAGACTGAGGGAGTGACCTCATCACTCTACCTCTCTACTGCTTCTGTAGTCTTCAGTATTTGGTCAACTGTTTATTCAACTGATGAAGCCTACCGTGAAGGCGAAACGTTTGGACAGTAATAATTTCCTTGGTTACACGTATTTTATCTGTTTTGCCTCTTCTACTGGCGACACGTCTCATAAGGCTCCTCACGTCTCCAGTGTGTGTGTGTGTACTCACCTATTTGTGGTTGCAGGGGTCGAGTCATAGCTCCTGGCCCCGCCTCTTCGCTGATTGCTACTAGGTCCTCTCTCTCCCTGCTCCATGAGCTTTATCAAACCTCGTCTTAAAACTATGTATGGTTCCCGCCTCCACTAGGTCACTTTCTAGGCTATTCCACTGCCTGACTACTCTATGACTGAAGAAATACTTCCTAACATCCCTTTGACTCATCTGAATCTTTAACTTCCAATTGTTAACCCTTGTTTCTGTGCCCCATCTCTGGAACATCCTGTCTTTGTCCACCTTGTCTATTCTGCGCAGTATTTTATATGTCGTTATCATGTTTCGTCAGGCCAGTTTCCCTTAACCTTTCTTCGTAGGACAATCCCCTTAGCTCTGGGACTAGTCTTGTTGCAAACCTTTGCACTTTCTCTAATTTCTTAACGTGCTAGACCAGGTGTGGATTCCCAACTGGTGCTGCATACTCCAGTATGGGCCTGACGTATATGGTATACAGAGTCTTGAACGATTCCTTACTGAGGTATCAGAACGCTATCCTTAGGTTTGCCAGACCCCCGTATACTGCAGCAGTTATCTGATTTATGTGCGCCTCAGGAGATGTACTCGGTGTTATACTCACGCCAAGGTCTTTTTCCTTGAGTGAGGTTTGCAGTCTTTGGCCACCTAGACTATACTGTGTCACGGTCTTCTTTGCCCTTCCCCGATCTTCATGACTTTGCATTTGGCAGGGTTAAATTCAAGGAGCCAGTTGCTGGACCAGGCTTGTAGCCTGTCCAGGTCGCTTTGTAGTACTGCCTGATCCTCGACAGATTTAATTCTCCTCATTAACTTCACATCATCTGCAAACAAGTACACTTCTGAGTCTATCCCTTCCGTTATGTCATTCACATATACCAAAAAGAGCACAGGTCCTAGGACTGACCCCTGTGGAACCCCGCTTGTCACAGGCGCCCACTCTGACACCTCGTCACGTACCATGACTCGTTGTTGCCTCCCTGTCAGGTATTCTTTGATCTATTGTAGTGCCTTTCCTGTTATGTGTGCCTGATCCTCTAGCTTTTGCAGTAACCTCTTGTGAGGAACTGTGTCGAAGACCTTGCAGTCCAAGAAAATGCAATCTATCCACCCCTCTCTTGTCTTACTTCTGTTACCTTGTCAATAAAACGCCAGTAAGTTGGTGACACAGGATTTTCTTTCCCTGAAACCGTGTTGGTTGTCGATTATACACTTGCTTCTTTCCAGGTGCTCCACCACTCTCCTCCTGATGATCTCCATGACTGTGCATACTATACACGTTAGTGACACAGGTCTGTAGTTTAATGCCTCGTATCTGTCTCATTTTTTTAAAAATTGGGTCTACGTTTGCCATCTTCTATACCTCAGGGAGTTGCCCAGTTTCAATGGATGTGTTGAAGATTTTTGTTAGTGGCACACACAGCATCTGTGCTCCCTATCTAAGGACCCACGGAGAGATATCCGGTCCCACCGCCTTTGAGGTGTCAAGTTCACATAGCAGCTTCTTCACTTCCTCCTCGGTTATGCGTACCTCATCCAGCACTTGTTGGCGTACCTCCCTCTTCTGATTTCCTGGAGTCCTACCGGTTTCCACTGCAAATACTTCTTTAAATCACGTGTTGAGCTCCTCACATACCTCTCGGTCGTTTCTTGTGAACTCCCCATCACCCTTCCTCAGTCTGATTACCTGGTCCTTGACTGTTGTTTTCCTCCTGATGTGGCTATACAACAGCTTCGGGTCAGACTTGACTTTCGATGCTATGTCATTTTCGTATTGTCGCTGAGCCTCCCTTCTGATCTGTGCATATTCGTTTCTGGCTCTTCGGCTGATCTCTTTGTTTTCCTGGGCCTTTTGTCTTATGTACCTTTTCCATTCTCTAGTACACCTATGTTTTGTCCCCCTACACCTCTGGGTGAACCAAGGACTCGTTCTGGTCTTCCCACTATTTCTGTTTCCCTTGGGAACAAGCCTCTCATCTGCTTCCTTGCATTTTGTTGTCACATAGTCCATCATTTCTTTTACTGATTTTCCTGCAATTTCTCTCTCCCACTGAACGTCTTGCAGGAAGTTTCTCATGTCTGTGTAGTCCTCCCTTTTGTAGTTTGGTTTTTCCCATCCTATTCCTGCTATTCTCTCCACTTGTAGCTCAACTATGTAGTCAAAGCACAGAACTACATGATCACTAGCTCCTAGGGGCCTTTCATACATGATATCGTCGATGTCCGAACTACTCAAGGTGAATACAAGGTCCAGTCTTGCTGGATCGTCCTCGCCTCTCTCTCTGGTAATCTCTCTAACATGTTGATGCATAAGGTTTTCCAGTACCACATCCATCATCTTGGCTCTCCATGTTTCAGGACCCCCATGGGACTACAGGTTTACCCAGTAAATCTCCTTGTGATTGAAGTCACCCATGACTAGTAATTTTGCTTCCCCCATGTGAGCTCTTCTGGCCACCTCTGCTAGTGTATCGACCATTGCTCTGTTGCTCTCGTCGTATTCTTCTCTTGGCCTCCTGCAGTTCTGTGGTGGGTTGTACATTACTGCAATTACCACCTCATGGCCCTCAGACTGGATTGTTCCTACTAAGTAGTCCCTTTCGCCTATGCCATCCATTCCTTCCATTTTCTCACATCATCTGCAAACAGGGACACTTCTGAGTTTATTCCTTCCAGCATGTTTACATATACCAAAAACAGCATCGGTCGTAGGACTGACCCCAATAGTACCCCGCTCGTCACAGGCGCCCGCTCTTACACATCGTCACGTACTATGACTCGCTGTTGTCTTCCCGACAGGTATTCCCTGATCCTTTGCAGTGCCTTCCCTGTTATCCCAGCCTGGTCCTCCAACTTTGCACTAATCTCTTGTGTGAAACTGTGTCAAACGCCTTCTTACAGTCCAAGAAAACACAATATACCCACCCCTCTCTCTCTTGTCTTACTGCTGTTAAAATTGTCATAGAATTCCGTAGGTTTGTGACACAGGATTTTCGGTCCCTGAAACCGTGCTTGTTGTCGTTGATAAGCTCATTCCTTTCTAGGTGCTCCACCACTCTTCTCCTGATAATCTTCTCCATGACTTTGCATACTATACATGTCAATGACACTAGTCTGTAGTTTAGTGTTTCGTGTCTGTCTCCTCTTCAAAAATTGGGAATGCATTTGCTGTCTTCCACACCTCAGGCAGTTACTTGTCTCGATAGATTTATTGAAGATTGTTGTTACAGGCACACACAGTACATCTGCGCCCTCTCAGGACCCAAGGAGAGGTATTATTTGGGCCCATCACTTTCAAGGTATCTAATTCCCCTTGCAGTTTCTTTACCTCCTCCTTGCTAGTGTGCAGTGTGTCCAGCACTTGCTGGTGCACCCTACCACCTCGGTTTGCTGGAAGCGTCAATGTCTCCACTGTGAATATCTCCCTAAATTGCGAGCTGGGCTCTTCACATAATTCCTGGTTGTTTCCTGTGAGCTCCCCTCCTTCCTCCCTCGACCTGATTACCTGATCCCTGACTGTTTTCCTCCTGTGTGGCTGTATAACAAGTTTGGGTCATATTTGGCTTTTGATGTTATGTCATTCTCATATTGATGCTGGGCTTCTCTCCAAATACATGCATATTCATTTCTGGTTCTTCGACTCAACTCCCTGTTTTCCTGGGTCCTTTATTTTCTATACTTTTTCCATACTCTATCACGCTTAGCTTTGGCCTCTCCACACTTTCTGGTAAACCATGGGCTCACCCTGGTCTTCCCATTGTTTCTTTTGCCCCTGGGTACAAACTTCTCTGCCTTCCAGCACTTTGTGGTCACGTGTTCCATCATTTCGTTTACTGTATTGCATTCTAGCTCGTTTACCCACTGCACCTAATGTAGGAATTGCCTCATACTTGTGTAGTCCCCTTTTTGGAAGTTTGGCTTCTCCCATCCTTCTCGTGCTGCTTCATTCTCCATTTCTAACTGTACTATGTATTCGAAACTCAGGACCACATGATCACTAGCGCCTAGGTGCCCTTCATGTGTGATATCTCATATGTCTGAACTGCTCAAGGTGAATATGAGGTTCAGCCGTGCTGGTTCATCGTATCCTCTCTGGTTGTGTCATTAACATGTTGGTACATGAAGTTTTCCAGTACCGCTTCCAGCATCTTGGCTCCCCACGTCTCTAGTCCCCCGTGTGACTCCAGTTTCCCCGTCAGTCTCCTTATGGTTGAAATCCTCCATGTAACTTTGCCCTGCTCATGTGGGCCCTTCTGGCAACCTCGGCTAGTGTGTCCACCATCACTCTGTTGCTCTCATCGTATTCCTGTCTTATGTGTGTGTGTGTGTGTGTGTGTGTGTGTGTGTGTGTGTGTTCATCCTCCAGTTGTAAGTTCTGTCTGCATGGCTGTAGTTATCATGGTCGCTTGCTTGTTCATGATGCTTGACTCGCCTGGTTCCTGTCATGTGGAAAGTAGGTCAAGCTCTGCCTTATTATTGTTTCCCAGTTTACCATTCACAATATACCTTTTTGTGAGGCTGAGAGGTGTTAACAGTTACCATGTGTGTAATATTGTTTGCAGTGTATGTGTGTGTGTGTGTGTGTGTGTGTGTTCCAATGATTGTTCCAGACATTTCATATCTGTGTGTTCCACTAACTGTTCCAGACGTTCCATATCTGTGTGTTCCACTGATTGTTCAAGATGTTCCATATCTGTGTGTTCCACTGATTGTTCCAGACATTTCACATCTGTATGTTCCACTGATTGTTCCAGATGATGCATATCTGTGTGTTCCACTGATTGTTCCAGATGATACATATCTGTGTGTTCTACTGATTGTTCCAGATGATACATATGTGTGTGTTCTACTGATTGTTCCAGATGATACATATCTGTGTGTTACACTGATTGTTCCAGATGATACATATCTGTGTGTTACACTGATTGTTCCAGATGATACATATCTGTGTGTTCTACTGATTGTTCCAGATGATACATGTGTGTGTTACACTGATTGTTCCAGATGATACATATCTGTGTGTTCTACTGATTGTTCCAGATGATACATATGTGTGTTACACTGATTGTTCCAGATGATACATATCTGTGTGTTCTACTGATTGTTCCAGATGATACATATGTGTGTTACACTGATTGTTCCAGATGATACATATCTGTGTGTTCTACTGATTGTTCCAGATGATACATATCTGTGTGTTACACTGATTGTTCCAGATGATACATATCTGTGTGTTCTACTGATTGTTCCAGATGATACATATCTGTGTGTTACACTGATTGTTCCAGATGATACATATCTGTGTGTTCTACTGATTGTTCCAGATGATACATATCTGTGTGTTACACTGATTGTTCCAGATGATACATATCTGTGTGTTACACTGATTGTTCCAGATGATACATATCTGTGTGTTACACTGATTGTTCCACACGTTACATACGTGTGTACACACTACGCATTATGTACTGGTTACTAATAACTGTGCGTGCGTGCGTGTGTGTGTGTGTGTGTGTGTGTGTGTGTGTGTGTGTGTGTGTGTGTGTGTGTGTGTGTGTGTGCGCGCGTGCGTTGTGTGTGTGTGTGTGTGTGTGTGTGTGTGTGTGTGTGTGTGTGTGTGTGTGTGTGTGTGTGCGCGTGCGTGCGTGTGCTTGCGTGTGTGTGTGTGTGTGTGTGTGTGTGTGTGTGTGTGTGTGTGTGTGTGTGTGTGTGTGTGTGTGTGTGTGTGTGTGTGTGTGTGTGTGTGTGTGTACTCACCTAATTGTGGTTGCAGGGGTCGAGACTCGGCTCCTGGCCCCGCCTCCTCACTGAGTGCTACTAGGTCCTCTCTCCCTGCTTCATGAGCTTTATCATACCTCATCTATAAGCTATGTATGGTTCCTGCCTCCACTACCTCACTTGCTAGGCTATTCCACTTCCTGACTACTCTATGACTGAAGAAATACTTCTTAACATCCCTTTGACTCATCTGGGTCTTCAACTTCCAATTGTGACTCCTTGTTTCTGTGTCCCATCTCTGGAACATCCTGTCTCTGTCCACCTTGTCTATTCCACGCAGTATTTTGTATGTTGTTATCATGTCTCCCCTGACCCTCCTGTCCTCCAGTGTCGTCAAGCCGATTTCCCTTAATATTTCTTCGTAGGACATTCCCCTTAGCTTTGGAACTAACCTTGTCGCAAACCTTTGCACTTTCTCTAATTTCTTAACGTGCTTGATCAAGTGGGGGTTCCAAACAGGTGCTGCATACTCCAGTATGAGCCTGACATACACAGTGTACAGTGTCTTGAACGATTTCTTACTAAGATATCGGAACGCTATTCTCAGATTTGCCACGCACCCATATGCTGCAGCAGTTATCCGGTTGATGTGTGCTTCCGGAGACATGCTCGGTGTTATACTGACCTCAAGATCTTTGGCCATCTATCCTATACTCCGTCTGCGGTCTTCTTTGCCCTTCCCCGATCTTCATGACTTTGCATTTGGCGGGGTTAAATTCGAGAAGCGAGTTGCTGGACCACGTGTCCAGCCTGTCCAAGTCTCTTTGAAGTCCTGCCTGATCCTCATCTGATTGAATTCTCCTCATAAACTTCACATCATCTGCGAAGAGGGACACTTCTGAGTCTATCCCTTCCATCATGTCATTCACACATACCAGAAATAGCACTGGTCCTAGGACCGACCCCTGTGGGACCCCGCTCGTCACAGGCGCCCACTGTGATACCTCATCACGTACCATGACTCGTTGTTGCCTCCCTCTCAGGTATTCTCTGATCCATTGCAGCACCTTCCTGTTATACGTGCCTGATCCTCTAGCTTCTGCGTGTGCATGTGTGTGTGTGTGTTCTCAACTAGTTGTACTCACCTAGTTGAGGTTGCAGGAGTCGAGTCCGAGCTCCTAGCCCCGCCTCTTCACTGATCACTACTAGGTCACTCTCCCTGAACCGTTAGCTTTATCATACCTCTGCTTAAAGCTATGTATGGATCCTGCCTCCACTACATCGCTTCCCAAACGATTCCACTTACTGACTACTCAGTGGCTGAAGAAATACTTCCTAACATCCCTGTGATTCATCTGTGTCTTCAACTTCCAACTGTGTACCCTTGTTACTGTGTCCAATCTCTGGAACATCCTGTCTTTGTCCACCTTGCCAATTCCTCTCAGTATTTTGTATGTCATTATCATGTCCCCCTTATCTCTCCTGTCCTCCAGTGTCGTCAGGTTGATTTCCCTTAACCTCTCCTCGTAGGACATACCTCTTAGCTCTGGGACTAGTCTTGTTGCAAACCTTTGCACTTTCTCTAGTTTCTTTACGTGCTTGGCTAGGTGTGGGTTCCAAACTGGTGCCGCATACTCCAATATGGGCTTAACGTACACGGTGTACAGGGTCCTGAACGATTCCTTATTAAGATGTCGGAATGCTGTTCTGAGGTTTGCTAGGCGCCCATATGCTGCAGCCGTTATTTGGTTGATGGGCGCTTCAGGAGATGTGCCTGGTGTTATACTCACCCCAAGATCTTTTTCCTTGAGTGAGGTTTGTAGTCTCTGGCCCCCCTAGACTGTACTCCGTCTGCGGTCTTCTTTGCCTTTCCCCAATCTTTATGACTTTGCACTTGGTGGGATTGAACTCCGGGAGCCAATTGCTGGACCAGGTCTGCAGACTGTCCAGATCCCTTTGTAGTTCTGCCTGGTCTTCGATCGAGTGAATTCTTCTCATCAACTTCACGTCATTTGCAAACAGGGACACTTCAGAGTCTATTCCTTCCGTCATGTCGTTCGCAAATACCAGAAACAACACTGGTCCTAGGACTGACCCCTGTGGGACCCTGCTGGTCACAGGTGCCCACTCTGACACCTCGCCACGTACCATGACTCGCTGCTGTCTTCCTGACAAGTATTCCCTGATCCATTGTAGTGCCTTTCCTGTTATCTCTGCTTGGTCCTCCAGTTTTTGCACTAATCTCTTGTGTGGAACTGTGTCAAACGCCTTCTTGCAGTCCAAGAATATGCAATCCACCCACCCCTCTCTCTCTTGTCTTACTGCTGTCACCATGTCATAGAACTCAGTAGGTTTGTGACACAGGATTTCCCGTCCCTGAAACCATGTTGGCTGCTGTTGATGAGATCATTCCTTTCTAGGTGTTCCACCACTCTTCTCCTGATAATCTTCTCCATGATTTTGCACACTATTCATGTCAGTGACACTGGTCTGTAGTTTAGTGCTTCATGTCTCTCTCCTTTTTTAAAGATTGGGATTACATTTGCTGTCTTCCATGCCTCAGGCAATCTCCCTGTTTCGATAGATGTATTGAATATTGTTGTTAGGGGTACACATAGTGCCTCTGCTCCCTCTCTCAGGACCCATGGGGAGATGTTATCTGGCCCCATTGCCTTTGAGGTATCTAGCTCACTCAGAAGCCTCTTCACTTCTTCCTCGGTTGTATGTACTGTGTCCAGCACCTGGTGGTGTGCCCCACCTTTCCGTCTTTCTGGAGCCCCTTCTGTCTCCTCTGTGAACACTTCTTTGAATCTCCTGTTGAGTTCCTCACATACTTCACGGTCATTTCTTGTTGTCTCTCCTCCTTCCTTCCTTAGCCTGATTACCTGGTCCTTGACTGTTGTTTTCCTCCTGATGTGGCTGTATAACAGTTTTGGGTCAGATTTGGCTTTCACTGCTATGTCGTTTTCATATTGTCGCTGAGCCTCCTTATCTGTGCATATTCGTTTCTGGCTCTACGACTGCTCTCCTTATTCTCCTGGGTCCTTTGCCTTCTATATTTCTTCCATTCCCTAGCACACTTGGGTTTTGCCTCCTTGCACCTTTGGGTGAACCATGGGCTCATCCTGGCTTTTTCATTATTCCTGTTTCCCTTAGGTACAAACCTCTCCTCAGCCTCCTTGCATATTGTTGATACATATTCCATCATCTCATTAACTGGCTTCCCTGCCAGTTCTCTGTCCCACTGAACCTCGTTCAGTAAGTTCCTCATTCCCGTGTAGTCCCCTTGTAGTTTGGCTTCATTTGTCCTGGCCTTCCTGCTTCCCCCTCCACTTGTAGCTCTACTGTGTATTCGAAGCTCGAAACCACATGATCGCTGGCCCCAAGGGGTCTTTCATATGTGATGTCCTCAATATCTGCACTACTCAAGGTGAATACTAAGTCCAGTCTTGCTGGTTCATCCTCTCCTCTCTCTCTTGTGGTGTCTTTTACGTGTTGGCACGTGAAGTTTTCCAGTACCACCTCCATCATCTTAGCCCTCCATGTATCTTGGCCCCCATGTGGCTCCAAGTTCTCCCAGTCGATCTCCTTGTGGTTAAAGTCACCCATGATCAGGAGCTTTGCCCTGCATGCATGAGCTCTTCTGGCCACTGCAGCCAGTGTGTCAACCATCGCTCTATTGCTCTCGTCATACTCTTGCCCAGGCCTCCTGCTGTTCTGTGGTGGGTTATACATCACTGCAATTACCACCTTGGGACCTCCAGAGTGAAGCGTTCCCTCTATGTAATCACTTTCTTCTCCGCTGTCTCCTCTCTCCAGCTCATCAAAATTCCATCGGTTTTTGATCAGCAGTGCCACTCCTCCACCCCCCTGTTCCTTCTGTCTTTCCTCAGGATCTGGTATCCCGCTGGAAAGATGGCATCTGTTATCATACCTGTAAGCTTGGTTTCTGTGAGAGCTATGATGTCCGGTGATGCCTCTTTGACTCTTTTGTGCCACTCCTCCCACTTGTTTGTTATTCCATCAGCGTTTGTGTACCATACCTTCAGTTTCCTTTCCAACACTGTGGTTTGGGGGGCCTGTAGGGGTGGGAGACCTGGTAGCATACTGTGGGATTCTCTAGTTGGGGGTTGGGTGGAAGCTATGGGTATGGATTGTAGTGTGTGTTGGGATGGTGTGATAGGTTGTGGGGTTCTGAGGATAGTTGAGTGTGTGCTTGCCCTTGCTGCTCTGTTCTGCTCTGACTGACCTCTGCTGGTTCCATCCTTGTCTCCTTTCCTAGCTCCTTTCGCTGTTTTGTCCTCTCCCTCAGCTGCTGTCGCTCTGTTTGTGTTCTGTCTCTGTCTAGGAACACCTTCTTGTACTCTTCCGAGTAATTCAACCGTGGTTTCTCTTGGAGGATCCTGTTCCGCACTGTTTCTGTCCTGAGAATCAGCTTGATCGGTCGGTTTCTCCCCTTCAAGTAACCCCCATTCTCTGAAAATTTACAATCTCGTCCATGTCTTCTCCCCCTATTTCCGTGATGATTTTCTCAATCTCCTTTCTTTCTTCCTGCCGTCTTACAGCGTGTGTCTTTTCCTCTCTCTCCCGAAGCCCATGGATAAACACTGATTTTGCCCTTTCCTCCTCCCATTGCCTCTCCCTCTGTGACTCTGGTTCCTGTCTGTATGTGGTCATTTTCTCCCTTGATTTTTCCAGTGGCTCTTGGTAGCATGGTTGTGCCTCAGCATTCGACCTATCTCCCTCTCCATCTGCACCCAGCTGCTCTTCCCTTTCACTCCTTGGCCCTTCTTTGCAGGCTGATATGACCTTAGCATAATTCATATCTCCTTCCTTCCTGTTCAGCCTCTCAGCTTCATATGCTGTGTCTTCTCTGGTCACTGCCCCTGAGACTTGCTTCAGCCTGTTTGCCTCAAATTCTAGGACCCTTACGATGGCTACTGCAGTTTCGACTTATGCCTCCCAATTCTTCGTCTCCTTCTCCAACCTCTTTTCCAATTTCACAGAGAGCTCTTTCTCCATTTTTTTCAGAAAGCTCTCCTAATTTTCTCTCCCATTCTTGTTCCACTCTTTTCCACTGCTCCTCCATACATTCCTCCCTACCAGTACCATTGTCATCTGAGCCCTGATTCCTGCGAGTCCCAACCATTTTGTGTGTGTGTGTGTGTATGTGTGTGTGTGTGTATGTGCGCGCGTGTGTGTGCGTGTGTGTGTGTGTGTGTGTGTGTGTGTGTCTCAATGTATGTGTATGTTTGTGTGTGTGTGTGCGTGCGTGTGTGTGTGTGTGTGTGTGTGTGTGTGTGCGTGTGTGCGTGCGTTGTTGTTGTTGTTGTGTGTGTGTGTGTGTGTGTGTGTGTGTGTGTGTGTGTGTGTGTGTGTGTGTGTGTGTTTGGGTGTGTACAATCACCTAATTCATCTAATTGTGCTTGCATGGGGTTGAGACTCAGCTCCTAGCCCCGCCTCTTCACTGAACGCTAGTCGTTGCTCTCTCGCCCTGCTCCATGAGCTTTATCATACCTCGTCTTAAAGCTGTGTATGGTTCCTGCCTCCACTACATCATTTGCTAGGCTATTCCACTTCCTGAGTACTATATGATTGAAGAAATGCTTCGTAACATCCCTTTGACTCATCTGAGTCTTCAGCTTCCAAGTGTGTCCCCTTGTTTCTGTGTCCCCTTTCTGGAACATCCTGTCTCTGTCCACCTTGTCTATTCCACACAGTATTTTGTATGTCGTTATCATGTCTCCCTTAACCCTCCTTTCCTCCAGTGTCGTCAGATCGATTTCCCTCAACCTTTCTTCGTAGGACATTCCCCTTAGCTCTGGAACTAACCTTGTTGCAAACCTTTGCACTTTCTCTAATTTCTTGACGTGCTTGATCAAGTGCGGGTTCCAAACAGGTGCTGCATACTCCAATATGGGCCTGACTTACTCGGTGTACAGTGTCTTGAACGATTCCTTACTAAGATATCGGAACGCTATTCTCAGATTTGCCACGTACCCATATGCTGCAGCAGTTATCTGGTTGATGTGTGCTTCCGGAGACGTGCTCGGTTTTATACTCACCCCAAGATCTTTCTCCTTGAGCGAGATTTGCAGTCTTTGGCCACCTAGACTATACTGTGTCTGCGGTCTTCTTTGCCCTTTCCCGATCTTCATGACTTTGTATTTGGCAGGGTTAAACTCGAGAAGCCTGTTGCTGGACCACGTGTCCAGCCTGTCCAAGTCTCTTTGAAGTCCTGCCTGATCCTCATCTGATTTAATTTTCCTCATTAACTTCACATCATCTGCGAAGAGGGACACTTCTCAGTCTGTCCCTTCCATCATGTCATTCACTTACACCAAAAATAGCACTGGTCCTAGGACTGACCCCTGTCGGACCCCGCTCGTCACAGGTACCCACTGTGATACCTCATCAAATACCATGACTCGTTGTTGCCTCCCTCTCAGGTATTCTCTGATCCATTGCAGCGCCTTTCCTGTTATGCGCGCCTAATCCTCTAGCTTCTGCAATAATCTCTTGTGAGGAACTGTGTCGAAGGCCTTCCTGCAATCCAAAAAAATTGCAATCAACCCACCTCTCTCTCTCGTGTCTTACTTCTGTTACTTTATCATAAAACTCCAGAAGGTTTGTGACACAGGAATTGCCTTCTATGAATCCATGTTGGTTGTCGTTTATACTCTTGTTACGTTCCAGGTGCTCCACCACTCCCCTGATAATCTTCTCCATGACTTTGCATACTATACACGTCAGTAACACTGGTCTATAGTTTAGTGCCTCTTTTCTGTCTGTTTTTTTTTAAAAATGGGAACTACATTTGCCATCTTCCATACCTCAGGCAGTTGCCCAGTTTCAAGGGATGTGTTGAAGATTGTGGTTAGTGGCACACACATCATTTTTGCTCCCTCTCTAAGGACCCACGGGGAGATGTCCGGTCCCATTGCCTTTGAGGTATCAAGGTCACTTAGCAGCTTTTCCTCAGTGTGCATGTCATCCAACACTTGTTGATATATTCCTTGTTGGTGTCCCCCTCTGTTCCGTCTTCCCAGAGTCCGTCCTGTGTGTTTTTTTTTCTTTTTGTGAGAGAGAGTGTAAACACCCAACAGAAGGATATATAAAATACATGCATGCTTACAAACATACATCTACACACATGTATATAGATATTGGTGATACATATCACTTTTTTCCCGCACTTCCAGGAAGAGGGGAAACCTGTGCCATTAAACTATTTCTGTTAGGAAACAGCATGTTGCATGCCTTCTGTGAAACCTGGTTGACGAGGCTGCAACATTGTGAGTCTGTGAAACGAGCAACACAGTCTTGAAACTTTTGACACCAGCAACACAACATACAACATTATTCTTGCAACAAAATGTTTCGTCATCACAGCAGTGATGATGTTTACCCTCACATACGAGGTTCCTGCAAGTAGCTCACGGCTCACCTAGATGTACCAATGCCACTCACGTTAATACGACTTATAAGTATTTCTGGTGATAGGCTCGGTGTAGTGCTTCCTCCTGATCTTTAGCATCTGTTGTCAGGTTGACTATTATATACAACAGTGTGTGAGCTTAATTACTCGGGAAATATTCAAAACAAACCGGGTTTTTTTTTATTAAAACAATATTAGAACAAAACTTGAGTGCTTATATGAGTGTAAGTGCAGCGAGGGGTCACAGTGAGTGCAGCGAGGGGTCACAGTGCAGCGAGGGGTCACAGTGCAGCGAGGGGTCACAGTGGGTGCAGCGAGGGGTCACAGTGGGTGCAGCGAGGGGTCACAGTGGGTGCAGCGAGGGGTCACAGTGAGTGCAGCGAGGGGTCACAGTGAGTGCAGCGAGGGGTCACAGTGAGCGCAGCGAGGGGTCACAGTGCAGCGAGGGGTCACAGTGCAGCGAGGGGTCACAGTGGGTGCAGCGAGGGGTCACAGTGGGTGCAGCGAGGGGTCACAGTGCAGCGAGGGGTCAAAGTGAGTGCAGCGAGGGGTCACAGTGCAGCGAGGGGTCACAGTGGGTGCAGCGAGGGGTCACAGTGCAGCGAGGGGTCAAAGTGAGTGCAGCGAGGGGTCACAGTGCAGCGAGGGGTCACAGTGCAGCGAGAGGTCACAGTGGGCGCAGCGAGGGGTCACAGTGAGTGCAGCGAGGGGTCACAGTGAGTGCAGCGAGGGGTCACAGTGAGTGCAGCGAGGGGTCACAGTGAGTGCAGCGAGGGGTCACAGTGAGTGCAGCGAGGGGTCACAGTGAGTGCAGCGAGGGGTCACAGTGAGTGCAGCGAGGGGTCACAGTGAGTGCAGCGAGGGGTCACAGTGAGCGCAGCAAGGGGTCACAGTGAGTGCAGCGAGGGGTCACAGTGAGCGCAGCGAGGGGTCACATTGAGTGCAGCGAGGGGTCACAGTGAGTGCAGCGAGGGGTCACAGTGAGTGCAGCGAGGGGTCACAGTGAGTGCAGCGAGGGGTCACAGTGAGTGCAGCGAGGGGTCACAGTGAGTGCAGCGAGGGGTCACAGTGAGTGCAGCGATGGGTCACAGTGAGTGCAGCGAGGGGTCACAGTGAGTGCAGCGATGGGTCACAGTGAGTGCAGCGAGGGGTCACAGTGAGTGCAGCGAGGGGTCACAGTGGGTGAGTGAAATTAGGACCTTGCACCAGGAAATAGGTTATGAGTGAAACCTGAAAACTGATGTTGGGAAGATGGAGGGCTGGGACTACCAGGAGGGCTGGGACTACCAGGAGGGCTGGGACTACCAGGAGGGCTGGGACTACCAGGAGGGCTGGGACTACCAGGAGGGCTGGGACTACCAGGAGGGCTGGGACTACCAGGAGGGCTGGGACTACCAGGAGGGCTGGGACTACCAGGAGGGCTGGGACTACCAGGAGGGCTGGGACTACCAGGAGGGCTGGGACTACCAGGAGGGCTGGGACTACCAGGAGGGCTGGGACTACCAGGAGGGCTGGGACTACCAGGAGGGCTGGGACTACCAGGAGGGCTGGGACTACCAGGAGGGCTGGGACTACCAGGAGGGCTGGGACTACCAGGAGGGCTGGGACTACCCGGAGGGCTGGGACTACCAGGAGGGCTGGGACTACCAGGAGGGCTGGGACTACCAGGAGGGCTGGGACTACCAGGAGGGCTGGGACTACCAGGAGGTCTGGGACTACCATGAGGGCTGGGACTACCAGGGCTGGGACTACCAGGAGGGCTGGGACTACCAGGAGGGCTGGGACTACCAGGACTACCAGGAGCTGGGACTACCAGGAGGGCTGGGACTACCAGAAGGGCTGGGACTACCAGGGGCGGGGACTACCCGGAGGGCTGGGACTACCAGGAGGGCTGGGACTACCAGAAGGGCTGGGACTACCAGGAGGGCTGGGACTACCAGGAGGGCTGGGACTACCAGAAGGGCTGGGACTACCAGGAGGGCTGGGACTACCAGGAGGGCTGGGACTACCAGGAGGGCTGGGACTACCAGAAGGGCTGGGACTACCAGGAGGGCTGGGACTACCAGGAGGGCTGGGACTACCAGGAGGGCTGGGACTACCAGGAGGGCTGGGACTACCAGGAGGGCTGGGACTACCAGAAGGGCTGGGACTACCAGGAGGGCTGGGACTACCAGGAGGGCTGGGACTACCAGAAGGGCTGGGACTACCAGGAGGGCTGGGACTACCAGGAGGGCTGGGACTACCAGGAGGGCTGGGACTACCAGGAGGGCTGGGACTACCAGGAGGGCTGGGACTACCAGGAGGGCTGGGACTACCAGGAGGGCTGGGACTACCAGGAGGGCTGGGACTACCAGGAGGGCTGGGACTACCAGGAGGGCTGGGACTACCAGGAGGGCTGGGACTACCAGGAGGGCTGGGACTACCAGGAGGGCTGGGACTACCAGGAGGGCTGGGACTACCAGGAGGGCTGGGACTACCAGGAGGGCTGGGACTACCAGGAGGGCTGGGACTACCAGGAGGGCTGGGACTACAAGGAGGGCTGGGACTACCAGGAGGGCTGGGACTACCAGGAGGGCTGGGACTACCAGGAGGGCTGGGACTATCAGGAGGGCTGTGACTACAAGGAGTGCTGGGACTACCAGGAGGGCTGGGACTACCAGGAGGGCTGGGACTACCAGGAGGGCTGGGACTACCAGAAGGGCTGGCACTATCAGGAGGGCTGGGACTATCAGGAGGGCTGGGACTACCAGAAGGGCTGGGACTACCAGAAGGGCTGGGACTATCAGGAGGGCTGGGACTACCAGAAGGGCTGGGACTACCAGAAGGGCTGGGACTACCAGAAGGGCTGGGACTACCAGGAGGGCTGGGACTACCAGAAGGGCTGGGACTACCAGAAGGGCTGGGACTATCAGGAGGGCTGGGACTACCAGGAGGGCTGGGACTACCAGAAGGGCTGGGACTATCAGGAGGGCTGGGACTACCAGGAGGGCTGGGACTATCAGGAGGGCTGGGACTACCAGAAGGGCTGGGACTACCAGAAGGGCTGGGACTACCAGAAGGGCTGGGACTATCAGGAGGGCTGGGACTACCAGGAGGGCTGGGACTACCAGAAGGGCTGGGACTATCAGGAGGGCTGGGACTACCAGAAGGGCTGGGACTATCAGGAGGGCTGGGACTACCAGAAGGGCTGGGACTACCAGAAGGGCTGGGACTACCAGGAGGGCTGGGACTACCAGAAGGGCTAGGACTACCAGGAGGGCTGGGACTACCAGAAGGGCTGGGACTATCAGGAGGGCTGGGACTACCAGAAGGGCTGGGACTACCAGGAGGGCTGGGACTACCAGAAGGGCTGGGACTACCAGGAGGGCTGGGACTACCAGAAGGGCTGGGACTATCAGGAGGGCTGGGACTACCAGAAGGGCTGGGACTACCAGAAGGGCTGGGACTACCAGGAGGGCTGGGACTACCAGAAGGGCTAGGACTACCAGGAGGGCTGGGACTACCAGAAGGGCTGGGACTATCAGGAGGGCTGGGACTACCAGAAGGGCTGGGACTACCAGGAGGGCTGGGACTACCAGAAGGGCTGGGACTATCAGGAGGGCTGGGACTACCAGAAGGGCTGGGACTATCAGGAGGGCTGGGACTACCAGAAGGGCTGGGACTACCAGAAGGGCTGGGACTACCAGGAGGGCTGGGACTACCAGAAGGGCTAGGACTACCAGGAGGGCTGGGACTACCAGAAGGGCTGGGACTACCAGGAGGGCTGGGACTACCAGAAGGGCTGGGACTACCAGGAGGGCTGGGACTACCAGAAGGGCTGGGACTATCAGGAGGGCTGGGACTACCAGAAGGGCTGGGACTATCAGGAGGGCTGGGACTACCAGAAGGGCTGGGACTACCAGGAGGGCTGGGACTACCAGGAGGGCTGGGACTACCAGAAGGGCTGGGACTACCAGGAGGGCTGGGACTACCAGAAGGGCTAGGACTACCAGGAGGGCTGGGACTACCAGAAGGGCTGGGACTACCAGGAGGGCTGGGACTACCAGAAGGGCTAGGACTACCAGGAGGGCTGGGACTACCAGAAGGGCTGGGACTACCAGGAGGGCTGGGACTACCAGGAGGGCTGGGACTACCAGGAGGGCTGGAACTACCAGGAGGGCTGGGACTACCAAGAGGGTAGGGACTACCAGGAGAGTGGGTTCTACCAAGAGGACGGGGGCTATCAGGAGAGCGGGGACTACCAAGAGGGCGGGGACTACCAGGAGAGCAGGGACTACCAGGAGAGTGGGGACTACCAAGAGGGTAGGGACTACCAGGAGAGCGGGGACAACCAGGAGAGCGGGGACTACCAAGAAGGCGGGGGACTACCAAGAGGGCGGGGACTACCAGGAGAGCGGGGACTACGAAGAGGGCGGGGACTACCAGGAGATCGGGGACTACGAAGAGGGCGGGGACTACCAGGAGAGCGGGAACTACCAGTAGGGCGGGGGCTACCAGGAGAGGGTGTAGGTCGCGCACTGTCGACGCTGCTGAAGATAAAGTTAAACCAAGACCGTTCCTTATGACACTGTTACTGGCGGTGTGTAGTGGGTGTGTAGGTGATGTTAATAGTGAGTGTTGAGACGTGGTGTGTAGTGGGTGTGTAGGTGATGTTAATAGTGAGTGTTGAGACGTGGTGTGTAGTGGGTGTGTAGGTGATGTTAATAGTGAGTGTTGAGACGTAGTGTGTAGTGGGTGTGTAGGTGATGTTAATAGTGAGTGTTGAGACGTGGTGTGTGCTGGGTGTGTAGGTGATGTTAATAGTGAGTGTTGAGACGTAGTGTGTGCTGGGTGTGTAGGTGATGTTAATAGTGAGTGTTGAGACGTGGTGTGTAGTGGGTGTGTAGGTGATGTTAATAGTGAGTGTTGAGACGTGGTGTGTGCTGGGTGTGTAGGTGATGTTAATAGTGAGTGTTGAGACGTGGTGTGTGCTGGGTGTGTAGGTGATGTTAATAGTGAGTGTTGAGACGTAGTGTGTGCTGGGTGTGTAGGTGATGTTAATAGTGAGTGTTGAGACGTGGTGTGTGCTGGGTGTGTAGGTGATGTTAATAGTGTTGAGACGTGGTGTGTGCTGGGTGTGTAGGTGATGTTAATAGTGAGTGTTGAGACGTGGTGTGTGCTGGGTGTGTAGGTGATGTTAATAGTGTTGAGACGTGGTGTGTGCTGGGTGTGTAGGTGATGTTAATAGTGAGTGTTGAGACGTGGTGTGTGCTGGGTGTGTAGGTGATGTTAATAGTGAGTGTTGAGACGTGGTGTGTGCTGGGTGTGTAGGTGATGTTAATAGTGAGTGTTGAGACGTAGTGTGTGCTGGGTGTGTAGGTGATGTTAATAGTGAGTGTTGAGACGTGGTGTGTGCTGGGTGTGTAGGTGATGTTAATAGTGAGTGTTGAGACGTAGTGTGTGCTGGGTGTGTAGGTGATGTTAATAGTGAGTGTTGAGACGTAGTGTGTGCTGGGTGTGTAGGTGATGTTAATAGTGAGTGTTGAGACGTAGTGTGTGCTGGGTGTGTAGGTGATGTTAACAGTGTTGAGACGTGGTGTGTGCTGGGTGTGTAGGTGATGTTAACAGTGTTGAGACGTGGTGTGTGCTGGGTGTGTAGGTGATGTTAATAGTGTTGAGACGTGGTGTGTGCTGGGTGTGTAGGTGATGTTAATAGTGTTGAGACGTGGTGTGTGCTGGGTGTGTAGGTGATGGTAACAGTGTTGAGACGTAGTGTGTGCTGGGTGTGTAGGTGATGTTAATAGTGAGTGTTGAGACGTGGTGTGTGCTGGGTGTGTAGGTGATGTTAATAGTGAGTGTTGAGACGTAGTGTGTGCTGGGTGTGTAGGTGATGTTAATAGTGAGTGTTGAGACGTGGTGTGTGCTGGGTGTGTAGGTGATGTTAATAGTGAGTGTTGAGACGTAGTGTGTGCTGGGTGTGTAGGTGATGTTAATAGTGTTGAGACGTGGTGTGTGCTGGGTGTGTAGGTGATGTTAATAGTGAGTGTTGAGACGTGGTGTGTGCTGGGTGTGTAGGTGATGTTAATAGTGTTGAGACGTGGTGTGTGCTGGGTGTGTAGGTGATGTTAATAGTGAGTGTTGAGACGTGGTGTGTGCTGGGTGTGTAGGTGATGTTAACAGTGTTGAGACGTGGTGTGTGCTGGGTGTGTAGGTGATGTTAATAGTGAGTGTTGAGACGTAGTGTGTGCTGGGTGTGTAGGTGATGTTAACAGTGTTGAGACGTGGTGTGTGCTGGGTGTGTAGGTGATGTTAATAGTGAGTGTTGAGACGTGGTGTGTGCTGGGTGTGTAGGTGATGTTAATAGTGAGTGTTGAGACGTGGTGTGTGCTGGGTGTGTAGGTGATGTTAATAGTGAGTGTTGAGACGTAGTGTGTGCTGGGTGTGTAGGTGATGTTAATAGTGAGTGTTGAGACGTAGTGTGTGCTGGGTGTGTAGGTGATGTTAATAGTGAGTGTTGAGACGTAGTGTGTGCTGGGTGTGTAGGTGATGTTAATAGTGAGTGTTGAGACGTAGTGTGCGCTGGGTGTGTAGGTGATGTTAATAGTGTTGAGACGTGGTGTGTGCTGGGTGTGTAGGTGATGTTAATAGTGAGTGTTGAGACGTAGTGTGTGCTGGGTGTGTAGGTGATGTTAATAGTGAGTGTTGAGACGTGGTGTGTGCTGGGTGTGTAGGTGATGTTAATAGTGTTGAGACGTGGTGTGTGCTGGGTGTGTAGGTGATGTTAATAGTGAGTGTTGAGACGTAGTGTGTGCTGGGTGTGTAGGTGATGTTAATAGTGTTGAGACGTGGTGTGTGCTGGGTGTGTAGGTGATGTTAGTAGTAAGTGTTGAGACGTGGTGTGTGCTGGGTGTGTAGGTGATGTAAGTAATGAGTGTTGAGACGTGTTTGGAAGAGAATAGTTTCTGTTGAGAAGAGAGTTGAAGAGAGCTCCGAGGCTAGTGTTGAAGCAAGTGTTGCAGAGAGTGTTGAGACGAGTGTTGGAGACAGTGTCGAGGAGTGATGACTGTTCAAGCTGTGTTTTGAGATGTATATATATATGTGTGTGTGTGTCTGTGTCTGTGTGTACCCACCTAATTGTACTCACCTAATTCTGGTTACAGGGGTCGAGTAATAGCTTCTGGCCCACACCTCTTCACTGGTCGCCATTAGGTCCACTCTCTCCCTGCTCCATGAGTTTTATCATACCTCTTCTTAAAGCTATATATGGATCCTGCCTCCACTACATCTCTCCAGACTATTCCAATTCCTGACAACTCTATGACTGAAGATATACTTCCTAACATCCCTGTGACCCCTTGTTGCTGTGTCCCATCTCTGAAACATCCTGTCCCTATCCACCTTGTCCATTCCTCTTACTATTTTATATGTCGTTATCATATCCTCCCTATCTCTCCAGTCTTCCAGTGCTGTCAGGTCGAGTCCCCTTAACCTCTTCTCGTAGAACATGCCGCTTAGCTCCGGGACTAATCGTTGCAAACTTTTGCACTTTCTCTAGGTTTTTGACGTGCTTGACCAGGTGAGGGTTTCAAACTGATGCTATATACTCCAGTATGGACCTGACGTACACGGTGTACAGAGTCCTGAACGATTCCTTACTGACGTGTCGGAACGCTATTCTTAGGTTTGCTAGGCATCCATATGTTGCAGCGGTTATTTGGTTGATGTGCGCCTCACGAGATGTGCTCGGTATTATGGTCACTAAAAGATCCTTTTCCTGTAGTGAGGTTTGCAGCCTTTGGCCCCCTAGACTGTACTCTGTCTGCGGTCTTCTTTGCCATTCCCCAATCTTCATGACTTTGCACTTAGGTTAAATTCGGAGCCAGTTGCTGGACCATGATTGCAGCCTGTCCAGATCCCTGTCTAGTCCTGCCTGATTCTCGTCCGAATGAATTCTCCTCATTAGCTTTGCATTTTCTGCAAGCAAGGACATTTCTGAGTCTATCCCTTCCGTCATGTCATTCACATATACCAGAAACATCACCGGTCGTAGGACCGACCCCTGTGGAACCCCGTTTGTCCCAGGCGCCCAGTCTGACACCTCGTCGCGTACCATGACTCGCCGTTGCTTTCCTGTCAAGTATTCTCTGAGCCATTGCAGTGCCTTCCCTGTTATACCTGCCTGGTCCTCCAGCTTTTGCACTAATCTCTTGTGTGGAACTATCAAAAACCTTCTCACAGTCCAAGAAAACGCAGTCTACCGCCCCTTCTCTCTCTTGTCTTACTGTCATCATCTTGTCATAGAACCCCAGTAGGTTTGTGACACAGGATTTCCCTTCCCTGAAACCATGCTGGTTCCTTCTAGGTGCTCCATCACTCTTCTTTTGTGTGTGTGTGTGTGTGTGTGTGTGTGTGTGTGTGTGTGTGTGTGTGTGTGTGTGTGTGTCTGTGTGTGTGTATGTGCGCGCGCGCGCGCCAGGAAACTCATCTGCTGAGGAGAAACTAGCAAATAAGTTCTATTTGTAATTTTTCTGTGTTAGCAGATGTGTGGTTAAACTAAGGGCTGTTATATTTCTAGACATGGACGAGGAGTTATGATATATTAAAGCAAGTTAGGCTAGAAAAACTTTACGGAAATTTCTTGCTTTAAATAAGTGACGTTGTGGTACCCTCCCTGGAGGACATTGTCAGGAGAGGCAAGTGTTGAGGGTACCTTGACGCTCCCACACTGACCCCTCCATAATGTAATTACAACCGCAGTTATAATTGCTGCTGCTAGTGACGCACAGTTGCGGCAGTAACGCAGAGCTGCGGCAGGTGAGGGCCGACGCTTGGCTGGGCCTCCCCGGGTGAAGGAGCAGAGGTAAGAGGTGCCGCCTTGCTGAACACCAGTCTTCTGAGGCACTCCCCCTCCCCTCCACCCCGCCTCTGCCTTCCCCACCTTCATACACTGCTCACTGGGCCCCGCCCTCGCTTCCACCGCGGGCGTGGGGGTCAGTCTGCAGTGGTGAAGAGAAAAGTGGGCGTGAAAAGAGGCAGGTGTAAGCGGTGGTGTGGAGAGCGCTCCTGCGGCGAGTCTCAGAAAACCTTGACACTCCCTCTCAAGACGCAGAGAAAGTGAACAACAATGGTTTCATCAGAGAACTGAAGTAATTATTAAGAACATTGAAGAAAAAAAAAATAAAATGCGCAAAGTGAAAATGAAGAAACACCGAAGTGGCTGAAAGTGTTTTGAAAAGTGTGAATGTCAGAAAGTGTCATCAGAAACCAACTACGGACGATCCTAGCAAGATCTGCCACAGCTTGTGTTGTGGTGTTTTCTTCCTTCATAAACCAACACTTACTGGCCTTGTCTGGTGCCCCTCGACGCTGCAGCAGTCATGTTCACTGATCTGCTGAAGCTGGTGATCAGAGGTGAGCGTGGAGACGGCAGGAGCTTGGTGGTGGAGGGCAGCGAAACGCAGCTGGTGCAAGGGTTCCATCTGCCTCACGCCAAGCTCCACCACCACCACCACAACAACACTTTTAAGGGACGCTCTAAGAGGTTCTACAAGGGTTCCACTGCTTCTAACCACTCGGTTCTGTCGTCATCGTCTTGGGGAACCAAGTCATCACTCTCCTCCTCCTCCTCCTCCTCATCCTCCTCCTCCTTCTCTCACTACCGGCGACGCATTGAAATCTGCAGATCCAAAAACAAGAAGAAGGAGTCGCGAGAGGAAGTTAGAGGAAGAAGCGATGTTACCAAGAAGGAACTGCCAGCCAACCTTGCCGATGAAGAACAAAAACAGGTTTGTTGATCCACTGGATCTCCCTCTCGTATTAGCTGTTAGGAGCAGGTGGGGGAGGGAAGGGAACCTGCCTAACACAGGCCAGTAGGTCCGCTATAATGTTCTTCGTCGTAAGTTTTTATTTTCTGAATTCAGGTACGTTCTCTACGGCCTTCATGTGAGGTGATTGACAACTACCTTCACTGGGGAGGAAGAGGCTGCCTTCACTGAGGCAGAGACAGGTTGCCTCGATGGGAGATAATGAGAGGCTGCCTTCACTCCATAAGAATGGAGAAACAATGTAGGAGGTCTACTAACCCATACTTGGCAGTCCTCCTTGTGGAGTGTGGTCTTCACATGAGATAGGAAGGAGCTACCTTCACATGAGATAGGAAGGAGCTACCTTCACATGAGATAGGAAGGAGCTACCTTCACATGAGATAGGAAGGAGCTACCTTCACATGAGATAGGAAGAAACAGAGGTCATCATCAGTTTTGTTTTGCTGCTGCTCTCGTGAAACACAACTGACGTAGCGTATCAAACAACATTATGCTGGAGTGAGTCGACATCGCTCGTTCCATCATGTCGGCGGCCTCATCGTACTGTGCATTTCTTAATAAAAACTCAGCGTATACACAGTAGACTTAATTGTTTACCTTGATCAACACCACATTAACGCTCGTTACCTTAACTACTGTGTTAATTACCCTGATCAACACCACATTAACGCTCGTTACCTTAACTACTGTGTTAATTACCTTGATCAACACCACATTAACGCTCGTTACCTTTACTGTGTTAATTACCTTGATCAACACCACATTAACGCTCGTTACCTTAACTACTGTGTTAATTACCCTGATCAACACCACATTAACGCTCGTTACCTTAACTACTGTGTTAATTACCCTGATCAACACCACATTAACGCTCGTTACCTTAACTACTGTGTTAATTACCTTGATCAACACCACATTAACGCTCGTTACCTTAACTACTGTGTTAATTACCCTGATCAACACCACATTAACGCTCGTTACCTTAACTACTGTGTTAATTACCTTGATCAACACCACATTAACGCTCGTTACCTTAACTACTGTGTTAATTACCCTGATCAACACCACATTAACGCTCGTTACCTTAACTACTGTGTTAATTACCTTGATCAACACCACATTAACGCTCGTTACCTTAACTACTGTGTTAATTACCTTGATCAACACCACATTAACGCTCGTTACCTTAACTACTGTGTTAATTACCCTGATCAACACCACATTAACGCTAGTTACCTTAACTACTGAGCTAATTACCCTGATAAATACCACATTAACGCTTGTTACTAGTTGCTGAACGTTACTAGTTGATGGACGTTACGAGTTGAACGTTACTAGTTGAACGTTACTAGTTGAACGTTACTAGTTGATGAACGTTGCTAGTTGAGCGCTACTAGTTGATGAACGTTACTAGTTTATCAATGTTATTAGTTGAAGAACGTTGCTAATTGAACCATTCACAAGTTACTAGCTGATGAACGTTATTGGGTGATGAACGTTACTGGTTGAACGTTATTAGATGAACGTTACTAGTTGATGAACGTTATTGGTGAACGTTACTAGTTGAACGTTACTAGTTAAGAACGTTGCTAATTGAACCACTCGCAAGTTACTAACTGATGAACGTTACTAGTTGATGAACGTTGTTAGTTGAACGTTGCTAGTTGAACGTTGCTACTTGAACCATTCACAAGTTACTAGTTGAAGAACGTTACTAGTTGAACCATTCACAAATCACACTTGTCAATGGTTCAAGACGGAGCGAACCGTCGCCATAACCTTGTGTCTCCTACGTGTGGGTTATTTGTGTATAAGAAGGAGCACTGCAGCAGCCCTGCTGGCCCAGTCTAGTCAAGTGGAGGTGAAACAGTATGTGTGTGTGTATGTGTGCGTGTGTGTGTGTGTGTGTGTGTGTGTGTGTGTGTGTGTGTGTGTGTGCGCGTGTGCGCGCGTGTATGTGTATGTGTATGTGTGTGCGTGTGTGTGCGTGTGTTTGTGTGTGTGTTTGTGTTTGTGTGAGCGTGTGTGTGTGTTTGTGTGTATTTGTGTTTTTTGTGTGTGCGCGTGTGTGTGCGTGTGTGTGTGTGCGTGTGTACTCACCTAGTTGTACTCACCTAGTTGAGGTTGCGGGGGTCGAGTCCGAGCTCCTGGCCCCGCCTCTTCACTGATCGCTACTAGGTCACTTTCCCTGAGCCGTGAGCTTTATCATACCTCTGCTTAAAGCTATGTATGGATCCTGCCTCCCCTACATCGCTTCCCAAACTATTCCACTTACTGACTACTCTGTGGCTGAAGAAATACTTCCTAACATCCCTGTGATTCATCTGTGTCTTCAGCTTCCAACTGTGTCCCCTTGTTACTGTGTCCAATCTCTGGAACATCCTGTCTTTGTCCACCTTGTCAATTCCTCTCAGTATTTTGTATGTCGTTATCATGTCCCCCCTATCTCTCCTGTCCTCCAGTGTCGTCAGGTTGATTTCCTTTAACCTCTCCTCGTAGGACATACCTCTTAGCTCTGGGACTAGTCTTGTTGCAAACCTTTGCACTTTCTCTAGTTTCTTCACGTGTGTGTGCGTGTGTGTGTATGTGTATGTGTGTATGTGTGTGTGCGTGTATGTGTGTATGTGTGTATGTGTGTGTGTGTGTACTCACCTAATTACTCACCTAATTGTGGTTGCAGGGGTCGAGACTCAGCTCCTGGCCCCGCCTCTTCACTGATCGCTACTGGATCCTCTCTCTCTCTGCTTCCTGAGCTTTGTCATACCTCTTCTTAAAACTATGTATGGTTCCTGCCTCCACTACTTCACTTGCTAGGCTATTCCACTTGCTGACAACTCTATGACTGAAGAAATACTTCCTAACGTCCCTGTGACTCGTCTGAGTCTTCAGCTTCCAGTTGTGACCCCTTGTCCCTGTGTCCCCTCTCTGGAACATCCTATCTCTGTCCACCTTGTCTATTCCCCGCAATATCTTGTATGTCGTTATCATGTCTCCCCTGACCCTTCTGTCCTCCAGTGTCGTCAGTCCGATTTCCCTTAACCTTTCCTCGTACGACATTCCCTTAAGCTCTGGGACTAGCCTTGTTGCAAACCTTTGTACTTTCTCTAACTTCTTGACGTGCTTGACCAGGTGTGGGTTCCTACTGGTGCTGCATACTCCAGTATGTGTGTGTGTGTGTGGGGGGGGGGGGGGGATAATCACGAGGAGATGGGATAGAAAGTACTGGTAATAACGTTTGAAGCCAAGAGACGTGGATTCAGAAGTTGATGTTGGCAGTAACGGGACTGTGTTGATGAGTCAGCGTGTTGAAGGTGAAGTGGGTAGACAGTGGTACCTTGTATCTACAACTGTGACCATCAACCAGGTGAAGTGGGTAGACAGTGGTACCTTGTATCTACAACTGTGACCATCAACCAGGTGAAGTGGGTAGACAGTGGTACCTTGTATCTACAACTGTGTGACCATCAACCAGGTGAAGTGGGTAGACAGTGGTACCTTGTATCTACAACTGTGTGACCATCAACCAGGTGAAGTGGGTAGACAGTGGTACCTTGTATCTACAACTGTTTGACCATCAACCAGGTGAAGTGGGTAGACAGTGGTACCTTGTATCTGCAACCTTGACCATCAACCAGGTAAAGTGGGTAGACAGTGGTACCTTGTATCTACAACTGTGTGACCATCAACCAGGTGAAGTGGGTAGACAGTGGTACCTTGTATCTACAACTGTGACCATCAACCAGGTGAAGTGGGTAGACAGTGGTACCTTGTATCTACAACTGTGACCATCAACCAGGTGAAGTGGGTAGACAGTGGTACCTTGTATCTACAACTGTGTGACCATCAACCAGGTGAAGTGGGTAGACAGTGGTACCTTGTATCTACAACTGTGACCATCAACCAGGTGAAGTGGGTAGACAGTGGTACCTTGTATCTACAACTGTGTGACCATCAACCAGGTGAACCATCAACCAGTGGTGGGTAGACAGTGGTACCTTGTAGACATCAACCAGTGGTGGTACCTTGTACCTTGTATCTACAACTGTGTGACCATCAACCAGGTGAAGTGGGTAGACAGTGGTACCTTGTATCTACAACTGTTCAACCAGGTGACAGTGGTACATCTAAACTGTGTGACAGGTGAAGTGGGTAGACAGTGGTACCTTGTATCTGCAACCTTGACCATCAACCAGGTAAAGTGGGTAGACAGTGGTACCTTGTATCTACAACTGTGTGACCATCAACCAGGTGAAGTGGGTAGACAGTGGTACCTTGTATCTACAACTGTGACCATCAACCAGGTGAAGTGGGTAGACAGTGGTACCTTGTATCTACAACTGTGTGATCATCAACCAGGTGAAGTGGGTAGACAATTGTACCTTGTATCTACAACTGTGACCATTGATAGACAGTGGTACTTGTATCTACAACTGTGATCATCAACCAGGTGAAGTGGGTAGACAGTGGTACCTTGTATCTACAACTGTGACCATCAACCAGGTGAAGTGGGTAGACAGTGGTACCTTGTATCAACAACTGTGACCATCAACCAGGTGAAATGGGTAGACAGTGGTACCTTATATCTACAACTGTGACCATCAACCAGGTGAAGTGGGTAGACAGTGGTACCTTATATCTACAACTGTGACCATCAACCAGGTGAAGTGGGTAGACAGTGGTACCTTATATCTACAACTGTGACCATCAACCAGGTACACTAAATGACTTTAGTAACCACAACAGTTGCATCTCTTCTCCCAGCAACTTTGTTAATACACTGTACTGATAAAGTGACTGCTGGACGGTGCAGTGATCTAGAGTTACTCTTACCTTGTATCTCATTCGAGTAATACTAAGCATTTGTAAGTACTTGACAACTGGAAACACTAGTACTTGACAACTGGAAACACTAGTACTTGACAACTGGAAACACTAGTACTTGACAACTGGAAACACTAGTACTTGACAACTGGAAACACTAGTACTTGACAACTGGAAACACTAGTACTTGACAACTAGGAAACACTAGTACTTGACAACTGGAAACACTAGTACTTGACAACTGGAAACACTAGTACTTGACAACTAGGAAACACTAGTACTTGACAACTGGAAACACTAGTACTTGACAACTAGGAAACACTAGTACTTGACAACAAAAACAAGTACTTGACAACTGAAACACTAGTACTTGACAACTAGGAAACACTAGTACTTGACAACTAAACACTAGGACAACTAGGAAACACTAGTACTTGACAACTGGAAACACTAGTACTTGCAACTGGAAACACTAGAACTAAACACTAGGAAACACTAGTACTTGACAACTAGGAAACACTAGTACTTGACAACTAGGAAACACTAGTACTTGACAACTGGAAACACTAGTACTTAACAACTGGAAACACTAGCACTTGACAACTGGAAACACTAGTACTTGCAACTGGAAACACTAGCACTTGACAACTGGAAACACTAGTACTTAACAACTGGAAACACTAGCACTTGACAACTGGAAACACTAGTACTTAACAACTGGAAACACTAGCACTTGACAACTGGAAACACTAGTACTTAACAACTGGAAACACTAGCACTTGACAACTGGAAACACTAGTACTTGCAACTGGAAACACTAGCACTTGACAACTGGAAACACTAGTACTTGACAACTGGAAACACTAGTACTTGACAACTAGGAAACACTAGTACTTGACAACTAGGAAACACTAGTACTTGACAACTGGGAATACTAGTACTTGACAACTAGGAAACACTAGTACTTGACAACTGGAAACACTAGTACTTGACAACTAGGAAACACTAGTACTTGACAACTGGAAACACTAGTACTTGACAACTAGGAAACACTAGTACTTGACAACTAGGAAACACTAGTACTTGACAACTGGAAACACTAGTACTTGACAACTAGGAAACACTAGTACTTGACAACTGGAAACACTAGTACTTGACAACTAGGAAACACTAGTACTTGACAACTGGAAACACTAGTACTAGGAAACACTAGTACTTGACAACTGGAAACACTAGTACTTGACACAACTAGGAAACACTAGTACTTAGTACAACTGGAAACACTAGCACAACTGGAAACTAGTACTTAACAACTGGAAACACTAGTACTTAGACAACTGGAAACACTAGGAAACACTAGTACTTGACAACTAGGAAACTGGAAACACTAGTACTTGACAACACTAGTACTTGACTGGAACTAGGAAACACTAGTACTTGACAAACTAGGACAACTGGAAACACTAGTACTTGACAACTGGAAACACTAGTACTTGCAACTGGAAACACTAGCACTTGACAACTGGAAACACTAGTACTTGCAACTGGAAACACTAGCACTTGACAACTGGAAACACTAGTACTTGCAACTGGAAACACTAGTACTTGACAACTGGAAACACTAGTACTTGACAACTAGGAAAAACAAGTACTTGACAACTGGAAACACTAGTACTTGACAACTAGGAAACACTAGTACTTGACAACTGGAAACACTAGTACTTGACAACTAGGAAACACTAGTACTTGACAACTGGAAACACTAGTACTTGACAACCTGGAAACACTAGTACTTGACAACTAGGAAACACTAGTACTTGACAACTGGGAACACTAGTACTTGGCAACTGGAAACACTAGTACTTGACAATTGGGAACACTAGTACTTGACAACTAGGAAACACTAGTACTTGACAACTAGGAAACACTAGTACTTGACAACTAGGGAACAGTAGTACTTGAAAACTGGAAACACTAGTACTTGACAACTGGAAACACTAGTACTTGACAACTAGGAAACACTAGTACTTGACAACTAGGAAACACTAGTACTTGACAACTGGGAATACTAGTACTTGACAACTAGGAAACACTAGTACTTGACAACTGGAAACACTAGTACTTGACAACTAGGAAACACTAGTACTTGACAACTGGAAACACTAGTACTTGACAACTAGGAAACACTAGTACTTGACAACTAGGAAACACTAGTACTTGACAACTAGGAAACACTAGTACTTGACAACTGGAAACACTAGTACTTGACAACTAGGAAACACTAGTACTTGACAACTAGGAAACACTAGTACTTGACAACTAGGAAACACTAGTACTTGACAACTAGGAAACACTAGTACTTGACAACTAGGAAACACTAGTACTTGACAACTAGGAAACACTAGTACTTGACAACTAGGAAACACTAGCACTTGAAAACTAGGAAACACTAGTACTTGACAACTAGGAAACACTAGTACGTGACAACTAGGAAGCACTAGCACTTGAAAACTAGGAAACACTAGTACTTGACAACTAGGAAACACTAGTACGTGAAAACTAGGAAACACTAGTACTTGACAACTAGGAAGCGCTAGTACTTGACAACTAGGAAACACTAGTACGTGAAAACTAGGAAACACTAGTACTTGACAACTAGGAAAAACTAGCACTTGAAAACTAGGAAACACTAGTACTTGGCAACTAGGAAACACTAGCACTTGACAACTAGGAAACACTAGTACTTGACAACTAGGAAACACTAGTAATTGACAACTAGCAAACACTAGTACTTGACAACTAGGAAACACTAGTACTTGACAACTAGGAAACACTAGTACTTGACAACTAGGGAACAGTAGTACTTGACTAGGAAACACTATTACTTGACAACTAGGAAACACTAGTACTTGACAACTAGGAAGCACTAGTACTTGACAACTAGGAAGCACTAGTACTTGACAACTAGGAAACACTAGTACTTGACAACTAGGAAGCACTAGTACTTGACAACTAGGAAACACTAGTACTTGACAACTAGGAAGCACTAGCACTTGAAAACTAGGAAACACTAGTACTTGACAACTAGGAAACACTAGTACTTGACAACTAGGAAACACTAGTACTTGACAACTGGAAACACTAGTACTTGACAACTGGAAACTCTAGTACTTGACAACTAGGAAATACTCGTACTTGACAACTAGGAAGCACTAGCACTTGAAAACTAGGAAACACTAGTACTTGACAACTAGGAAACACTAGTACGTGAAAACTAGGAAACACTAGTACTTGACAACTAGGAAACACTAGGAATCAGTGATCACTCAGGTGTGGTCTGGCTGTTGGAGACGAGAACGTAGAGAGACGAAAGATAAAGAAGCAGGATAAAGAACGGTGCGGGAGAGGCAGTTACACAACCATGAGAGGCAGTTACACAACCATGAGAGGCAGTTACACAACCATGAGAGGCAGTTACACAACCCTGAGAAGCAGTTACACAACCATGAGAGGCAGTTACACAACCACGAGAGGCTGTTACACAACCATGAGAGGCAGTTACACAACCATGAGAGGCAGTTACACAACCATGAGAGGCAGTTACACAACCATGAGAGGCTGTTACACAACCATGAGAGGCAGTTACACAACCATGAGAGGCAGTTACACAACCATGAGAGGCAGTTACACAACCATGAGAGGCAGTTACACAACCATGAGAGGCAGTTACACAACCATGAGAGGCAGTTACACAACCATGAGAGGCAGTTACACAACCATGAGAGGCAGTTACACAACCATGAGAGGCAGTTACACAACCCTGAGAAGCAGTTACACAACCATGAGAGGCAGTTACACAACCACGAGAGACAGTTACACAAACATGAGAGCCTGTTACACAACCATAAGGCAGTTACACAACCACGAGAGGCAGTTACACAGCCATGAGAGGCAGTTACACAACCATGATAGGCAGTTACACAATTATGAGAGGCAGTTACACAACCATGAGAGGCTGTTACACAACCTCGAGAGGCAGTTACACAACCATGAGAGGCAGTTACACAACCATGAGAGGCAGTTACACAACCATGAGAGGCAGTTACACAAACATGAGAGCCTGTTACACAACCATGAGGCAGTTACACAACCATGAGAGGCAGTTACACAACCATGAGAGGCAGTTACACAACCATGAGTGGAATTTACACAAACATGAGAGGCAGTTACACAACCATGAGAGGCAGTTACAGAACCATGAGAGGCAGTTACACAACCATGAGAGGCAGTTACACAACCCTGAGAAGCAGTTACACAACCATGAGAGGCAGTTACACAACCATGAGAGGCAGTTACACAAACATGAGAGCCTGTTACACAACCATGAGGCAGTTACACAACCATGAGAGGCAGTTACACAACCATGAGAGGCTGTTACACAACCATGAGAGGCTGTTACACAACCATGAGAGGCTGTTACACATCCATGAGAGGCAGTTACACAACCATGAGAGGCTGTTACACAACCATGAGAGGCTGTTACACAACCATGAGAAGCTGTTCCACAACCATGAGAGGCTGTTACACAACCATGAGAGGCTGTTACACAACCATGAGAGGCTGTTACACAACCATGAAAGGCAGTTACACAACCATGAGAGGCTGTTACACAACCATGAGATGCTGTTACACATCCATGAGAGGCAGTTACACAACCATGAGAGGCAGTTACACAACTACGAGAGGCAGTTACACAAACATGAGAGGCAGTTACACAACCATGAGAGGCATTTACACAACCATGAGAGGCAGTTACACAACCATGAGAGGCATTTACACAAACATGAGAGGCGGTTACACAAGCATGAGAGGCAGTTACACAACCATGAGAGGCAGTTACACAACCATGAGAGGCAGTTACACAACCCTGAGAAGCAGTTACACAACCATGAGAGGCAGTTACACAACCACGAGAGGCAGTTACACAAACATGAGAGCCTGTTACACAACCATGAGGGGCAGTTACACAACCACGAGAGGCAGTTACACAACCATGAGAGGCAGTTACACAACCATGAGAGGCAGTTACACAACCATGAGAGGCAGTTACACAACCATGAGAGGCTGTTACACAACCATGAGAGGCAGTTACACAACCATGAGAGGCAGTTACACAACCATGAGAGGCAGTTACACAACCATGAGAGGCAGTTACACAACCATGAGAGGCAGTTACACAACCATGAGAGGCAGTTACACAACCATGAGAGGCAGTTACACAACCATGAGAGGCAGTTACACAACCATGAGAGGCAGTTACACAACCATGAGAGGCAGTTACACAACCATGAGAGGCAGTTACACAACCATGAGAGGCAGTTACACAACCATGAGAGGCAGTTACACAAACATGTTACGCAACCATGAGAGGCAGTTACACAACCATGAGAGGCAGTTACACAACCATGAGAGGCAGTTACACAACCATGAGAGGCTGTTACACAACCATGAGAGGCTGTTACACAACCATGAGAGGCTGTTACACAACCATGAGAGGCAGTTACACAACCATGAGAGGCTGTTACACAACCATGAGAGGCTGTTACACAACCATGAAAGGCAGTTACACAACCATGAGAGGCTGTTACACAACCATGAGAGGCTGTTACACAACCATGAAAGGCAGTTACACAACCATGAGAGGCTGTTACACAACCATGAGAGGCTGTTACACAACCATGAGAGGCTGTTACACAACCATGAGAGGCTGTTACACAACCATGAGAGGCTGTTACACAACCATGAGAGGCTGTTACACAACCATGAGAGGCTGTTACACAACCATGAGAGGCTGTTACACAACCATGAGAGGCAGTTACACAACCATGAGAGGCAGTTACACAACCATGAGAGGCTGTTACACAACCATGAGAGGCAGTTACACAACCATGAGAGGCTGTTACACAACCATGAGAGGCTGTTACACAACCATGAGAGGCAGTTACACAACCATGAGAGGCAGTTACACAACCATGAGAGGCTGTTACACAACCATGAGAGGCAGTTACACAACCATGAGAGGCAGTTACACAACCATGAGAGGCAGTTACACAACCATGAGAGGCAGTTACACAACCATGAGAGGCAGTTACACAACCATGAGAGGCAGTTACACAACCATGAGAGGCTGTTACACAACCATGAAAGGCAGTTACACAACCATGAGAGGCAGTTACACAACCATGAGAGGCTGTTACACAGCGATGAGAGGCTGTTACACAACCCTGAGAGGCTGTTACACAACCCTGAGAGGCTGTTACACAACCATGAGAGGCTGTTACACAACCATGAGAGGCTGTTATACAACCATGAGAAGCTGTTACACAACCATGAGAGGCTGTTACACAACCATGAGAGGCTGTTATACAACCATGAGAGGCTGTTACACAACCATGAGAAGCTGTTACACAATTATGAGAGGCTGTTACACAACCATGAGAGGCAGTTACACAACCATGAGAGTCTGGTACACAACCATGAGAGGCAGTTACACAACCATGAGAGGCTGTTACACAACCATGAGAGGCAGTTACACAACCATGAGAGGCTGTTACGCAACCATTAGAGGCTCTTACAACCATGAGAGGCAGTTACACAACCATGAGAGGCAGTTTCACAACCATGAGAGGCAGTTACACAACCATGAGAGGCTGTTACACAACCATGAGAGGCAGTTACACAAACATGAGAGGCAGTTACACAGGCAGGAGAGGCAGTTACTCAAACATGAGAGGCAGTTACACAAACATGAGAGGCAGTTACACAAACATGAGGGGTAGTTAAACATGACAGGCAGTTACACAGCTTTGAGAGGCAGTTACACAAACATGAGGGGTAGTTACAGACATGAGAGGCAGTTACGCAAACATGAGAGGCAGTTACACAAACATGAGATGTAGTTACACAAGCATGAGAGACAGTTATACAAACATGAGAGGCAGTTACACAAACATGAGAGGCAGTTACACAACCATGAGAGGCTGTTACACAACCATGAGTGGCTGTTACACAACCATGAAAGGCAGTTACACAACCATGAGAGGCAGTTACACAACCATGAGGCGGTTACACAACCATGAGAGGCAGTTACACAAACATGAGAGGCTGTTACACAACCATGCGGGGCAGTTACACAACCATGAGAGGCAGTTACACAACCATGAGAGGCAGTTACACAACCATGAGAGGCAGTTACACAACCACGAGAGGCAGTTACACAACCACGAGAGGCAGTTACACAAACATGAGAGGCAGTTACACAACCATGAGAGGCAGTTACACAACCATGAGAGGCTGTTACACAACCATGAGAGGCTGTTACACAACCATGAGAGGCTGTTACACAACCATGAAAGGCAGTTACTCAACCATGAGAGGCTGTTACACAACCATGAAAGGCAGTTACACAACCATGAGAGGCTGTTACACAACCATGAGAGGCTGTTACACAACCATGAGAGGCAGTTACACAACCATGAGAGACAGTTACACAACATGAGAGGCAGTTACACAACCATGAGAGGCAGTTACACAACCATGAGAGGCAGTTACACAACCATGAGAGGCATTTACACAACCATGAGAGGCAGTTACACAACCATGAGAGGCAGTTACACAACCATGAGAGGCAGTTACACAAACATGAGAGGCAGTTACTTAACTATGAGAGGCAGTTACACATTTCTGAGAGGCAGTTACACAACTGTGAGAGGCAGTTACACATGAGAGGCAGTTACACATGAGAGGCAGTTACACAACTATGAGAGGCAGTCATACAAACATGAGAGGCAGTTACACAAACATGAGAGGCAGTTACACAAACATGAGAGGCAGTTACACAAACATGAGAGGCAGTTACACAAACATGAGAGGCAGTTACACAAACATGAGAGGCAGTTACACAAACATGAGAGGCAGTTACACAAACATGAGAGGCAGTTACACAACTATGAAAGGCAGTTACACAACCATGAGAGGCAGTTACACAACCATGAGAGGCAGTTACACAAACATGAGAGGCTGTTACACAACCATGAGAGGCAGTTACACAACCATGAGAGGCAGTTACACAACCATGAGAGGCTGTTACACAACCATGAGAGGCAGTTACACAACCATGAGAGGCAGTTACACAACCATGAGAGGCAGTTACACAACCATGAGAGGCAGTTACACAACCATGAGAGGCAGTTACACAACCATGAGAGGCAGTTACACAAACATGAGAGGCTGTTACACAACCATGAGAGGCAGTTACACAACCACGAGAAGCAGTTACACAACCATGAGAGGCAGTTACACAAACATGAGAGGCAGTTACACAACCATGAGAGGCAGTTACACAACCATGAGAGGCAGTTACACAACCATGAGAGGCAGTTGCAGGCAGTTACACAACCCTGAGAGGCAGTTACACAACCATGAGAGGCAGTTACACAACCATGAGAGGCAGTTACACAACCATGAGAGGCAGTTACACAACCATGAGAGGCAGTTACACAACCATGAGAGGCAGTTACACAACCATGAGAGGCTGTTACACAACCATGAGAGGCAGTTACACAACCATGAGAGGCAGTTACACAACCACGAGAGGCAGTTACACAACCATGAGAGGCAGTTACACAACCATGAGAGGCAGTTACACAACCATGAGAGGCAGTTACACAACCATGAGAGGCTGTTACACAACCATGAGAGGCAGTTACACAACCATGAGAGGCAGTTACACAAACATGAGAGGCAGTTACACAACCATGAGAGGCTGTTACACAACCATGAGGGGCAGTTACACAAACACGAGAGGCAGTTACAAAACCATGAGAGGCAGTTACACAACCATGAGAGGCAGTTACACAACCACGAGAGTTAAACAAACATGAGAGGCAGTTACACAACCCTGAGAGACAGTCACACAACCATGAGAGGCAGTTACACAACCATGAGAGGCTGTTACACAACCATGAGAGGCAGTTACACAACTATGAGAGGCAGTTACACAACCATGAGAGGCTGTTACACAACAGTGCTCCGTAATAGGAAGGTAGTCAGATTACATAGATGGAAGGTAGTCAGATTACATGGATGGAAGGTAGTCAGATTACATGGAAGGTAGTCATATTACATTGATGGAAGGTAGTCAGATTACATTGATGGAAGGTAGTCAGATTACATGGATGGAAGGTAGTCAGATTACATAGATGGAAGGTAGTCAGATTACATGGATGGAAGGTAGTCAGATTACATGGATGGAAGGTAGTCAGAACACATAGATGGAAGGTAGTCAGATTACATAGATGGAAGGTAGTCAGATTACATGGATGGAAGGTAGTCAGATTACATAGATGGAAGGTAGTCAGATTACATAGATGGAAGGTAGTCAGATTACATGGATGGAAGGTAGTCAGATTACATGGATGGGAGGTAGTCAGATTACATAGATGGAAGGTAGTCAGATTACATGGATGGAAGGTAGTCAGATTACATGGATGGAAGGTAGTCAGATTACATAGATGGAAGGTAGTCAGATTACATGGATGGAAGGTAGTCAGAACACATAGATGGAAGGTAGTCAGATTACATAGATGGAAGGTAGTCAGATTACATGGATGGAAGGTAGTCAGATTACATGGATGGAAGGTAGTCAGATTACATAGATGGAGGGTAGTCAGATTACATAGATGGAGGGTAGTCAGATTACATAGAAGGAAGGTATTTAGATTACATAGATGGAAGGTAGTCAGATTACATAGATGGAGGGTAGTCAGATTACATAGATGGAAGGTAGTCAGATTACATAGATGGAAGGTAATCAGATTACATAGATGGAAGGTATTTAGATTACATAGATGGAAGGTAGTCAGATTACATAGATGGAAGGTAGTCAGATGACATAGATGGAAGGTAGTCAGATTACATGGATGGAAGGTAGTCAGATTACATAGATGGAAGGTAGTCAGATTACATGGATGGAAGGTAGTCAGATTACATAGATGGAAGGTAGTCAGATTACATAGATGGAAGGTAGTCAGATTACATAGATGGAAGGTAGTCAGATTACATAGATGGAAGGTAGTCAGATTACATGGGTGGAAGGTAGCCAGATTACATAGATGGAAGGTAGTCAGATTACATGGGTGGAAGGTAGTCAGATTACATAGATGGAAGGTAGCCAGATTACATAGATGGAAGGTAGTCACATTACATAGATGGAAGGTAGCCAGATTACATAGATGGAAGGTAGTCAGATTACATAGATGGAAGGTAGTCAGATTACATAGATGGAAGGTAGTCAGATTACATAGATGGAAGGTAGTCAGATTACATAGATGGAAGGTAGTCAGATTACATGGATGGAAGGCAGTCAGATTACATGGATGGAAGGTAGTCAGATTACATGGATGGAAGGTAGTCAGATTACATAGATGGAAGGTAGTCAGATTACATGGGTGGAAGGTAGTCAGATTACATGGATGGAAGGTAGTCAGATTACATAGATGGAAGGTAGTCAGATTACATAGATGGAAGGTATTTAGATTACATAGATGGAAGGTAGTCAGATTACATAGATGGAATGTAGTCAGATTAAATGGGTGGAAGGTAGCCAGATTGCATAGGTGGAAGGTAGTCAGATTACATAGATGGAAGGTACTCAGATTACATAGATGGAAGGTAGTCAGATTACATAGATGGAAGGTAGTCAGATTACATAGATGGAAGGTAGTCAGATTACATAGATGGAAGGTAGCCAGATTGCATAGATGGAAGGTAGTCAGATTACATAGATGGAAGGTAGTCAGATTATATGGTTGGAAGGTAGTCAGATTACATAGATGGAAGGTAGTCAGATTATATGGGTGGAAGGTAGCCAGATTACAAAGATGGAAGGTAGTCAGATTACATAGATGGAAGGTAGTCAGATTACATGGGTGGAAGGTAGTCAGACTACTTACATGGAAGGTAGCCAGATTACATAGATGGAAGGTAGCCAGATTACATAGATGGAAGGTAGTCAGATTACATAGATGGAAGGTACTCAGATTACGTAGATGGAAGGTAATCAGATTACATGGGTGGAAGGTAGCCAGATTAAATTGATGGAAGGTAGTCAGATTACATAGATGTAATGTAGTCAGATTAAAAAATTGGAAGGTAGCAGATTGCATAGGTGGAATGTAGCCAGATTGCATAGGTGGAAGGTAGTCAGATTTCATAGATGGAATGTAATCAGATTACATAGATGGAATGTAGTCAGATTACATAGATGGAAGGTAGTGAGATTACATAGATGGAAGGTAGTCATATTACATAGAAGGTAGTCAGATTACATGGGTGGAAGGTAGTCAGATTATATAGATGGAAGGTAGTCAGATTACATGGGTGGAAGGTAGTCAGATTACATGGGTGGAAGGTAGTCAGATTACATAGATGGAAGGTAGTCAGATTACATGGGTGGAAGGTAGTCAGATTACATAGATGGAAGGTAGTCAGATTACATGGGTGGAAGGTAGTCAGATTATATAGATGGAAGGTAGTCAGATTACATGGGTGGAAGGTAGTCAGATTACATTGGTGGAAGGTAGTCAGATTACATAGACGGAAAGTAGCCAGATTACATAGATGGAAGGTATTATTATTATTATAATCAAAAAGAAGCGCTAAGCCACAAGGGCTATACAGCAGATGGAAGGTAGCCAGATTACTTAGACGGAAAGTAGCCAGATTACATAGATGGAAGGTAGCCAGATTACTTAGACGGAAAGTAGCCAGATTACATAGATGGAAGGTAGCCAGATTACTTAGACGGAAAGTAGCCAGATTACATAGATGGAAGGTATAGATACATAGCATCTCGCTATTTACAAATACGTACAATTGAAAAAGGTCATTGTTACTGTGTGGCACAACAATGTGACACTTTATCCCTTTACCTTTGATATACCTTTAAAGAGTTTCGAGAGTTTATCTACTCTCTGAGCCCTTCCAAGGGCCAGGCTCGTCTGGTGCTTTCCTGGTCAACCAGGCTGTTGCTGCTGGAGGGCCGCTGCTCCACATATTCATCACAGCCTGGTTGATCTGGCACCTTGTGAAAATACTTGTCCGGTTTCCTCTTGAAGACTTCTACACTTGTTCCAGCTGTGTTTCTGATATCTTCTGGTAAGATGTTGAAAAGTCTGGGACCCCGGATGTTGATATAGTGTTCCCTTATTGTCCCTACCGCATCCCTGCTCCTCACTGGGTTTATTTTACACTTCCTTCCATATCTCTCACTCCAGTATGTTGTTATGGCAGTGTGCAGATTTGGGACCAAGCCCTCGAGTACCTTCCAGGTATATATTATCATGTATCTCTTTCCTCCGCTTCAATGAATACATGTTCAAGACTTGCAGGCGTTCCCAGTAATTTAAGTATTTTACTGGCTCAATGTGAGCCGTAAACGATCTCTGTATTTGTTCCAGCTCCGATATTTCTCCTGCCCTGAACGGGGTCGTCAGCACTGAGCAATATTCTAAGTGAGGCAGCACTAGCGATTTGAAGAGTGTCACCATTGGCATTGTTTTCCTTGTTTTGGAAGTTCTCAATATCCACCCCGTCATCTTCCTGGCTGTCGTGATCTTTGTCTTGTTATGGTCTTTAAAAGAAAGGTTCGCTGACATAATTATTCCCAGGTCTTTTACGTGTTCCTTACGTTCTATTTGGTGACCCTCTTGAGTTTTGTATATAGTGTTCCTTTTGAATTCTTCTTTTCATACCTAAGCAGCTGGAACTTAAAATCATTGACAAGTGTAGTGTGACACAACAGTGTGACACTGGTGACTAGTGTAGTGTGACACAACAATGTGACACTGGTGACCAGTGTAGTGTGACAGTGGTGACAAGAGTAGTGTGACACAACAGTGTGACACTGGTGACTAGTGTAGTGTAACAGTGGTAGCAAGTGTAGTGTCACATAACAGTGTACCACTGGTGACAAATAATGTAATGTGACACAACAGTGTGACAATTTGTGTAGTGTGACACAGCAGTGTTACACTGGTGACTAGTATAGTGTGACTGGTGACAAATTGTGTAGTGTGACACTACAGTGTGACACTGGTGACAAGATGTGTGTAACACAACAGTGTAACACTGGTGACAGGTAGTGTAGCGTGACACTACAGTGTGACACTGGTAACAGGTATGTAATGTGACACAACAGTGTGACACTGGTGACAGGTAATGTAGTGTGACACAGGTGACAAGTTATGTAGTGTGACACAACAGTCAGTGTGACTTAGTACTTCCAACGTGTTGATAAAGGTGACAGAGGTGACTGACATATGTGAGGGGCAGTGACTGCTGTTAGACGTACAGTATTGTTGTGGCTTGTAGATGCATCCCCCTCACCCCTGTGGAGGAGAGGGGAGGGAATTAGGGGAGAGGTGAGATGGAAAGGGGAGAGGGTGGGGAGAGAGATGGGAGGAAGGGGAGAGGGGAGGGTGAGAGAGGGGAGGGAGAGAGAGGGGAGGGAGGTTGCATGATTGTTACGTCCACTGTTGTTTTAAAACTGGAGCAGGAAGTAGTGAGGGTGGTGCTCTCTCTTTCATCACCCATCACCCACCACCCATGACTATCCCACAACCCATAACTCTCCCATCACCCACGATTCTCCTGTCACCCACCACCCATAACTCTCCCATCACCCACGACTCTCCCATCACCCACCACCCATGATTATCCCACCACCCATAACTCTCCCATCACCCACGACTCTCCCATCACCCACCACCCATGACTATCCCACAACCCATAACTCTCCCATCACCCACGACTCTCCCATCACCCACCACCCATGATTATCCCACCACCCATAACTCTCCCATCACCCACGACTCTCCCATCACCCATCACCCATGATTATCCCACCACACATGACTCTCCCACCACTCATGACTCTCCCATCACCAACGATTCTCCTGTCACCCACCACCCATGACTCTCGCATCACCCACGATTCTCCCATCACCCACCACCCATGACCCTCCCATCACCCATGACTCTCCCATCACCCATGATTCTCCCATCACCCACGATTCTCCCATCACACACCACCCACGACTCTCCCATCACCCACAATTCTCCCATCACACACCACCAATAACTCTCCCATCACCCACTACCCATGACTCTCCCATCACCCACGATTCTCCCATCACCCACCACCCATAACTCTCCCATCACCCACGATTCTCCCATCACACACCATCCATAACTCTCCCATCACACACCACCCATAACTCCCATCACCCACAATTCTCCCATCACACACCACCCATAACTCTCCCATCACCCACGATTTTCCCATCACACACCATCCATAACTCTCCCATCACACACCACCCATAACTCCCATCACCCACGATTCTCCCATCACCCACCACCCATAACTCTCCCATCACCCACGATTATCCCATCACCCACCACCCATAACTCTCCCATCACCCACGATTCTCCCATCACCCACCACCCATGACTATCCCACAACCCATGACTCTCCCATCACCCACGATTCTCCCATCACACACCACCCATGACTCCCCCATCACCCACGATTCTCCCATCACACACCACCCATGATTCTCCCATTACCCACGATTCTCCCATCACACACCAACCATGACTCTCCCATCACCCACCACCCATGACTCTTCCATCACCCACCACCCATGACTCTCCCATCACCCACCACCCATGATTCTCCCATCTCCCACCACCCATGACTCCCATCACCCACCACCCATGACTCTCCCATCACCCACCACCCGTGACTCTCCCATCGCCCACCCATGATTCTCCCATCACCCACTGCCTATGACTGTCCCATCACCCATGACTCTCCCATCGTTGTTGGCTTCAGGAGAACGGGCTACGTACCTGCTCTTGAAACTGTGCACAAATATTGTTCTCCACCTGAACATGCCGTTCATTCTTGAAGCTTCACTGACTGTACTTGCTCTAAACTTCAATGTTCCTTGTTCCTGTTTCTTGGATGACAGTGAGGCTTGAACTACCTTGTTAATTGTTTTTGAGTATCTTCTACGTCGTAATTAAGGCAAACACTTAAGGTGCAGGCAGGAAAAGCATTGAATGTACCCTAGTGGATCAAAGAGTATCTTAGTACAGTGGATCAAAGAGTATCTTAGTACAGTGGATCAAAGAGTATCTTAGTGCAGCAGATCAAAGAATATCATAGTGCAGCGGATCAAAGAATATCATAGTGCAGCGGATCAAAGAGTATCTTAGTGCAGTGGTTCAAAGATTAACTTAGTGCAGTGGATCAAAGAGTATCTTAGTGCAGTGGTTCAAAGATTAACTTAGTGCAGTGGATCAAAGAGTATCTTAGTGCAGTGGTTCAAAGATTAACTTAGTGCAGTGGATCAAAGAGTATCTTAGTGCAGCGGATCAAAGAATATCATAGTGCAGCGGATCAAAGAATATCATAGTGCAGCTGATCAAAGAATATCTTAGTACAGTGGATCAAAGAGTATCTTAGTGCAGCGGATCTAAGAATAGCAGATCAAAGAATATCATAGTGCAGTGAATATCATAGAGCGGATCAAAGAGTATCTTAGTGCAGTGGATCAAAGAGTATCTTAGTGCAGTGGTTCAAAGATTAACTTAGTGCAGTGGATCAAAGAGTATCTTAGTGCAGTGGTTCAAAGATTAACTTAGTGCAGTGGATCAAAGAGTATCTTAGTGCAGTGGTTCAAAGAATATCATAGTGCAGCGGATCAAAGAATATCATAGTGCAGCTGATCAAAGAATATCTTAGTACAGTGGATCAAAGAGTATCTTAGTGCAGCGGATCAAAGAATATCTTAGTGCAGCGGATCAAAAAGTATCTTAAGAACATAAGAAAGAAGGAACACTGCGACAGGCCTACTGACCTATGCGGAGCAGGTCCATGTCCCCCCCTGGATAAGACAAATGATCCACCCCTGGAATAGCCCAATGACCCACCCAGTCTGGTCACCTCCACTCAAGGATAGAGCACTGCACCAGACCCAGCAGCACAAGCTAGTCAGATCCAACTCACATGCACCCACATCCACTCATGTGTTTATCTAAAACTACACAACGTTTCAGCCTGAATAACTGTACTCGGGAGTTTGTTCCACTCATCCACAACTCTATTACCAAACCAGTGCTTTTCTATATCCTTCCTGAATCTGAATTTTTCCAACTTAAAACCATTGCTCAGAGTCCTGTCTTGGCTGGAAATTTTCAGCACGCTATTTACATCCCCTTTATTTATTCCTGTTTTCCATTTATACACCTCGATCATATCCCCCCTAATTCTACGCCTTTCGAGAGAGTGCAGATTCAGGGCCCTCAGTCTATCCTCATAGGGAAGATTTCTGATACATGGGATCATCTTTGTCATCCTCCTCTGTACGTTTTCCAGAGCATTTATATCCATTCTGTAATACGGTGACCAGAACTGAGCAGCATAGTCTAAATGAGGCCTAACCAAGGATATATAGAGTTGAAGAACAACCTGAGGACTTCTATTATTTATACTTCTAGATATGATGCCAAGAATTCTGTTAGCTTTATTGCGAACACTAATGCACTGTTGTCTTGGTTTTAGATTACTGCTAACCAGAGCTCCTAAATCCTTTTCGCAATCAGTACTATTAAGATCTACATTATTTAGTTTATATGTGGCATGGTTATTTAACTGTCCAACATTTAGAACTTTGCATTTGTCAATATTAAACTGCATCTGCCACTTCTCCGACCATTGCATCAGTCTATTCAAATCATCCTGGAGTGCTCTAGTGTCCTCATTAGAATGAATTGGACGGCCTATTTTGGTGTCAGCAAATTTACTTATGTCACTATTTATTCCCTCATCTACGTCGTTTATGTAAATTGTGAACAACAACGGGCCCACCACTGACCCCTGAGGAACACCGCTTGTGACGTGCCCCCATTCTGATTTCTCCCCATTTATGCAAACTCTCTGCTGTCTATTTGTCAGCCATGCCTCTACCCAGGAAAAAAATTCTCCTATTCCGTGTGCCTTAAGTTTCCTCAATAGCCTCTGGTGTGGAATTCTATCGAAAGCCTTACTGAAGTCCATATACACAATATCATATTCATTACCATGATCTACCTCCTCAAACACCTTAGTGAAAAAAGTTAGTAAATTCGTAAGACAAGAACGCCCCTTTGTAAAACCGTGTTGAGATTCATTAATCAATGTGTGCCTGTCAAGATGGCTACGAATTGCTTCGGCAATTATTGATTCCATAAATTTTCCCACTATGGAGGTAAGGCTTATTGGTCTATAGTTCGAAGCTAAGGACCTGTCACCTGCCTTGTAAATAGGTATTACATTTGCCATTTTCCACTTATCAGGCACTTTGCCAATTTGTAGTGATATGTTAAAAAGATTAGCCAAATGTTTGCTAAGCTCCTCTTTACATTCCTTTAACACCCTTGCAAACAGTTCATCAGGGCCTGGGGATTTGTTAGGTTTTAGTTTCTCTATTTGTCTGAGGACCATGTCACTAGTTACTGCAATCGTACATAGTTTATTATCCTGTTCTACATAATCTATTATTTCAGGAATATCGCTAGTATTTTCCTGGGTGAAAACTGAGAGGAAGTAGGTATTTAGAATTTCACACATATCCTTATCACTGTCAGTGATCTGACCAGAGTTACTCTTAAGTGGGCCAGTCTTGTCCCTAATCTTACTTCTGTATACCTGAAAGAACCCTTTTGGGTTAGTCTTTGAATCCCTTGCGACCTTAGCCTCATAATCCCTTTTTGCTTTTCTTATTCCTTTCTTTATTTCTCTCTTTAATTGAATATATTGATTTCTTAAAACTGCCCATCCCCTCTTTTGATACGCTTATATATGCCTCTCTTTTGACCAGTGAGATGTTTTAATCTATTGTTCATCCATTTGGGATCATTTTAGTTAGATCTAATTTCCCTACTCGGAACAAAAGTTGTCTGGGCAGCTAGAACTATGCTCTGAAAAACGTCATATTGGCAATCAAGATCACCTACGTGACCCATAGTCAGGACATCCCAATTTAGCCCACCCAGGTAATTTTTCAGTCCCATGAAGTCGGCCACGCAAAAATCTGGGACAGAGATTTGATTGCAGTTATCTGGTTAATTCCATGATATATTGAAACTAAGTGATTTGTGATCACTTTCCCCAAGCTCATCATTAACCTCAAGATTGTTAATTAGTGAATCTTTGTTGGCAAGAACCAAGTCAAGCAGATTGTTTCCTCTAGTTGGTTCTGTCACAACCTGTTCTAAAAAGCAATCCTGAACCGTATCAAGAAAGTCACTAGACTCAAGATTTCCTGTCATATTGTTCCAATCAATTTGTCTAAAGTTAAAATATCCCATTATCACAACATTTTCATATCTAGATGCCTTATGAATTTCGTCCCATAACAGCTTACTGCACTCCCTATCAAGGTTTGGGGGCCTATAAATCACACCCAAAATTAATTTGTCACTTCCCTCGAGAAACTGTAGCCAAACAGATTCTGTGTTCGATGTTTCTAATCTTATATCATGTCTAAGACAATTTAAATTTTCTCTGACATACATCGCCACACCACCACCCTTCCTGTTGACCCTGTCAGTGTGGAATAGTTTATAACCCTGTATGTTTCATTCAGAAATCATTTCTCTATCTTTCAGGTTGAACCAGGTCTCTGTTATACTAGTAATATTTATATTACCTACACTTGCAAGTAATTTTAGCTCATCTATCTTATTTCTTTGACTCCTACTATTTGTATAGTAAACCTTAAGGGAGCTAGTCACTCGTTGCCCTCTATTATCTCTCTTTGTTTGTTGATCAATTGATTTGCCATTACTAGCAACTTTATTTTGAATATTGTCTTTTAAACATATCCCTGAGGTATCCCGGTAATAATTGCTGTTTTTAACCCTAATGCTGCAGCCTGATTGTTTCCCACAAACACCCATACCGCTATAATCTATCAGTTTAAATTCCTAGACAAGTCATCAATTACCCTCTCAATTGAATTGGCTAATGCAACCACTCCATCCCCAGACAGATGAACCAAATCCCTGGCATATATACCACGTTTGCCAAAGAATAGGTCCCAGTTATCAATGAATGGGATTGCAAGTGCCTTGCAGTACCTGTCTAGCCAGCAATTTATACCAATTGCCCTAGACATGCATTCATTGCCCACTCCCTCTCTAGGCAAGATGCTACATATGACTGGGATCCCTCCCTTAGACCTAACTACTACTATGGCTGACCTGTACTTATCCAGCAGCTCCTCTCTCCTGCCCTTCCCAATGTCATTACCCCCAGCACTAAGACAGATAATGGGCTTGTTCCCATTACCTGTCATGATATTATACAACCTGCTGACTATGTCACCAACACCAGCTCCAGGAAGACACACACTCTGACTTTTCTGTCTGTTACAAAATGCACGGTCCATATATCTTAGTGCAGTGGATCAAAGAGTATCTTAGTGCAGTGGATCAAAGAGTATCTTAGTTGAGCGGATCAAAGAGTATCTTAGTGCAGCGGATCAAAGAGTATCTTAGTGCGGTGGTCCTCAACCTTCCTACACAAGTGGGCCATATTTGCTGGTCAGATGTGTGATGAGACCCCACACGGTTTTGTTGACACTGTTCACTGTGGAACCTACATCAAAGTGAATTCATAATATCGTGTGAGGGCCGCAGGTCGGGAACTCCTGCCTTAGTGGAAGGAAACAGGTTGTCTGTGAAGCTACATATCAGTATGGGGACGATGACAAGTGGTGTTCTGCAAGGATCAGTACTAGCACCAGTACTCATGTTAATTCTCGTAGTCTCTCTTCAGAGTGGACATGCTTCAGGCTCTGGAACTAGTCTGGCTGCAGTTAATTACATCGTTCATCTCCTGAATGTCTGAAGCATGTGATATGTTCAGTGTCATGTTCACTCCCATGTCTTTTTTATAAGTCTAGATTAGTAGTTTCTCACTTTACAGACAGTACTCCATCTTAGGTGTTGCTCGGCCCTTAAGTGTTGCCAGCCCCCAGAATTAGCACCAGGGACTCTACTTCGATATACTTTGATATATCAAAGTAGTGTCTTTATTATTAATTCTTAGGACCAGGGGACAATATGTGTTAAGTTTGCTCTCTTTGATTCCGTATCTCATTGTCTCTGTGGAGGTCGTTCCCAGCATGTAGAGCAGCCTCTGGGAGGTCGTTCCCAGCATGTAGAGCAGCCTCTGGGAGGTCGTTCCCAGCATGTAGATCAGCCTCTGGGAGGTCGTTCCCAGCATGTAGATCAGCCTCTGGTAGGTCGTTCCCAGCATGTAGATCAGCCTCTGGGAGGTCGTTCCCAGCATGTAGATCAGCCTCTGGTAGGTCGTTCCCAGCATGTAGATCAGCCTCTGGTAGGTCGTTCCCAGCATGTAGATCAGCCTCTGGTAGGTCGTTCCCAGCATGTAGATCAGCCTCTGGGAGGTCGTTCCCAGCATGTAGATCAGCCTCTGGTAGGTCGTTCCCAGCATGTAGATCAGCCTCTGGGAGGTCGTTCCCAGCATGTAGATCAGCCTCTGGGAGGTCTTTCCCAGCATGTAGAGCAGCCTCTGGGAGGTCGTTCCCAGCATGTAGATCAGCCTCTGGGAGGTCGTTCCCAGCATGTAGATCAGCCTCTGGGAGGTCGTTCCCAGCATGTAGATCAGCCTCTGGGAGGTCTTTCCCAGCATGTAGATCAGCCTCTGGGAGGTCGTTCCCAGCATGTAGATCAGCCTCTGGGAGGTCGTTCCCAGCATGTAGATCAGCCTCTGGGAGGTCGTTACCAGCATGTAGATCAGCCTCTGGGAGGTCGTTCCCAACATGTAGATCAGCCTCTGGGAGGTCGTTCCCAGCATGTAGATCAGCCTCTGGGAGGTCGTTCCCAGCATGTAGATCAGCCTCTGGGAGGTCGTTCCCAGCATGTAGATCAGCCTCTGGGAGGTCGTTCCCAGCATGTAGATCAGCCTCTGGGAGGTCGTTACCAGCATGTAGATCAGCCTCTGGGAGGTCGTTCCCAGCATGTAGATCAGCCTCGGGGCGGGCGTTCCCAGCTTTTAGATCAGCCTCTGGGAGGTCGTTCCCAACATGTAGATCAGCCTCTGGGAGGTCGTTCCCAGCATGTAGATCAGCCTCTGGGAGGTCGTTCCCAACATGTAGATCAGCCCCTGGGAGGTCGTTCCCAGCATGTAGATCAGCCTCTGGGAGGTCGTTCCCAGCATGTAGATCAGCCTCTGGGAGGTCGTTCCCAGCATGTAGATCAGCCTCTGGGAGGTCGTTCCCAGCATGTAGATCAGCCTCTGGGAGGTCGTTCCCAACATGTAGATCAGCCTCTGGGAGGTCGTTCCCAACATGTAGAGCAGCCTCTGGGAGGTCGTTCCCAACATGTAGATCAGCCTCTGGGAGGTCGTTCCCAACATGTAGATCAGCCTCTGGGAGGTCGTTCCCAGCATGTAGATCAGCCTCTGGGAGGTCGTTCCCAACATGTAGATCAGCCTCTGGGAGGTCGTTCCCAGCATGTAGATCAGCCTCTGGGAGGTCGTTCCCAACATGTAGATCAGCCTCTGGGAGGTCGTTCCCAGCATGTAGATCAGCCTCTGGGAGGTCGTTCCCAGCATGTAGATCAGCCTCTGGGAGGTCGTTCCCAACATGTAGATCAGCCTCTGGGAGGTCGTTCAAAGCATGTAGATCAGCCTCTGGGAGGTCGTTCCCAGCATGTAGATCAGCCTCTGGGAGGTCGTTCCCAACATGTAGATCAGCCTCTGGGAGGTCGTTCCCAGCATGTAGATCAGCCTCTGGGAGGTCGTTCCCAGCATGTAAATCAGCCTCTGGGAGGTCGTTCCCAACATGTAGATCAGCCTCTGGGAGGTCGTTCAAAGCATGTAGATCAGCCTCTGGGAGGTCGTTCAAAGCATGTAGATCAGCCTCTGGGAGGTCGTTCCCAGCTTTTAGATCAGCCTCTGGGAGGTCGTTCCCAGCTTGTAGATCAGCCCCTGGGAGGTCGTTCCCAGCTTGTAGATCAGCCTCTGGGAGGTCGTTCCCAGCTTGTAGATCAGCCTCTGGGAGGTCGTTCCCAGCTTGTAGATCAGCCTCTGGGAGGTCGTTCCCAGCTTGTAGATCAGCCTCTGGGAGGTCGTTCCCAGCTTGTAGATCAGCCTCTGGGAGGTCGTTCCCAGCTTGTAGATCAGCCACTGGGAGGTCTTTCCCAGCATGTAGATCAGCCACTGGGAGGTCGTTCCCAGCATGTAGATCAGCCTCTGGGAGGTCGTTCCCAGCATGTAGATCAGCCTCTGGGAGGTCGTTCCCAGCTTGTAGATCAGCCCCTGGGAGGTCGTTCCCATCTTGTAGATCAGCCTCTGGGAGGTCGTTCCCAGCTTGTAGATCAGCCTCTGGGAGGTCGTTCCCAGCTTGTAGATCAGCCTCTGGGAGGTCGTTCCCAGCTTGTAGATCAGCCTCTGGGAGGTCGTTCCCAGCTTGTAGATCAGCCCCTGGGAGGTCGTTCCCAGCTTGTAGATCAGCCTCTGGGAGGTCGTTCCCAGCTTGTAGATCAGCCTCTGGGAGGTCGTTCCCAGCTTGTAGATCAGCCTCTGGGAGGTCGTTCCCAGCTTGTAGATCAGCCTCTGGGAGGTCGTTCCCAGCTTGTAGATCAGCCTCTGGGAGGTCGTTCCCAGCTTGTAGATCAGCCTCTGGGAGGTCGTTCCCAGCTTGTAGATCAGCCTCTGGGAGGTCGTTCCCAGCTTGTAGATCAGCCTCTGGGAGGTCGTTCCCAACATGTAGATCAGCCTCTGGGAGGTCGTTCCCAGCTTGTAGATCAGCCTCTGGGAGGTCGTTCCCAGCATGTAGATCAGCCTCTGGGAGGTCGTTCCCAGCTTGTAGATCAGCCTCTGGGAGGTCGTTCCCAACATGTAGATCAGCCTCTGGGAGGTCGTTCCCAGCTTGTAGATCAGCCTCTGGGAGGTCGTTCCCAGCTTGTAGATCAGCCTCTGGGAGGTCGTTCCCAGCTTGTAGATCAGCCTCTGGGAGGTCGTTCCCAGCATGTAGATCAGCCTCTGGGAGGTCGTTCCCAACATGTAGATCAGCCTCTGGGAGGTCGTTCCCAGCTTGTAGATCAGCCTCTGGGAGGTCGTTCCCAGCTTGTAGATCAGCCTCTGGGAGGTCGTTCCCAGCTTGTAGATCAGCCTCTGGGAGGTCGTTCCCAGCATGTAGATCAGCCTCTGGGAGGTCGTTCCCAGCATGTAGATCAGCCTCTGGGAGGTCGTTCCCAACATGTAGATCAGCCTCTGGGAGGTCGTTCCCAGCATGTAGATCAGCCTCTGGGAGGTCGTTCCCAACATGTAGATCAGCCTCTGGGAGGTCGTTCCCAGCTTGTAGATCAGCCTCTGGGAGGTCGTTCCCAGCTTGTAGATCAGCCTCTGGGAGGTCGTTCCCAACATGTAGATCAGCCTCTGGGAGGTCGTTCCCAACATGTAGATCAGCCTCTGGGAGGTCGTTCCCAGCTTGTAGATCAGCCTCTGGGAGGTCGTTCCCAGCTTGTAGATCAGCCTCTGGGAGGTCGTTCCCAACATGTAGATCAGCCTCTGGGAGGTCGTTCCCAGCATGTAGATCAGCCTCTGGGAGGTCGTTCCCAACATGTAGATCAGCCTCTGGGAGGTCGTTCCCAGCATGTAGATCAGCCTCTGGGAGGTCGTTCCCAACATGTAGATCAGCCTCTGGGAGGTCGTTCCCAGCTTGTAGATCAGCCTCTGGGAGGTCGTTCCCAGCTTGTAGATCAGCCTCTGGGAGGTCGTTCCCAACATGTAGATCAGCCTCTGGGAGGTCGTTCCCAGCATGTAGATCAGCCTCTGGGAGGTCGTTCCCAACATGTAGATCAGCCTCTGGGAGGTCGTTCCCAGCATGTAGATCAGCCTCTGGGAGGTCGTTCCCAACATGTAGATCAGCCTCTGGGAGGTCGTTCCCAGCTTGTAGATCAGCCTCTGGGAGGTCGTTCCCAGCTTGTAGATCAGCCTCTGGGAGGTCGTTCCCAGCTTGTAGATCAGCCTCTGGGAGGTCGTTCCCAACATGTAGATCAGCCTCTGGGAGGTCGTTCCCAACATGTAGATCAGCCTCTGGGAGGTCGTTCCCAGCTTGTAGATCAGCCTCTGGGAGGTCGTTCCCAGCTTGTAGATCAGCCTCTGGGAGGTCGTTCCCAGCTTGTAGATCAGCCTCTGGGAGGTCGTTCCCAGCTTGTAGATCAGCCTCTGGGAGGTCGTTCCCAACATGTAGATCAGCCTCTGGGAGGTCGTTCCCAACATGTAGATCAGCCTCTGGGAGGTCGTTCCCAACATGTAGATCAGCCTCTGGGAGGTCGTTCCCAGCTTGTAGATCAGCCTCTGGGAGGTCGTTCCCAGCTTGTAGATCAGCCTCTGGGAGGTCGTTCCCAACATGTAGATCAGCCTCTGGGAGGTCGGTCCCAGCATGTAGATCAGCCTCTGGGAGGTCGGTCCCAACATGTAGATCAGCCTCTGGGAGGTCGTTCCCAGCATGTAGATCAGCCTCTGGGAGGTCGTTCCCAACATGTAGATCAGCCTCTGGGAGGTCGTTCCCAGCTTGTAGATCAGCCTCTGGGAGGTCGTTCCCAGCTTGTAGATCAGCCTCTGGGAGGTCGTTCCCAGCTTGTAGATCAGCCTCTGGGAGGTCGTTCCCAACATGTAGATCAGCCTCTGGGAGGTCGTTCCCAACATGTAGATCAGCCTCTGGGAGGTCGTTCCCAGCTTGTAGATCAGCCTCTGGGAGGTCGTTCCCAGCTTGTAGATCAGCCTCTGGGAGGTCGTTCCCAGCTTGTAGATCAGCCTCTGGGAGGTCGTTCCCAGCTTGTAGATCAGCCTCTGGGAGGTCGTTCCCAGCATGTAGATCAGCCTCTGGGAGGTCGTTCCCAGCTTGTAGATCAGTCTCTGGAAGAAAACTGTCTGGTACTTCGTTGTTCAGGAAGATGTGTGCCATCCGTCCCGGGCTCACTGACGTCATCACCATAACACTGTTGTGGTCATGCAGGTTGTTGTGGTCATGCAGGTGGTTCACAACACGGGATGTTCCACTAGCTGATCTGTGCGGGTTTTCTCTGACTGTTCCTCTTCGTCACACGTGTGAGTTAGAGATCATCTGTTTGTTAAACTGTTCGTATTATTATTATTATTAATATTATTATTAATATTATTATTATTATTATTATTATTATTATTATTATTATTATTGTATTATTTTATTATTGTTGTTTTATTGTTATTATTATTACTTCAGTTTTTATTAACACATCGGCCGGTTCCCACCAAGGCAGGGTGACCCGAAAAAGAAGAAACACTTCACCATCAGTCACTCCATCTGTGTCTTGCTGAGGCGTGACTAAATTACAGCTATAAAACAGCAACATCAACATCCCTCTTTCCCTCTGTACTTCCCACCTCCAGGACTCAAGTCCATCCTGCTAAATAACAAAACAAGGCACAGTACCGTGACTGGATCCCTGAATCCCTTCATAAATGTTAGTCTCTTGCTGCCCTTTACCCTTTCACCATCCACTGCTCCGCTGTTATCCGTAACCTATTACTCATCCACCTCCCTTTTGCCACCTGATCGCTTCCTTCCTGCCCTGCAGCGCTGTATAGCCCTTGTGGCTTAGCGCTTCTTTTTGATAATAATAATAATAATAATTCATAAATGTTACTTTGCTCACACTCCAACAGCACGTCAAGTCATAAGAAACATTTGTCTCTACTCGTTCCTATCTAACACGCTCACGCATGCATTCTAAAAGTCAAAGCCCCTCGCACACAAAACCTCTTGTAGCCCTTCCCTCCAACCCTTCCTAGGCCGACCACTACCCCGTCTTCCTTCCGCTTCAGATTTACATGCTCTCCAAATCATTCTATTTCGTTCCTTCCTCCCTAAATGTCTGAACGTTCCCGCATGCAGTGCTCCACAATGGTCAGTTATCGTCCACGTCATTATTTACAGCAAGGTGAACAAAGGCTGCAGGTGAACAGAAAAGTGTGTGTATGTTCTTGTGTTTGTATAACTGCATCATCTAGCTCGGGGCCACTAACTAGCCCTCCCCTCCCCTCCCCTCCCCTCCCCTCCCCTCCCCTCCCCTCCCCTCCCCTCCCCTCCCCTCAACGTTCCTCACACACACACACATTCACTAGAGAAGAGTTAATGAGTTATGATAACTTTAGAGAAATTATACACACAGAGAACACTAGTGTATGTAACATCACAGAACACTAGTGTATGTAACATCACAGAACACTAGTGTATGTAACATCACAGAACACTAGTGTATGTAACATCACAGAACACTAGTGTATGTAACATCACAGAACACTAGTGTATGTAACATCACAGAACACTAGTGTATGTAACATCACAGAACACTAGTGTATGTAACATCACAGAACACTAGTGTATGTAACATCACAGAACACTAGTGTATGTAACATCACAGAACACTAGTGTATGTAACATCACAGAACACTAGTGTATGTAACATCACAGAACACTAGTGTATGTAACATCACAGAACACTAGTGTATGTAACATCACAGAACACTAGTGAATGTAACATCACAGAACACTAGTGTATGTAACATCACAGAACACTAGTGTATGCAACATCACAGAACACTAGTGTATGTAACATCACAGAACACTAGTGTATGTAACATCACAGAACACTAGTGTATGTAACATCACAGAACACTAGTGTATGTAACATCACAGAACACTAGTGTATGTAACATCACAGAACACTAGTGTATGTAACATCACAGAACACTAGTGTATGTAACATCACAGAACACTAGTGTATGTAACATCACAGAACACTAGTGTATGTAACATCACAGAACACTAGTGTATGTAACATCACAGAACACTAGTGTATGTAACATCACAGAACACTAGTGTATGTAACATCACAGAACACTAGTGAATGTAACATCACAGAACACTAGTGTATGTAACATCACAGAACACTAGTGTATGTAACATCACAGAACACTAGTGTCAGGTGGTGACGCAGATACCAGCTTTTAATAGCCAAGGTGTGGCAGACAGGTGGTGATGCAGACACAACACCAGCTATCATTAACAAGGTGTGGCAGACAGGTGGTGATGCAGACACATCACCAGCTATCATTAACAAGGTGTGGCAGACAGGTGGTGATGCAGACACAACAACAGCTATCATTAACAAGGTGTGGCAGACAGGTGGTGATGCAGACACATCACCAGCTATCATTAACAAGGTGTGGCAGACAGGTGGTGATGCAGACACAACACCAGCTATCATTAACAAGGTGTGGCAGACAGGTGGTGATGCAGACACAACAACAGCTATCATTAACAAGGTGTGGCAGACAGGTGGTGATGCAGACACAACACCAGCTATCATTAAGAAGGTGTGGCAGACAGGTGGTGATGCAGACACAACACCAGCTATCATTAACAAGGTGTGGCAGACAGGTGGTGATGCAGACACAACACCAGCTATCATTAACAAGGTGTGGCAGACAGGTGGTGATGCAGACACAACACCAGCTATCATTAAGAAGGTGTGGCAGACAGGTGGTGATGCAGACACAACACCAGCTATCATTAAGAAGGTGTGGCAGACAGGTGGTGATGCAGACACAACACCAGCTATCATTAACAAGGTGTGGCAGACAGATGGTGATGCAGACACAACACCAGCTATCATTAAGAAGGTGTGGCAGACAGGTGGTGATGCAGACACAACACCAGCTATCATTAAGAAGGTGTGGCAGACAGGTGGTGATGCAGACACAACACCAGCTATCATTAACAAGGTGTGGCAGACAGGTGGTGATGCAGACACAACACCAGCTATCATTAACAAGGTGTGGCAGACAGGTGGTGATGCAGACACAACACCAGCTATCATTAACAAGGTGTGGCAGACAGGTGGTGATGCAGACACAACACCAGCTATCATTAACAAGGTGTGGCAGACAGGTGGTGATGCAGACACAACAACAGCTATCATTAACAAGGTGTGGCAGACAGGTGGTGATGCAGACACAACACCAGCTATCATTAAGATGTGGCAGACAGGTGGTGATGCAGACACAACACCAGCTATCATTAAGAAGGTGTGGCAGACAGGTGGTGATGCAGACACAACACCAGCTATCATTAACAAGGTGTGGCAGACAGGTAGTGATGCAGACACAACACCAGCTATCATTAACAAGGTGTGGCAGACAGGTGGTGATGCAGACACAACACCAGCTATCATAAACAAGGTGTGGCAGACAGGTGGTGATGCAGACACAACACCAGCTATCATTAACAAGGTGTGGCAGACAGGTGGTGGTGCAGACACAACACCAGCTATCATTAACAAGGTGTGGCAGACAGGTGGTGATGCAGACACAACACCAGCTATCATTAACAAGGTGTGGCAGACAGGTGGTGATGCAGACACAACACGAGTTATCATTAAGGTGTGGCAGACAGGTGGTGATGCAGACACAACACCAACTATCATTAACAAGGTGTGGCAGACAGGTGGTGATGCAGACACAACACCAGCTATCATTAACAAGGTGTGGCAGACAGGTGGTGATGCAGACACAACACCAGCTATCATTAACAAGGTGTGGCAGACAGGTGGTGATGCAGACACAACACCAGCTATCATTAACAAGGTGTGGCAGACAGGTGGTGATGCAGACACAACACCAGCTATCATTAACAAGGTGTGGCAGACAGGTGGTGATGCAGACACAACACCAGCTATCATTAACAAGGTGTGGCAGACAGGTGGTGATGCAGACACAACACCAGCTGTCATTAACAAGGTGTGGCAGACAGGTGGTGATGCAGACACAACACCAGCTGTCATTAACAAGGTGTGGCAGACAGGTGGTGATGCAGACACAACACCAGCTATCATTAACAAGGTGTGGCAGACAGGTGGTGATGCAGACACAACACCAGCTATCATTAAGATGTGGCAGACAGGTGGTGATGCAGACACAACACCAGCTATCATTAAGAAGGTGTGGCAGACAGGTGGTGATGCAGACACAACACCAGCTATCATTAAGAAGGTGTGGCAGACAGGTGGTGATGCAGACACAACACCAGCTATCATTAACAAGGTGTGGCAGACAGGTGGTGATGCAGACACAACACCAGCTATCATTAACAAGGTGTGGCAGACAGTTGGTGATGCAGACACAACACCAGTTATCATTAACAAGGTGTGGCAGACAGGTGGTGATGCAGACACAACACCAGCTATCATTAACAAGGTGTGGCAGACAGGTGGTGATGCAGACACATCACCAGCTATCATTAGCAAGGTGTGGCAGACAGGTGGTGATGCAGACACAACAACAGCTATCATTAACAAGGTGTGGCAGACAGGTGGTGATGCAGACACAACACCAGCTATCATTAACAAGGTGTGGCAGACAGGTGGTGATGCAGACACAACACCAGCTATCATTAAGAAGGTGTGGCAGACAGGTGGTGATGCAGACACAACACCAGCTATCATTAACAAGGTGTGGCAGACAGGTGGTGATGCAGACACAACACCAGCTATCATTAACAAGGTGTGGCAGACAGTTGGTGATGCAGACACAACACCAGCTATCATTAACAAGGTGTGGCAGACAGGTGGTGATGCAGACACAACACCAGCTATCATTAACAAGGTGTGGCAGACAGGTGGTGATGCAGACACATCACCAGCTATCATTAACAAGGTGTGGCAGACAGGTGGTGATGCAGACACAACAACAGCTATCATTAACAAGGTGTGGCAGACAGGTGGTGATGCAGACACAACACCAGCTATCATTAAGATGTGGCAGACAGGTGGTGATGCAGACACAACACCAGCTATCATTAAGATGTGGCAGACAGGTGGTGATGCAGACACAACACCAGCTATCATTAAGAAGGTGTGGCAGACAGGTGGTGATGCAGACACAACACCAGCTATCATTAAGAAGGTGTGGCAGACAGGTGGTGATGCAGACACAACACCAGCTATCATTAAGATGTGGCAGACAGGTGGTGATGCAGACACAACACCAGCTATCATTAAGAAGGTGTGGCAGACAGGTGGTGATGCAGACACAACACCAGCTATCATTAAGAAGGTGTGGCAGACAGGTGGTGATGCAGACACAACACCAGCTATCATTAACAAGGTGTGGCAGACAGGTGGTGATGCAGACACAACACCAGCTATCATTAACAAGGTGTGGCAGACAGGTGGTGATGCAGACACAACACCAGCTATCATAAACAAGGTGTGGCAGACAGGTGGTGATGCAGACACAACACCAGCTATCATTAACAAGGTGTGGCAGACAGGTGGTGGTGCAGACACAACACCAGCTATCATTAACAAGGTGTGGCAGACAGGTGGTGATGCAGACACAACACCAGCTATCATTAACAAGGTGTGGCAGACAGGTGGTGATGCAGACACAACACGAGTTATCATTAAGGTGTGGCAGACAGGTGGTGATGCAGACACAACACCAGCTATCATTAAGGTGTGGCAGACAGGTGGTGATGCAGACACAACACCAACTATCATTAACAAGGTGTGGCAGACAGGTGGTGATGCAGACACAACACCAGCTATCATTAACAAGGTGTGGCAGACAGGTGGTGATGCAGACACAACACCAACTATCATTAACAAGGTGTGGCAGACAGGTGGTGATGCAGACACAACACCAGCTATCATTAACAAGGTGTGGCAGACAGGTGGTGATGCAGACACAACACCAGCTATCATTAACAAGGTGTGGCAGACAGGTGGTGATGCAAACACAACACCAGCTGTTATTAACAAGGTGTGGCAGACAGGTGGTGATGCAGACACAACACCAGCTATCATTAACAAGGTGTGGCAGACAGGTGGTGATGCAGACACAACACCAGCTGTCATTAACAAGGTGTGGCAGACAGGTGGTGATGCAGACACAACACCAGCTGTCATTAACAAGGTGTGGCAGACAGGTGGTGATGCAGACACAACACCAGCTATCATTAACAAGGTGTGGCAGACAGGTGGTGATGCAGACACAACAACAGCTATCATTAACAAGGTGTGGCAGACAGGTGGTGATGCAGACACAACACCAGCTATCATTAACAAGGTGTGGCAGACAGGTGGTGATGCAGACACAACAACAGCTATCATTAACAAGGTGTGGCAGACAGGTGGTGATGCAGACACAACACCAGCTATCATTAACAAGGTGTGGCAGACAGGTGGTGATGCAGACACAACACCAGCTATCATTAACAAGGTGTGGCAGACAGGTGGTGATGCAGACACAACACCAGCTATCATTAACAAGGTGTGGCAGACAGGTGGTGATGCAGACACAACACCAGCTATCATTAACAAGGTGTGGCAGACAGGTGGTGATGCAGACACAACACCAGCTATCATTAACAAGGTGTGGCAGACAGGTGGTGATGCAGACACAACACCAGCTATCATTAACAAGGTGTGGCAGACAGGTGGTGATGCAGACACAACACCAGCTATCATTAACAAGGTGTGGCAGACAGGTGATGATGCAGACACAACACCAGCTATCATTAACAAGGTGTGGCAGACAGGTGGTGATGCAGACACAACACCAGCTATCATTAACAAGGTGTGGCAGACAGGTGGTGATGCAGACACAACACCAGCTATCATTAACAAATGTCTCGAAAATCTTGAACTCCCTCCACCAGATATTATCCTTCTTGGTTATTTTAATATTTGACATCATAATTTTTAAAAAGGTGGACCAAAAGCTGCAGCTGCTGGTCGTCATATGACTAAGACCCGCATCAGGAATCACTTGTCCTGTTTCCTGACAAACATTGTACCTATCTAATATTTAATCCCCACACTGGCCTATCAGACACACACGGCTGAGATACTAAGGGGTCCTGCTGGACGTCTGTTGTATGCCAACAAAGTCTACGAAGAACGAAAACTTTCTAGACCTGATCTCCATGAACACTGAGGAAGTAATCAGGCCAGCTGGCCTATATATACTGGCTCCTTCTCTCCTTTCTGTTAATGTGACTTTGTAAATGGTCCAAGTCTGACCGAAACGTCGTCGTAAAGCTCCTCTCTATGTTCGGGTTAGAGGATATAACAGTCTCAAATACAGTATACACCGACCACAACCCCATTTGAAATATAGAGAAGCATAGGAACAGTGATAGAGACTATAGACAGTCAATGTAAAGACTTGTTCAGTAAGTTTAACTTCAACAACCAGAAGATTGATATTGACCAGGTAGATCAAGAACTGTCTGACGACTTTTGGATAACTCAGGCCGCTGCATCAGAAACCTGTGTACATAAACTTGGAGTGTCTGTATCATGCTAAACAAAGTAGACCTGGCATTTATAGTGGACCGAAAAGAATGTATGGGAGAAGAAAAAGAATTATAGAACTGCCTTAAAAATAAGAATTATTTACAAGGAAGTAAAGATAATCTTCAAGGAGAGACTACCAAGATAATCTTCAAGGAGAGACTACCAAGATAATCTTCAAGGAGAGACTACCAAGATAATCTTCAAGGAGAGACTACCAAGATAATCTTCAAGGAGAGACTACCAAGATAATCTTCAAGGAGAGACTACCAAGATAATCTTCAAGGAGAGACTACCAAGATAATCTTCGAGGAGAGACTGCCAAGATAATCTTCAAGGAGAGACTGCCAAGATAATCTTCAAGGAGAGACTACCAAGATAGCCTTCAAGGAGAGACTACCAAGATAATCTTCAAGGAGAGACTACCAAGATAGCCTTCAAGGAAAGACTACCAAGATACCTTCAAGGAGAGACTACCAAGATAGCCTTCTAAGAGAGACTACCAAGATAGCCTTCTAAGAGAGACTACCAAGATAGCCTTCTAGGAGAGACTACCAAGATAATCTTCTAGGAGAGTCTACCAAGATAGCCTTCTAGGAGAGACTACCAAGATAGCCTTCTAGGAGAGACTACCAAGATAATCTTCAAGGAGAGACTACCAAGATAGCATTCTAGGAGAGACTACCAAGATAATCTTCAAGGAGAGACTACCAAGATAGCCTTCAAGGAGAGACTACCAAGATAATCTTCAAGGAGAGACTACCAAGATAGCCTTCTAGGAGAGACTACCAAGATAGCCTTCAATTAGAGACTACCAAGATAGCCTTCTAGGAGAGACTACCAAGATAGCCTTCAAGGAGAGACAACCAAGATAATCTTCAAGGAGAGACTACCAAGATAATCTTCAAGGAGAGACTACCAAGACAGCCTTCTAGGAGAGACTACCAAGATAATCTTCAAGGAGAGACTACCAAGATAGCCTTCTAGGAGAGACTACCAAGATAATCTTCAAGGAGAGACTACCAAGATAGCCTTCTAGGAGAGACTACCAAAATAATCTTCAAGGAGAGACTACCAAGATAATCTTCAAGGAGAGACTACCAAGATAATCTTCAAGGAGAGACTACCAAGATAACCTTCAAGGAGAGACTATCAAGATAGCCTTCTAAGAGAGACTACCAAGATAATCTTCAAGGAGAGACTACCAAGATAGCCTTCTAGGAGAGACTACCAAGATAATCTTCGAGGAGAGTCTACCAAGATAGCCTTCTAGGAGAGACTACCAAGATAGCCTTCTAGGAGAGACTACCAAGATAGCCTTCTAGGAGAGACTACCAAGATAGCCTTCTAGGAGAGACTACCAAGATAGCCATCTAGGAGAGACTACCAAGATAATCTTCAAGGAGAGACTACCAAGATAATCTTCAAGGAGAGACTACCAAGATAATCTTCAAGGAGAGACTACCAAGATAGCCTTCAGTGAGAGACTATCAAGATAGCCTTCTAGGAGAGACTACCAAGATAGCCTTCTAGGAGAGACTACCAAGATAGCCTTCAAGGAGAGACTACAAAGATAATCTTCAAGGAGAGACTACCAAGATAGCCGTCAATGAGAGACTACCAAGATAGCCTTCTAGGAGAGACTACCAAGATAGCCTTCTAAGAGAGACTACCAAGATAGCCTTCTAGGAGAGACTACCAAGATAATCTTCTAGGAGAGTCTACCAAGATAGCCTTCTAGGAGAGACTACCAAGTTAGCCTTCTAGGAGAGACTACCAAGATAATCTTCAAGGAGAGACTACCAAGATAATCTTCAAGGAGAGACTACCAAGATAATCTTCAAGGAGAGACTACCAAGTTAGCCTTCTAGGAGAGACTACCAAGATAGCCTTCAAGGAGAGACTACCAAGGTAATCTTCAAGGAGAGACTACCAAGATAGCCTTCTAGGAGAGACTACCAAGATAGCCTTCAATTAGAGACTACCAAGATAATCTTAAAGGAGAGACTACCAAGATAGCCTTCTAGGAGAGACTACCAAGATAGCCTTCAAGGAGAGACTACCAAGATAATCTTCAAGGAGAGACTACCAAGATAGCCTTCTAGGAGAGACTACCAAGATAGCCGCCAATGAGAGACTATCAAGATAGCCTTCAATGAGAGACTATTAAGATAGCCTTCTAGGAGAGACTACCAAGATAGCCTTCTAGGAGAGACTACCAAGATAGCCTTCTAGGAGAGACTACCAAGATAGCCTTCAAGGAGAGACTACCAAGATAATCTTCAAGGAGAGACTACCAAGATAGCCTTCTAGGAGAGACTACCAAGATAGCCTTCTAGGAGAGACTACCAAGATAGCCTTCTAGGAGAGACTACCAAGATAGCCTTCTAGGAGAGACTACCAAGATAGCCTTCAAGGAGAGACTACCAAGATAATCTTCAAGGAGAGACTACCAAGATAGCCGTCAATGAGAGACTACCAAGATAGCCTTCTAGGAGAGACTACCAAGATAGCCTTCTAGGAGAGACTACCAAGATAGCCTTCTAGGAGAGACTACCAAGATAGCCTTCTAGGAGAGACTACCAAGATAGCCTTCAAGGAGAGACTACCAAGATAGCCGTCAATGAGAGACTACCAAGATAGCCTTCAGTGAGAGACTATCAAGATAGCCTTCAATGAGAGACTACCAAGATAGCCTTCTAGGAGAGACTACCAAGATAGCCTTCTAGGAGAGACTACCAAGATAGCCATCAAGGAGAGACTACCAAGATAATCTTCAAGGAGAGACTACCAAGATAGCCTTCAAGGAGAGACTACCAAGATAGCCGTCAATGAGAGACTACGAAGATAGCCTTCTAAGAGAGACTACCAAGATAGCCTTCTAGGAGAGACTACCAAGATAATCTTCTAGGAGAGTCTACCAAGATAGCCTTCTAGGAGAGACTATCAAGATAGCCTTCTAGGAGAGACTACCAAGTTAGCCTTCTAGGAGAGACTACCAAGATAACCTTCTAGGAGAGACTACCAAGATAATCTTCAAGGAGAGACTACCAAGATAATCTTCAAGGAGAGACTACCAAGTTAGCCTTCTAGGAGAGACTACCAAGATAGCCTTCAAGGAGAGACTACCAAGATAATCTTCAAGGAGAGACTACCAAGATAGCCTTCTAGGAGAGACTACCAAGATAGCCTTCAATTATTGACTACCAAGATAATCTTAAAGGAGAGACTACCAAGATAGCCTTCTAGGAGAGACTACCAAGATAGCCTTCAAGGAGAGACTACCAAGATAATCTTCAAGGAGAGACTACCAAGATAATCTTCAAGGAGAGACTACCAAGATAGCCTTCTAGGAGAGACTACCAAGATAATCTTCAAGGAGAGACTACCAAGATAATCTTCAAGGAGAGACTACCAAGATAATCTTCAAGGAGAGACTACCAAGATAACCTTCAAGGAGAGACTACCAAGATAACCTTCAAGGAGAGACTACCAAGATAGCCTTCTAAGAGTGACTACCAAGATAATCTTCAAGGAGAGACTACCAAGATAGCCTTCTAGGAGAGACTACCAAGATAATCTTCGAGGAGAGTGTACCAAGATAGCCTTCTAGGAGAGACTACCAAGATAGCCTTCTAGGAGAGACTACCAAGATAGCCTTCTAGGAGAGACTACCAAGATAGCCTTCAAGGAGAGACTACCAAGATAATCTTCAAGGAGAGACTACCAAGATAGCCGTCAATGAGAGACTACCAAGTTAGCCTTCTAGGAGAGACTACCAAGATAATCTTCAAGGAGAGACTACCAAGATAGCCTTCTAGGAGAGACTACCAAGATAGCCGCCAATGAGAGACTATCAAGATAGCCTTCAATGAGAGACTACCAAGATAGCCTTCTAGGAGAGACTACCAAGATAGCCTTCAAGGAAAGACTACCAAGATAATCTTCAAGGAGAGACTACCAAGATAGCCGTCAATGAGAGACTACCAAGATAGCCTTCTAGGAGAGACTACCAAGATAGCCTTCTAGGAGAGACTACCAAGATAGCCTTCTAGGAGAGACTACCAAGATAGCCTTCTAGGAGAGACTACCAAGATAGCCTTCAAGGAGAGACTACCAAGATAGCCGTCAATGAAAGACTACCAAGTTAGCCTTCTAGGAGAGACTACCAAGTTAGCCTTCTAGGAGAGACTACCAAGATAGCCTTCTAGGAGAGACTACCAAGATAATCTTCAAGGAGAGACTACCAAGATAGCCTTCTAGGAGAGACTACCAAGATAGCCGCCAATGAGAGACTATCAAGATAGCCTTCAATGAGAGACTACCAAGTTAGCCTTCTAGGAGAGACTACCAAGATAGCCTTCTAGGAGAGACTACCAAGATAGCCTTCAAGGAGAGACTACCAAGATAATCTTCAAGGAGAGACTACCAAGATAGCCGCCAATGAGAGACTACCAAGATAGCCTTCTAGGAGAAACTACCAAGATAGCCTTCTAGGAGAGACTACCAAGATAGCCTTCTAGGAGAGACTACCAAGATAGCCTTCTAGGAGAGACTACCAAGATAGCCTTCTAGGAGAGACTACCAAGATAGCCTTCTAGGAGAGACTACCAAGATAGCCTTCTAGGAGAGACTACCAAGATAGCCTTCTAGGAGAGACTACCAAGATAGCCTTCTAGGAGAGACTACCAAGATAGCCTTCTAGGAGAGACTACCAAGATAGCCTTCTAGGAAAGACTACCAAGATAGCCTTCTAGGAGAGACTACCAAGATAGCCTTCTAGGAGAGACTACCAAGATAGCCTTCTAGGAGAGACTACCAAGATAGCCTTCTAGGAGAGACTACCAAGATAGCCTTCTAGGAGAGACTACCAAGATAGCCTTCTAGGAGAGACTACCAAGATAGCCTTCTAGGAGAGACTACCAAGATAGCCTTCTAGGAGAGACTACCAAGATAGCCTTCTAGGAGAGACTACCAAGATAGCCTTCTAGGAGAGACTACCAAGATAGCCTTCTAGGAGAGACTACCAAGATAGCCTTCTAGGAGAGACTACCAAGATAGCCTTCTAGGAGAGACTACCAAGATAGCCTTCTAGGAGAGACTACCAAGATAGCCTTCTAGGAGAGACTACCAAGATAGCCTTCTAGGAGAGACTACCAAGATAGCCTTCTAGGAGAGACTACCAAGATAGCCTTCTAGGAAAGACTACCAAGATAGCCTTCTAGGAGAGACTACCAAGATAGCCTTCTAGGAGAGACTACCAAGATAGCCTTCTAGGAGAGACTACCAAGATAGCCTTCTAGGAGAGACTACCAAGATAGCCTTCTAGGAGAGACTACCAAGATAGCCTTCTAGGAGAGACTACCAAGATAGCCTTCTAGGAGAGACTACCAAGATAGCCTTCTAGGAGAGACTACCAAGATAGCCTTCTAGGAGAGACTACCAAGATAGCCTTCTAGGAGAGACTACCAAGATAGCCTTCTAGGAGAGACTACCAAGATAGCCTTCTAGGAGAGACTACCAACATAAAACAGAAACTACAACTTTCCTTCCAGACGGAAAAATAACCAGGAGTCTAGTGTAGCATGACTCACGAAATCGTAATGACACGATTGCAAACAAACCATACCAAGGGCGGGATTTGAACCCGCGGTCAGAGAGTCTCAAAACTCCAGACCGTCACGTTAGCCACTGGACCAGCTAGCCACAATAAGATTCGTCTGTAAAAACTTGCATTTGTGGTCACAGTGGTGCCTGTGCTAACCTTCCTATGGTGTAGAAATATACCTAGTTGGATGAATCTTATTGTGGCTAGCTGGACGGTCCAGTGGCTAACGCGACGGTCTGGAGTTTTGAGACTCTCTGACCGCGGGTTCAAATCCCGCCCGTTGTATGGTTTGTTTGCATTCGTGTCATTACGATTTCGTGAGTCATGCTACACTAGACTCCTGGTGAGACGCAGAGATAAATATTTTATAGGAAAAACACGACCTGCACATGCTAGGTTATGATATAGCTTGAGTAGAGAGATCATGTTTGTTACAACTGCTGGATCACCATCATAACAATTACTGAAGCTTTGGTAGGAGTGTACAATGCAGACGTGATGTACATAAACTTAACTAAGGCATTTGACACACGTGGTGATGGAGTGTTAACACATAAGTGACCTTAACAGGAAAAGTAGGAAACTGGATTTATATTTTCTAAAAGAATGGGACACAGAATAGTGGTAAACAATGTAAAGAGTTCAGGTACCCTAAGGAACAGTCCTGGAGCCACACTTGTTTCTCATTATCATAACAAACTTACATAAAGCAGGTATTGCAGTGGGCGGTAGAAAACAACATGATGTTCAAAGGGAACAAATTCCTGTTGTTCATATATGAAAAACATTAGGAACTCAAAGAAAGGAACAGAATATAAAGTACAGGAGAGTTACTACACACAGCTACGAGAACATGTAAAACACCTTTGTATTATAATGCCAGCTGACCTGTGTTTTAAAGAACATAGTAAACACATGTTGTGAAGGCCAGAAAATGACAGGGTAGATAATACATACTTCCAAAACAAGAGAAATAATGCCAGTGTAACCACTGTTGAAATCACTTGTGCTCTCTGGCTTGCAGTGATGTTCGGTATTGACAGCGCTGTTCAGAGTGGGTGAGATAGATAACAGACATGGAAAACAATGTTCACTGCCTCCATACAACCAACAAAGCATTTAAACTACTGTCAATGCCTCAAATAACTGGAAAAGTACTCTAGGTAAAGAAGGCTGGAGAGAGATGCTTGATAATTTACACGTGGCACATACGGAAGGGTCTTGTCCGAAATCTTCACACTACCAGACTGGAGTGAGAGACATGGAAGGAAGTGTAAAATAGTCCCAGTGAAAAGCAGGGATCCTTGGGCACAATTCGAGAGAACTGTGCCAACATCCATGAGTCCGTACTCTTTCACTTACTGTCAGCTGATACCACACGTACTGCTGGAAGCACCGAAGAGGTTTTTAGCAGGAAGCTGCTGTAGATCACTACATCAGAGATGTAACGGATCAGCCAGGCTATGATGGATATGTAAGCCGGCCGGCTGCCAACATTAACGGCATGTTTGACTAGGCAATCAGAAGGGAGGCCTGGTCCAGGGTCGGGCCGCGGGACGGGGGGGACTCCTGAAACAAGTTACAGGTAAATCATTATCATTGTATGGCAAACAGGTAGTGATGCAGACAGAACACCAGTTGACAGTAACAGGGTGTAGTTGGCAGATGGTGACACAGACACAAAACCAGCTGTCAGTAAAAAAGGTGTGATGAGCAGGTGGTGATGCAGTAAGGTGTGGAGGGTAGGTGGTGACACAACAACAACTGTCAAAACACGTATGGCAGGTAGGTGGTAATGCAGCCACAACAGCTGTCAGTAACAAGGTATAGGAGGCAGGTGGTAATGCAGACAACACCAGCTGTCATGACAGCCAGGAAAATGATGGGAAATGAAAAGGAATAGGGTGATTTTGGGTAGGTTTATGCCATAGGTTATTTTACTGGTTTTGGTGCTCTCATATTTATCTGTAGTGCCCTAGTGTGCAGGGGCCTGTTTTAAGTTTTGGGAGAATACTCGTGTAGTGTTTTGCCAGCAGGCTGAGAGGCCAGTGATGACACTTCAAATTGCTAGTGCTCTCTCATTTAGAATATTGCTCAGTGCTGACGACCCCGTTCAAAGCAGGAGAAATATTAGAGCTGGAACAAATATAGAGATCGTTTACGACTCACATTGAGCCAGTAAAGCACCTAAATTACTAGTCTAAAACATGTACTAATTGTAGTGGAGGAGAGAGAGGTACATGATAATATATACCTGGAAGGTACTCGAGGGCTTGGTCCCAAATCTGCACACTGCCATAACAACATACTGGAGTGAGAGATATGGGAGGAAGTGTAAAATAAACCCAGTGAGGAGCAGGGATGCGGTGAGGACAATAAGGGAACACTGTATCAACTTCCGGGGTCCCAGACTATTGAACATCTTACCAGAAGATATCAGAAACACGGCTGGAACAAGTGTAGAAGTCTTCAACAGGAACCTGGACAAGTATCTTCACCAGGTGCCAGATCAACCAGGCTGTGATGGATATGTGGGGCAGCGGGCCTCCAGCAGCAGCAGCCTAGTTGACCATGCAAGCACGAGACGAGCCTGGCCCATGGCCGGGCTCCTAGAGTAGTGAAACTCATCAAAGGTATATCAAAGGTAAGGCCGGCAGAAAGGAAGGGGGGTCATGGAGACTCCTCCTTTATAAATGTTTTCTTATTTAACCTACGAGAAGCAGTGAGATAATGTGAGTAACTTAGTAAAGTTGTACTGGTGTTAGGTGGTTCTTGTGTACTGGTGTATGTTGGTTCTTGTGTACTGGTGTATGGTGGTTCTTGTGTGTACTGGTGTTAGGTGGTTCTTGTGTGTACTGGTGTATGGTGGTTCTTGTGTGTACTGGTGTATGGTGGTTCTTGTGTGTACTGGTGTTAGGTGGTTCTTGTGTGTACTGGTGTTAGGTGGTTCTTGTGTACTGGTGTATGTTGGTTCTTGTGTACTGGTGTATGGTGGTTCTTGTGTACTGGTGTATGTTGGTTCTTGTGTACTGGTGTATGGTGGTTCTTGTGTGTACTGGTGTATGGTGGTTCTTGTGTACTGGTGTATGGTGGTTCTTGTGTGTACTGGTGTATGTTGGTTCTTGTGTACTGGTGTATGGTGGTTCTTGTGTACTGGTGTATGGTGGTTCTTGTGTGTACTGGTGTATGGTGGTTCTTGTGTGTACTGGTGTATGGTGGTTCTTGTGTACTGGTGTATGGTGGTTCTTGTGTACTGGTGTATGGTGGTTCTTGTGTGTACTGGTGTATGGTGGTTCTTGTGTACTGGTGTATGGTGGTTCTTGTGTGTACTGGTGTATGTTGGTTCTTGTGTGTACTGGTGTATGGTGGTTCTTGTGTACTGGTGTATGGTGGTTCTTGTGTACTGGTGTATGGTGGTTCTTGTGTGTACTGGTGTATGGTGGTTCTTGTGTACTGGTGTATGGAGGTTCTTGTGTGTACTGGTGTATGTTGGTTCTTGTGTGTACTGGTGTATGGTGGTTCTTGTGTACTGGTGTATGGTGGTTCTTGTGTGTACTGGTGTATGGTGGTTCTTGTGTACTGGTGTATGGTGGTTCTTGTGTGTACTGGTGTATGGTGGTTCTTGTGTGTACTGGTGTATGGTGGTTCTTGTGTGTACTGGTGTATGGTGGTTCTTGTGTGTACTGGTGTATGGTGGTTCTTGTGTGTACTGGTGTATGGTGGTTCTTGTGTGTACTGGTGTATGGTGGTTCTTGTGTGTACTGGTGTTAGGTGGTTCTTGTATGTACTGGTGTTAGGTGGTTCTTGTGTGTACTGGTGTATGGTGGTTCTTGTGTGTACTGGTGTACGGTGGTTCTTGTGTGTACTAGTGTATGGTGGTTCTTGTGTGTACTGGTGTATGGTGGTTCTTGTGTGTACTGGTGTATGGTGGTTCTTGTGTGTACTGGTGTATGGTGGTTCTTGTGTACTGGTGTATGGTGGTTCTTGTGTACTGGTGTGTGGTGGTTCTTGTGTGTACTGGTGTTAGGTGGTTCTTGTGTGTACTGGTGTATGGTGGTTCTTGTGTGTACTGGTGTATGGTGGTTCTTGTGTGTACTGGTTTTAGGTGGTTCTTGTGTGTACTGGTGTATGGTGGTTATTGTGTGTACTGGTGTTTGGTGGTTGTGTGTACTGGTGTATGATGGTTCTTGTGTGTACTGGTGTATGGTGGTTCTTGTGTGTACTAGTGTATGGTGGTTCTTGTTTGTACTGGTGTATGGTGGTTCTTGTGTGTACTGGTGTATGGTGGTTCTTGTGTACTGGTGTATGGTGGTTCTTGTGTGTACTGGTGTTAGGTGGTTCTTGTGTGTACTGGTGTATGGTGGTTCTTGTGTGTACTAGTGTATGGTGGTTCTTGTTTGTACTGGTGTATGGTGGTTCTTGTGTGTACTGGTGTATGGTGGTTCTTCTGTGAACTGGTGTATGGTGGTTCTTGTGTGTACTGGTGTATGGTGGTTCTTGTGTGTACTGGTGTATGGTGGTTCTTGTGTGTACTGGTGTATGGTGGTTCTTGTGTGTACTGGTGTATGGTGGTTCTTGTGTGTACTGGTGTTAGGTGGTTCTTGTGTGTACTGGTGTATGGTGGTTCTTGTGTGTACTGGTGTATGGTGGTTCTTGTGTGTACTGGTGTATGGTGGTTCTTGTGTGTACTGGTGTATGGTGGTTCTTGTGTACTGGTGTATGGTGGTTCTTGTGTACTGGTGTGTGGTGGTTCTTGTGTGTACTGGTGTATGGTGGTTGTGTGTACTGGTGTTTGGTGGTTGTGTGTACTGGTGTATGATGGTTCTTGTGTGTACTGGTGTATGGTGCTTCTTGTGTGTACTGGTGTGTGGTGGTTTTTGAGTGTACTGGTGTATGGTGGTTCTTGTGTGTACTGGTGTTAGGTGGTTCTTGTCTGTACTGGTGTATGGTGGTTCTTGTGTGTACTGGTGTTAGGTGGTTCTTGTGTGTACTGGTGTTAGGTGGTTCTTGTGTGTACTGGTGTGTGGTGGTTCTTGTGTGTACTGGTGTATAGTGGTTCTTGTGTGTACTTGTGTATGGTGGTTCTTGTGTGTACTGGTGTTAGGTGGTTCTTGTGTGTACTGGTGTTAGGTGGTTCTTGTGTGTACTGGTGTGTGGTGGTTCTTGTGTGTACTGGTGTATAGTGGTTCTTGTGTGTACTTGTGTATGGTGGTTCTTGTGTGTACTTGTGTATGGTGGTTCTTGCGTGTACTGGTGTTTGGTGGTTCTTGCGTGTACTGGTGTTAGGTGATTCTTGTGTGTACTGGTGTTAGGTGGTTCTTGTGTGTACTGGTGTTAGGTGGTTCTTGTGTGTACTGGTGTTAGGTGGTTCTTGTGTGTACTGGTGTATGGTGGTTCTTGTGTGTACTGGTGTATGGTGGTTCTTGTGTGTACTGGTGTATGGTTGTTCTTGTGTGTACTGGTGTATGGTGGTTCTTGCGTGTACTTGTGTTAGGTGATTCCTTGTGTGTACTGGTGTATGGTGGTTATTGTGTGTACTGGTGTTTGGTGGTTGTGTGTACTGGTGTATGATGGTTCTTGTGTGTACTGGTGTATGGTGGTTCTTGTGTGTACTAGTGTATGGTGGTTCTTGTTTGTACTGGTGTATGGTGGTTCTTGTGTGTACTGGTGTATGGTGGTTCTTGTGTACTGGTGTATGGTGGTTCTTGTGTGTACTGGTGTTAGGTGGTTCTTGTGTGTACTGGTGTATGGTGGTTCTTGTGTGTACTAGTGTATGGTGGTTCTTGTTTGTACTGGTGTATGGTGGTTCTTGTGTGTACTGGTGTATGGTGGTTCTTGTGTGTACTAGTGTATGGTGGTTCTTGTTTGTACTGGTGTATGGTGGTTCTTGTGTGTACTGGTGTATGGTGGTTCTTGTGTGAACTGGTGTATGGTGGTTCTTGTGTGTACTGGTGTATGGTGGTTCTTGTGTGTACTGGTGTAAAGTGGTTCTTGTGTGTACTGGTGTATGGTGGTTCTTGTGTGTACTGGTGTATGGTGGTTCTTGTGTGTACTGGTGTTAGGTGGTTCTTGTGTGTACTGGTGTATGGTGGTTCTTGTGTGTACTAGTGTATGGTGGTTCTTGTTTGTACTGGTGTATGGTGGTTCTTGTGTGTACTGGTGTATGGTGGTTCTTGTGTACTGGTGTGTGGTGGTTCTTGTGTACTGGTGTTAGGTGGTTCTTGTGTGTACTGGTGTTAGGTGGTTCTTGTGTGTACTGGTGTATGGTGGTTCTTGTGTGTACTGGTGTATGGTGGTTCTTGTGTGTACTGGTGTTAGGTGGTTCTTGTGTGTACTGGTGTATGGTGGTTGTGTGTACTGGTGTTTGGTGGTTGTGTGTACTGGTGTATGATGGTTCTTGTGTGTACTGGTGTATGGTGCTTCTTGTGTGTACTGGTGTGTGGTGGTTCTTGTGTGTACTGGTGTATGGTGGTTCTTGTGTGTACTGGTGTTAGGTGGTTCTTGTCTGTACTGGTGTATGGTGGTTCTTGTGTGTACTGGTGTTAGGTGGTTCTTGTCTGTACTGGTGTATGGTGGTTCTTGTGTGTACTGGTGTTAGGTGGTTCTTGTGTGTACTGGTAGTGTGTGTGTACTGGTGTGTGGTGGTTCTTGTGTGTACTGGTGTATAGTGGTTCTTGTGTGTACTTGTGTATGGTGGTTCTTGTGTGTACTGGTGTTAGGTGGTTCTTGTGTGTACTGGTGTTAGGTGGTTCTTGTGTGTACTGGTGTGTGGTGGTTCTTGTGTGTACTGGTGTATAGTGGTTCTTGTGTGTACTTGTGTATGGTGGTTCTTGTGTGTACTTGTGTATGGTGGTTCTTGCGTGTACTGGTGTTTGGTGGTTCTTGCGTGTACTGGTGTTAGGTGATTCTTGTGTGTACTGGTGTTAGGTGGTTCTTGTGTGTACTGGTGTTAGGTGGTTCTTGTGTGTACTGGTGTATGGTGGTTCTTGTGTGTACTGGTGTATGGTGGTTCTTGTGTGTACTGGTGTATGGTTGTTCTTGTGTGTACTGGTGTATGGTGGTTCTTGCGTGTACTTGTGTTAGGTGATTCCTTGTGTGTACTGGTGTTAGGTGGTTCTTGTGGGTACTGGTGTATGGTGGTTCTTGTGTGTACTGGTGTATGGTGGTTCTTGTGGGTACTGGTGTATGGTGGTTCTTGTGGGTACTGGTGTATGGTGGTTCTTGTGTGTACTGGTGTTAGGTGATTCTTGTGTGTACTGGTGTTAGGTGGTTCTTGTGGGTACTGGTGTATGGTGGTTCTTGTGTGTACTGATGTATGGTGATTCTTGTGTGTACTGGTGTATGGTGGTTCTTGTGTGTACTGGTGTATGGTGGTTCTTGTGTGTACTGGTGTGTGGTGGTTCTTGTGTGTACTGGTGTATGGTGGTTCTTGTGTGTACTGGTATATGGTGATTCTTGTGTACTTGTGTTAGGTGGTTCTTGTGTGTACTGGTGTATGGTGGTTCTTGTGTGTACTGGTGTTAGGTGATTCTTGTGTGTACTGGTGTATGGTGGTTCTTGTGTGTACTGGTGTATGGTGGTTCTTGTGTGTACTGGTGTTAGGTGGTTCTTGTGTGTACTGGTGTTAGGTGATTCTTGTGTGTACTGGTGTTAGGTGGTTCTTGTGTGTACTGGTGTATGGTGGTTCTTGTGTGTACTGGTGTATGGTGGTTCTTGTGTGTACTGGTGTATGGTGGTTCTTGTGTGTACTGGTGTATGGTGGTTCTTGTGTGTACTGGTGTTAGGTGATTCTTGTGTGTACTGGTGTATGGTGGTTCTTGTGTGTACTGGTGTATGGTGGTTCTTGTGTGTACTGGTGTTAGGTGATTCTTGTGTGTACTGGTATATGGTGATTCTTGTGTACTTGTGTTAGGTGGTTCTTGTGTGTACTGGTGTATGGTGGTTCTTGTGTGTACTGGTGTTAGGTGATTCTTGTGTGTACTGGTGTATGGTGGTTCTTGTGTGTACTGGTGTATGGTGGTTCTTGTGTGTACTGGTGTTAGGTGGTTCTTGTGTGTACTGGTGTTAGGTGATTCTTGTGTGTACTGGTGTTAGGTGGTTCTTGTGTGTACTGGTGTATGGTGGTTCTTGTGTGTACTGGTGTATGGTGGTTCTTGTGTGTACTGGTGTATGGTGGTTCTTGTGTGTACTGGTGTTAGGTGATTCTTGTGTGTACTGGTGTTAGGTGGTTCTTGTGTGTACTGGTGTATGGTGGTTCTTGTGTGTACTGGTGTATGGTGGTTCTTGTGTGTACTGGTGTATGGTGGTTCTTGTGTGTACTGGTGTATGGTGGTTCTTGTGTGTACTGGTGTTAGGTGGTTCTTGTGTGTACTGGTGTATGGTGGTTCTTGTGTGTACTGGTGTTAGGTGGTTCTTGTGTGTACTGGCAAGGTTCTATATGTAAGTTTACTATTAATACAGTACGTTTAGTTTTTGTGTCCTTATAATAAATAAAAAGTATTGACCATTTAATTAACGCCTAATAATTTATGTGAAGGTACACGCTTGACCCTGGATTGATATTTTAAATGCCCCAAGAGTAGGGAGGTTAGCCCCTACGAGGCAAGACGTTTATTTACGTAACTCAGTAAAAGGCATAACACCCCAAATGAAAAGTAGAGGTGCCGTTAGTACACTAAAAGAAAACACAATAATTGTCCGGGGCCCAAGATTGTTCAACAGCTTCCCACCAGCCATAATGGGAATTACCAACAGCCCCCTGGCTGTCTTCAAGATGGAGCTGGACAGTTATCTAAAGTCAGTGCCGGATTAGCTGGGCTGTGGTTCGTACGCTGGAATATGCGCGGCCAGCAGTAACAGCCTAGTTCATCAGGCCCTGATCCACTGGGAGGCCTGGTCATGGACCGGGCCACAGGGAAACTTAATTAATGGGACCGTTTGAAGTCTCTTGACCTGTACTCCTTGGAACGCAGACGAGAAAGATGCAAGATAATATACGCCCGTAAAATCATAACTAAAGTAGGGACTAGCCCTAAATCTGCACATGGAAATCACTCCCAACGAAAGCAGGGGATGCAGCATTCCCCCAGTGAAAAGCAGGGCTGCCACGAGTACACTAAGATATAACGCAGTAAGTGTCAGGAGGGCCAAGACTGTTCAACTGCCTCCCAGCATACATAAGGGGGATTACCAATATACCTCTAGTTATCTTCAAGGATGAGCTGGACAGGCACCTAAAGTCGGTACCTGATCAGCCGGGCTGTGTTTCGTATATTGGATTGTGTTTAGCCAGCAGTAACAGCCTGGTTGATCAGACCCTGCTCCACCGCGAGGCCTACTTATGGACCAGGCCTCGCGGAGTATATATAGAGTATACCTTCCAAGTATACTCCAGGTATACTCAGGATGAGCTACAGGTGCACATTAAACTAACAGGTGGGGCGGCAGACTCCACCACTGAGAGTGGCTACCGTTAAGCCGCCTCTCACAGTTATAAAACCGTCCACACTTATACGGTCTTGAAAACCACAACCAACTGCCAAGATCATTCACTTGTTTCAGAGATATTCACTAGTGTCTCGTAGATACACTTGTTGTTTCAGAGATATTCACTAGTGTCTCGTAGATACACTTGTTGTTTCAGAGATATTCAGTATTGTCTCGTAGATACACTTGTTGTTTCGGAGATATTCACTAGTGTCTCGTAGATACACTTGTTGTTTCAGAGATATTCACTAGTAGATACACTTGTTGTTTCAGAGATATTCACTAGTGTCTCGTAGATACACTTGTTGTTTCAGAGATATTCACTAGTGTCTCGTAGATACACTTGTTGTTTCAGAGATATTCACTAGTGTCTCGTAGATACACTTGTTGTTTCAGAGATATTCACTAGTGTCTCGTAGATACACTTGTTGTTTCAGAGATATTCACTAGTGTCTCGTAGATACACTTGTTGTTTCAGAGATATTCACTAGTGTCTCGTAGATACACTTGTTGTTTCAGAGATATTCACTAGTGTCTCGTAGATACACTTGTTTCAGAGATATTCACTAGTGTCTCGTAGATACACTTGTTGTTTCAGAGATATTCACTAGTGTCTCGTAGATACACTTGTTGTTTCAGAGATATTCACTAGTGTCTCGTAGATACACTTGTTGTTTCAGAGATATTCACTAGTGTCTCGTAGATACACTTGTTGTTTCAGAGATATTCACTAGTGTCTCGTAGATACACTTGTTGTTTCAGAGATATTCACTAGTGTCTCGTAGATACACTTGTTGTTTAAGAGATATTCACTAGTGTCTCGTAGATACACTTGTTGTTTCAGAGATATTCAGTAGTGTCTCGTAGATACACTTGTTGTTTAAGAGATATTCACTAGTGTCTCGTAGATACACTTGTTGTTTCAGAGATATTCAGTAGTGTCTCGTAGATACACTTGTTGTTTCAGAGATATTCAGTAGTGTCTCGTAGATACACTTGTTGTTTCAGAGATATTCACTAGTGTCTCGTAGATACACTTGTTGTTTCAGAGATATTCACTAGTGTCTCGTAGATACACTTGTTGTTTCAGAGATATTCACTAGTGTCTCGTAGATACACTTGTTGTTTCAGAGATATTCACTAGTGTCTCGTAGATACACTTGTTGTTTCAGAGATATTCACTAGTGTCTCGTAGATACACTTGTTGTTTCAGAGATATTCACTAGTGTCTCGTAGATACACTTGTTGTTTAAGAGATATTCACTAGTGTCTCGTAGATACACTTGTTGTTTCAGAGATATTCAGTAGTGTCTCGTAGATACACTTGTTGTTTCAGAGATATTCAGTAGTGTCTCGTAGATACACTTGTTGTTTCAGAGATATTCACTAGTGTCTCGTAGATACACTTGTTGTTTCAGAGATATTCACTAGTGTCTCGTAGATACACTTGTTGTTTCAGAGATATTCACTAGTGTCTCGTAGATACACTTGTTGTTTCAGAGATATTCACTAGTGTCTCGTAGATACACTTGTTGTTTCAGAGATATTCACTAGTGTCTCGTAGATACACTTGTTGTTTCAGAGATATTCACTAGTGTCTCGTAGATACACTTGTTGTTTCAGAGATATTCAGTAGTGTCTCGTAGATACACTTGTTGTTTCAGAGATATTCAGTAGTGTCTCGTAGATACACTTGTTGTTTAAGAGATATTCAGTAGTGTCTCGTAGATACACTTGTTGTTTCAGAGATATTCACTAGTGTCTCGTAGATACACTTGTTGTTTCAGAGATATTCACTAGTGTCTCGTAGATACACTTGTTGTTTCAGAGATATTCAGTAGTGTCTCGTAGATACACTTGTTGTTTCAGAGATATTCACTAGTGTCTCGTAGATACACTTGTTGTTTCAGAGATATTCACTAGTGTCTCGTAGATACACTTGTTGTTTCAGAGATATTCAGTAGTGTCTCGTAGATACACTTGTTGTTTCAGAGATATTCAGTAGTGTCTCGTAGATACACTTGTTGTTTCAGAGATATTCAGTAGTGTCTCGTAGATACACTTGTTGTTTCAGAGATATTCACTAGTGTCTCGTAGATACACTTGTTGTTTCAGAGATATTCAGTAGTGTCTCGTAGATACACTTGTTGTTTCAGAGATATTCACTAGTGTCTCGTAGATACACTTGTTGTTTCAGAGATATTCACTAGTGTCTCGTAGATACACTTGTTGCTTCAGAGATATTCACTAGTGTCTCGTAGATACACTTGTTGTTTCAGAGATATTCACTAGTGTCTCGTAGATACACTTGTTGTTTCAGAGATATTCAGTAGTGTCTCGTAGATACACTTGTTGTTTCAGAGATATTCAGTAGTGTCTCGTAGATACACTTGTTGTTTCAGAGATATTCACTAGTGTCTCGTAGATACACTTGTTGTTTCAGAGATATTCAGTAGTGTCTCGTAGATACACTTGTTGTTTCAGAGATATTCAGTAGTGTCTCGTAGATACACTTGTTGTTTCAGAGATATTCACTAGTGTCTCGTAGATACACTTGTTGTTTCAGAGATATTCACTAGTGTCTCGTAGATACACTTGTTGTTTCAGAGATATTCACTAGTGTCTCGTAGATACACTTGTTGTTTCAGAGATATTCACTAGTGTCTCGTAGATACACTTGTCCAAACATAAATCTGTAAAAAAAACGCAAGGAAGGAGAGTTAGAGTTAATCCTACAAACATAGTAATGTTCTAAATACCTTTATTTCCTTCTCCGCCACTCACCAGAGTCCTTCCAGTTATTATAATAATAATAATAATAATAATAATAATAATAATAATAATAATAATAATCTTCCTTGCTCACGTCATTACCAGACGAAAAAAAATCTTTCACAGTTACATTTAATAGTTACTTTACGAAACTGATATGAAAGTAAGAGGCTTCTGTTGTGTTATAGCTGACGTGGTGAGCACAGTTAGTGTATCTGACGGTCACCAGACGGAGGATCGAGTCTCTACCACTGCTGGTGCACAGTGGCCCACTCAGGTTTACGACCTCACGTCGGTATATTTATTGTATTATGTGTGTGAAATTAACACACTTATGAGAACATAAGAAGGAACACTGCAGCAGGCCTACTGGCCCATGAGAGACAGGTCCAAGTCCCCCGTCAGCCCATTCCAATGCCCCAGCCTAGTCAGGTCAGGTCACATTCACTTAAGGAAGGAGCACGGTATCTGACCTAGTAGCACAAGGTAGTCAGGTCCAACTCACACCCACCTGCACTCACTCATGTATTTATCTAACCTACTTTTAAAACTACACAATGTTTTAGCTTCTATAACTGTGCTCGGGAGTTTGTTCCACTCATCCACAACTCTATTACCAAACCATTGCTTTCCTATATCCTTCCTGAGTTTTTTTCAACTTAAAACCATTTTTGCGAGTCCTGTCTTGGCTAGATATTTTTAGTACGCTATTTACATCCCCTTTATTCCTGTTTTCCATTTATACACTTCAATCACATCCTCCCTAATTCTACGCCTTTCTAGAGAGTGCAGATTCAGGGCCCTCAGTCTATCTTCATAGGAAAGATTTCTGATACATGGGATCATCTTTGTCATCCTCCTTTGTACGTTTTCCAGAGCATTTATATCCATTCTGTAATACGGTGACCAGAACTGAGCAGCATAGTCTAAATGAGGCCTAACCAAGGATATATAGAGTTGAAGAACAACCTGAGGACTTCTATTATTTATACTTCTAGATATGAAACCAAGGATTCTGATAGCTTTATTGCGAACACTAATGCACTGTTGTCTTGGTTTTAGATTACTGCTAACCAGAACTCCCAAATCCTTTTCGCAAACAGTAATATTAAGTTGTGCAAGAAAGGTATAAAATACCGACAATATGAAAGTTAAGACACATATGCAACATCTGGATATCTTTATTGTAGTAGACGTTTCGCCACTGGATGGCGAAACGTCTACTACAATAAAGATATCCAGATGTTGCATATGTGTCTTAACTTTCACACAGTAATATTAAGATCTACATTGTTTAGTTTATACGTGGCATGGTTATTTTTCTGTCCAATGTTTAGAACTTTGCATTTGTCTATATTAAACTGCATCTGCCACTTCTCCGACCATTGCATCAGTCAATTTAAATCTTCCTGGAGTGCCCTAATGTCCTCGTCAGAATTAATTGGACGGCCTATTTTGGCGTCATCGGCAAACTTGCTTATATAGCTATTTATTCCCTCATCTTTGTCGTTTATGTAGATTGTGAACAACAAGGGCCCCAACACTGACCCCTGTGAAACACCACTCGTGACGCTTCCACACTCTGATTTCTCCCCATTTATGCAAACTCTCTGCTGCCTATTTGTCAACCATGCCTGTATTCAGAAAAAAATTTCTCCTATTCCGTGTGCCTTAATTTTCCTCAATAGTCTCTGATATGGGACTCAATCAAAAGCCTTACTGAAGTCCATATACACAATATCATATTCATTACCATGATCTACCTCCTCAGACACCTTAGTGAGAAAAGTTAATAAATTCGTAAGGCAGGAACGCCATTTTGTAAAACCATGCTGAGGTTGATTAATTTATGCTTTTGAAGATGGCTACGAATTGCCTCGGCAATTGATTCCACAAATTTTCCCACTATGGAGGTTAGGCTTATTGGTCTATAGTTCAGAGCTAAGGACCTGTCACCTGCCTTGAAAATAGGTATCACATTTGCCATTTTCCACTTATCTGGCACCATGCCAGTCTGTAGTGATATATTGAAAAGATTAGCCAAAGGTTTGCTAAGCTCCTCTTTACATTCCTTTAGAACCCTTGCATACAGTTCATCAGGGCCTGGGGATTTGTTAGGTTTTAATTTATCTATTTGTCTAAGGACCATGTCACTTGTGACCCTAATCCTGCATATTTTATTATCGTCCTGTTCTACATAATTTATTAATTCTGGAATATCGGTAGTATCTTCCTGTGTAAAAACTGAGAGGAAGTGTTAAAAACTCTACACATTTCCTTATTGCTGTCGGTGAGCTGACCCGAGTAACTTTTGAGTGGTCCTATCTTGTCTCTAATCTTACTTCTGTATACCTGAAGGAAGCCTTTTAGGTTAGTCTTCGATTTTCTTGCAACTTTAACCTCATAATCTCTTTTGCTTTTCTTGTTCCCTTTTTTATCTCTCTTTAACTAAAGATATTGATTTCTTAACTGCACCTCTCTTTTCATTCGCCTATATATGTCTCTCTTTTCACCAATGAGATATTTTAATCTATTGTTTATCCATTTAGGATCATTTTTGTTTGATCTGATTTCCCTATTTGGAACATAAGTTGTCTGAGCAGCTAGAACTATACTCTGGAAAACGTCATGTTGGCAACCATCACCACCTACCTGACCCATAGTCAGGTCATTCCAGCTCAGCCCACCCAGGTAGTTTTTCAGTCCTATGAAATCAGCCAAGCAGAAGTCAGGGACAGAGACTTGATTGTAGTTATTAGGGTAATTCCACTGAGTGATTTGTGATCACTTTCCCGAAGCTCATCATTAATCTCAAGATTATTAATTAGTGATTCCCTGCTGGCAAGAACCAAGTCAAGCAGGTTATTTCCTCTAGTTGGTTCTGTCACAAACTGTTTTAAAAAAACAATCCTTAATCATATCAAGAAAGTTGCTTGACTCTAACTTTCCTGTCAATTTGTCTAAAGTTAAAATCTTCCATTAGCACAACATTTTTGTATGTAGATGCCTTACGAATTTCGTCCAATAGAAGTTTACTGCACTCTCTATCAAGGTTTGGGGGCTTGTAAATCATGCCAAAGATAATTTTTCACTGCCCTCGAGAAGCTGTAACGAAACAGATTCAGTGGCTGACGCTTCTAATTTTATATCTTGTCTAACACAACCATTTAAATTATCTCTGACATACATAGCTAATCCGCCACCCTTCCTGTTGACCCTGTCAGTGTGGAATAATTTATAGCCTTGTATGTGACATTCAGGAATTTCTCTGTCTTTCAGATTGAGCCAGGTCTCTGTTATAGCAATATCATCTATGTTTCTTGCATTTACAATTAATCTTAGCTCATCCATCTTATTTCTTACACTCCTGCTATTAGTATAGTAAACATTAAGGGATCTAGTCTCTCGCTGCTCTCTGTTGTCTCTCTTTGTTTGCTCACCTGATCTATTGTCTTTATTTATAACTTTATGATGAATATCTTTTAAACATTTACTGTTTACAACCCTAGTGTTGTAACCTGACTTTCCAACACACACCCATACCTATATCTTCTATCAGTTTAAAATCTTACACATGTCAGTAATGTATGTATTGTGTATGTATGTATGGTGTATGTATGTATTGTGTATGTATGTATTGTGTGTGTATTTAATTAACACAAGAATGAATGTACATGTTATTAGATGTGTCGTTTAGTAATTATTAACACACACCGTGAATCGACCCCTGCAACCACAAATAGGTGAGTACACACACACACACACACACACACACACACACACACACACAGACACACACACACACACACACACACACACGCACACACACACACACACACACACACACACACACGCACACACACACACACACACACACACACACACACACACACACACACACACACACACACACACACACACACACACACACACACACACACACACACACACACGCACACACACACACACACGCACACACACACACACACACATTCAATTACTGTCTCGCTAAAGGTGTACTGACAGTTCAGATGACCCTCAGAACTGTAACATCTTCAACACTCAGACTGCAGGCAGTGTACTTCCCACCTCCAGCACCCAAATTCGGCTAACTGGGTTTTCCCTGAATCAGTTCATCATTATTACATTGCTCACACTCCAACAGCACATCAGGACACAAAAACCACTTCCCTGATATGGAGTGCAGTAAGCTTCTGTGGGGCGAAATTCATAAGGCATTTTTATATATGAAAATGTTGTGTTAATGGGAAATTTTAACTTTAGATAAATTGATTGGAGCAATGTGACAGAAAAGCTGGAGTCTAACGATTTTCTCGATATGGTCCAGGATTGCTTTTTAAAACAGTTTGCGACAGAACCAACTAGAGGAAATAACCTATTTGATTCTTGCCAACAAGGAATCACTAATTAATAATCTTGAGGTTAATGATAAGCTTGGGAAAAGCATCACAAATCACAGTTTCAATATATCATGGAATTGTCCTGATAACTATAATCAAGTCTCTGTCCCTGACTTCTGCTTGGCTGATTTCACAAGACTGCAAAATTACCTGGATGGGTTGAACTGGAATGACCTGACTATGGGTCAGGTAGGTGGTGATGGTTGCCAATATGACGATTTTCAGAGCACAGTTCTAGCTGCTCAGACAACTTATGTTCCAAATAGAGAAATTAGATCAAGCAAAAATGATCCAAAATGGATAAATAATAAATTAAAAAAAACCTCATTGGTCAAAAGAGAGACATTTACAGGCGAATCAAGAGAGGGGCATTTATGAAATCAAAATATTCAACTAAAGTGTGAAATGTAAAAGGGAATAAGAAAATCAAAGGAGATTATGAGGTTCAAGTCACAAGGGATTTGAAGAGTAACCCAAAAGGTTTCTTTCAGGTATACAGAAGCAATGTTAGGGAAAAGATAGGCCTACTCAAAAGTCACTCAGGTCAGCTCACCAACAGTGATAAGAAAATGTGTAGAATTTTTAACAATTATTTACTCTCAGTTTTTACACAGGAAGGTAGTGAAATTCCAGAAATAAACCGTGCTGAACTGAACAGTGATAAGTCATGCACGATCCAAGTCTCTAGTGACATGGTTCTCAGACAAATAGATAAATTAAAACCTAACAAATCCCCAGGCCCTGTTCGCAAGGGTTTTAAAGTAATGTAAAGTGGAACTTAGTGAACCTTTGGCTAGTCTTTTCAACATATCTCTACAAACTGGCATAGTACAAATGGCAAATGTAATTCATATCTACAAAGCAGGAGACAGGTCCTTAGCTTCGAACTACTGACCAATAAGCCTAACCTCCATAAGGGAAAATTGATGGAATCTATTATTGCCTAGGCTATTTGTGGCCACCTCGAAAGACATAAATTGCTTAATGAATCTCAGCACGTTTTTACAAAAGGGCGTTCCTGCCTTACGGACTTACTGCTTTTCACTAAGGCATTTGAAGAGGTAGATCATGGTAATAAATATGATATTGTGTATATGGACTTAAAGCAAGGCTTTTGACCGAGTCCTACATCGGAGACTATTGAGGAAAGTCGAGGCACATGGAATAGGAGGAGAAAATTTTTTCCTGTTTAGAGGTATGGCTGATAGGCAGCAGAGAGTTTGCATAAACAGGGAAAAATTAGAATGGGGAAACATCACAAGTGGTATTCCACAAGGGTCAGTGTTGGGCCCCTTGTTGTTCACAATTTACACAAATGATATAGATGAGGGCATAAATAGCGACATATGAAAGTTTGTCGATGACACCAAAATAGGCCTTTGAATTCATTCTGACGAGAACTCTGAGTGCTCCAGGAAGATCTGAATAGACTGGTGCAGTGGTTGGTGAAGTGGCAGATGCAGTTTAACATAGACAAATGCAAAGTTCGAAGCATTGGAAAGGTATATATCCATGGTACTTATCAACTAAATAGTATAGATCTTAATATTTCTGATTACAAAAAAGATTTGGGAGTTCTGGTTAGTAGTAAGCTAAAGCCCAGAACAACAGTGTAAATATTTGAAATAGAGCGAATAGAATTCTTGGCTTCATATCAAGAAGTATATTATTATTATATTATAATCAAAAAAGAAGCGCTAAGCATCAAGAAGTATAATTAACAGGAGTTTGCAGGTTATTCTTCAACTCTATATATCACTGGTTAGGCCTCATTTAGATTATACTGCACATTTCTGGTCGCCGTATTACAGAGCGGAAATAAAGACGCTTGAAAACGTACAGAGGAGGATGACAATGATGATCCCATGTATCAGAAATCTTTCCTACGAGGATAGACTGAGGGCCCTGAATCTGCACTCTCTTGAAAGGCATAGAATTAGGGGGTGATATGATTGAGGTGTATAAATGGAAAACGGGAATAAATAAAGGGAATGTAAATAATGTGCTAAAAATGGTTTCAAGTTGGAAAAAATTAGATTCAGAAAAGATATAGGAAAGCACTGGTTTGATATTAGGTTGTGGGCGAGCGGAGCTCCCGAGTACCGTCATTGTAGCTAAAACCTTGTGTAGTTTTAAAAATACATGTAGGTTAGATAAATACATGAGTGAGTGTGCAGCAGGCCTACTTGCCTTGCATGGGCCAGTAGGCCTGCTGCAGTGCTCCTTCTTTCTTATGTTCTTAACGCCTATATAAGACGTTCAGACAAGCCTGCCACATGTTCAAGTTTCTAGCACTAAACCTCCTTTACTTCCTCCATCTATCCTCCTAAGGACAACCCACTACTCTCCTTGCCTCCACTCCAGATTTATGTCACCTCATAGTCATCCTATTTTGTTCTATCCTCTCTAAGTGCCCAGACTCCCTCAGCAACCCTTCCTCTGCCCTCTGAATACTATTTTTGGTAACCCCACAACTTCTTTTCGCTTCCACGCTTCGAATTTTCAATGCGGTATTCACTCCATGCACTGACCTCAAACACATAACTACCACATCTAGTCTCCTTGCTGAAACATGTTAAACCATACCTTACACCCATATAACAGTGTTTGGTACCACTATACTCTGGTACCATTCCCCCTTTTTGAGTCCATGGCTAAATTTTTTTTTCTCCACAGTTGCTTTAGTACACCACCCACCTTTCACCTACCATCATCAATTCTATGGTTTATCTATCTTTCAAAAGCCTATCCTCCTATAACTCCGCTCCCAAATATACGAACACAGTTACTGCCTCCATTCTCCCTCCAATCTCTCATTCAGTCTCTCGCTGCCTAGAGTTGTGTTCACTCTCATCACATTCATCTTTTATATGTTCACTTGTAATTTATTTTTAACGTAGCCTCGCAAATTTATCTACCAACTTTCACAAGTTGCATAACCCGTGTGATCATTAGCACACGAGTCAAGGAAGCTGACTGCTTCATCAGGCAGTAACGAGGCTTCATACCTGTGCCATGCAACATGCCTGTGACAAGTTTCGAGGGCACTACTGTTGCAGCTAGGCTTGACTGTTGATTGCCATTTCAACCAGGCTGTTGCTGTCAGCGGTCCTCTGGCCCACATAACCCACCACAACCTTGTTAAGCTGGCAGTTGGAGGAGGTAGTGGTTAGGTTTTTCTCGTTAAATAAACATTAATTTCATGGAATATTGTTTTAGTTTGTGCTACACTTGGGAGGTGAAGTGTACCTGGTAACGTATGTTATTAACATTAACCCTAACAAAGATGTTATTCATAGATAATCTTTAAATGTTTTCGTTTTGTGTAAGAAATATGAGAGTGAATGTTGTGTCGAAGCCTGGCAGCGCAAAACTTGTGTCATCACAAGTTGTGGTGAAGGTTTGAGCTGCCTGCCACTAATTTTCGATGACAGACGTGTTACCCAATACTACTCAATGAACTGAGACGGAAGCTTAGTGCAGTAGTGCATTGTTTGGTGCACCAGAGCGACACACGTCCTCACGCACCACGGAAGCCAAGTTGACGACACTGTACTGTGTCACAACCATTGTGTGGCTGGTGGTGAAGGTGATAGTTGTGACTGGTATTGGTGAGTGTACCACAGGTTGTGGTGGGTTGTAGAGTTGTGGGTGTACCACAGGTCGTAGTGGGCTGTGGTGTACAGTAGGTGTACCACAGGTCGTGGTGGGTTGTGTAGGTGTACAGTAGGAGTACCACAGGTCGTGGTGGGTTGTGCAGGTGTACCACAGGTCGTGGTGGGTTGTGGAGGTGTACAGTAGGTGTACCACAGGTCGTGGTGGGTTGTGGAGGTGTACAGTAGGTGTACCACAGGTCGTGGTGGGTTGTGGTGTACAGTAGGTATACCATAGGTCGTGGTGGATTGTGGAGGTGTACAGTAGGTGTACCACAGGTCGTGGTGGGTTGTGTAGGTGTACAGTAGGTGTACCACAGGTCGTGGTGGGTTGTGTAGGTGTACAGTAGGTGTACCACAGGTCGTGGTGGGTTGTGGAGGTGTACAGTAGGTGTACCACAGGTCGTGGTGGGTTGTGTAGGTGTACAGTAGGTGTACCACAGGTCGTGGTGGGTTGTGGAGGTGTACAGTAGGTGTACCACAGGTCGTGGTGGGCTGTGTAGGTGTACAGTAGGAGTACCACAGGTCGTGGTGGGTTGTGGAGGTGTACAGTAGGTGTACCACAGGTCGTGTTAGGTTGTGCAGGTGTAGGTGTACCACGAGTCGTGGTGGGTTGTGGAAGTGTGAGTGTACCACAGGTCGTGGTGGGCTGTGAAGGTGTGGGTGTTCCACAGGTCGTGTGGGTTGTGGAGGTATGGGTACTCACCTAATTGTGGTTGCAGAGGTTGGGACTCAGCTTCTGGCTCCCCCTCTTCACTGGTCGCTACTAGGTCCTCTCTCCCTACTCCATGATCTTTATCATACCTCGTCTAAAAACTAAGTATGGTTCCTGCCTCCACTACATCACTTGCCAGACTAATCCACTTCCTGACAACTCTATGGGCTGAAGAAATGCTTCCTAACATCCCTTTGACTAATTCGAGTTTTCAGCTTCCAATTGTGACTCCTTGTTTCTGTGTCTTCCCTCTGGAACATCCTGCCTCTGTCCACCTTATCCATTCCCCGCAATATTTTGTATGTCGTTATCATGTCTCCTATAACCCTCCTCCAGTGTCGTCAGGCTGATTTCCCTTAACCTTTCTTCGTAGAACATTTCCCTTAGCTCTGGAACTACCCTTGTTGGAAACCTTTGCACTTCCTCTAATTTCTTGACGTGCTTGACCAGGTGTGGGTTCCAAACTGGTGCATACTCCATTATGGACCTGACGTACACGGTGTACAGAGTCTTGAACGATTCCTTACTGAGGTATCGGAACGCTATTCTCAGGTTTGCCAAGCGCCCATATGCTGCAGCAGTTAATGTGTGCTTCCGGAGACGTGCTCGGTGTTATACTCACCCCAAGATCTTTCTCCTTGAGTGAGGTTTGCAGTCTTTGGCCACCTAGCCTATACTCTGTCTGGGGTCTTCTTTGCCCTTCCCCGATATTCATGACTTTGCATTTGGCAGAGTTAAATTCGAGGAGCCAGTTGCTGGACCTGGCTTGTAGCCTCTCCAGGTCTCTCAGAAGTCCTGCCTGATCCTCATCTGATTTAATTCTCCTCATAAACTTCACATCATCTGCGAACAGGGACACTTCTGAGTTTGTCCCTTCCATCATATCATTCACATATACCAAAAATAGCACTGGTCTTAGGACTGACCTCTGTGGGACCCCGCTCGTCACAGGCACCCACTGTGATACCTTATCACGTACCATGACTCGTTGCCTCCCTTTCAGGTATTCTCTGATCCATTGTCGTGCCCGTCCTGTTATACGTGCCTGATCCTCTAGCTTCTGGACTAATCTTTTGTGAGGAACTGTGTCCAAGGCCTTCTTGCAGTCCAAGAAAATGCAATCAACCCATCCCTCTCTCTCGTGTCTTAATTCTGTTATTTTATCATAAAACTCCAGTAGGTTTGTGACAGGAGTTGCCTTCCACGAATCCGTGCTGGTTGTCGTTTATAATCTTGTTCCGTTCCAGGTGCTCCACCACTCTCCTCCTGATAATCTTCTCCATGACTTTGCATACTATACACGTCAGTGACACTGGTCTGTAGTTTAGTGCCTTGTTTCTGTCTCCTTTCTTAAAAATGGGGACTACATTTGCCGTCTTCCATGCCTCAGGTAGTTGCCCAGTTCCAAGGATCCACGGACAGATGTTGTCCAGTCCCACCGCCTTTAAGGTATCAAGATCACTTAGCAGCTTCTTCACCTCCTCCTCGGTTGTGTGTATTTCATCCAACACTTGTTGGTGTACCCCTCTGTTCCGTCTTCCCAGAGTCCTTTCTGTCTCTGTAAATACTTCCTTAAATCTTGTGTTGAGCTCCTCACATACTACTTGGTCGTTTCTTGTGAGCTCCCCACCTTCTTTCCTCAGGTTGATTACCTGATCCTTGACTGTTGTCTTCCTCCTGATGTGGCTATACAACAGTTTCGGGCCAGACTTAACTTTCGATGCTATGTTGTTTTAGTACTGTCGCTGGGGCTCCCTCCTTATCTGTACAATCTCGTTTCTGGCTCTTTGACTGATCTCTTTATTTTCCTGGGTCCTTTGCCTTCTGTACTTTTTCCATTCTCTAGTGCACTTAGTTTTTGCCTCCCTACATTTTCGGCCAAACCAAGGGCTCGTTCTGGTCTTTCCGTTATTTCTGTTGCCCTTGGGAACAAACCTTTCCTCTGTCTCCTTGCATTTTGTTGTTACGTAGTCCATTTCGTTTACTGACTTTCCTAGCAATTCTCTTTCCCACTGAACCTCCTGCAGGACAGGAAGTTCCTCATACCTGCAAAGTCCCCCCTTTTGTAGTTTGGCTTTTCCCATTCTACTCCTGTTACCCTCTCCACTTGTAACTTTACTGTGTATTTAAAGCTCAGAACCACGTGATCAGTAGCTCCAAGGGGCCTTTCATATGTGATGTCCTCAATGTCCGAGCTACTCAGGGTGAACACGAGGTCCAGTCTTGCTAGTTCATTCTCCCTTCTCTCTCTGGTAGTGTTCCTAACATGTTGATGCATGAGGTTTTCCAGTACCACATCCATCATCTTGTCTCTCCATGTTTTGGGACCCCCATGTGGCTCTAGGTTTTCCCAGTCAATCTCCCTGTGGTTGAAATCGCCTATAACCAGTAACTTTGCTCTACTCGAGTGACATCTTCTGGCCACCTCAGCTAGTGTGTCCACCATTGCTGTGTTGCTCTCTTCATATCCCTCTCTTGGCCGCTTGCAGTTCTGTGACAGGTTATACATCACTGCAATGACTACCTTATGTCCCCCAGACTGATTCATTCCCCCAGACTGATGCATTCCTTCTATTTCCTCAAATCCACATCGGGTTTTAATGAGAAGTGCAACCCCTCCTTCCCCTCTGTTCCTATCTTTCCTTAGGATCTGATATCCGGGTGGGAAGATTGCATCTGTTATCATCCCAGTGAGTTTCGTTTCTGTGATTGCTGTGATGTCTGGGGATGTCTCCTTGATTCTTTCATGTCACTCTTCACATTTATTTTTATTCAATCCGCATTCATGTACCAAACCTTCAACTTCTTTTTTAAAACTGTGGTCCAGGGAGAATAGTGGGGTTGGGGGAGCGGGAGCCCTGGTGGGGGCTTATGGGGGGTTGCTGTGGGGGTGGAGTTTGTGATGAGGGGGTGGGGGTAGAGGGTACAGTGTGTGGGTTTTGGTTTAGATTGTTCGGTTGCACTGGGATGCCATGGTTGGATTCCTTCTGTGGGTGGTTCTGGGGGAGGTTGTGTTTGGTCTTCCACCTGAGTCTGGGTTCTCCTGCTCGTATCAGTCATTGACTCTCGTTCCTCCTTGCGTCTTTGTAACCTCTCTTTCAGCATCCTCTATTCTTTTTGTGTTCTGTCTCATTTGAGGTACTCTCCGGTACTCCGGTTTGTCTCTTAGTCGTGCTTTCTCCTACACGATCCTGTTTCGAGCTGATTCTGCCTTGAAAATTACTTTGACTGCCCATTTCTTTCCTCTTGCAAACCACGCAGTTCTACTAAAATTTGTCAATTGGTTCATGTCATCATCTCCTATTGCTTTCATGATACTTTCAATCACTTTTTTCACCTGTTTTCTTGCTTCACAAGTTTTCCCTTCAACCTTCAACTTCGTGGAGCCCGTAGCCAAAAACTGACCTCTCCCTTTCGCCCTCCCACTGTATTTCCTTTTGCATTCTCTGAGGCGATTTAGTTCCTTCCATTGAAGCGTTCCTTCCTTCAATTTCTTCCCTAGCTGATGTCCCTGTGTTCAGTGGTCTGGGTGTACCACAGGTCGTGGTGGGTTGTGGTGTGGGTGTACCACAGGTCGTGTGGGTTGTGGTGTGGGTGTACCACAGGTCGTGTGGGTTGTGGTGTGGGTGTACTACAGGTCGTGTGGGTTGTGGTGTGGGTGTACAACAGGTCGTGTGGGTTGTGGTGTGGGTGTACCACAGGTCGTGTGGGTTGTGGAGGTGTGGGTGTACCACAGGTCGGTCGTGTGGGTTGTGGAGGTGTGGGTGTACCACAGGTCGGTCGTGTGGGTTGTGGAGGTGTGGGTGTACCACAGGTCGGTCGTGTGGGTTGTGGAGGTGTGGGTGTACCACAGGTCGGTCGTGTGGGTTGTGGAGGTGTGGGTGTACCACAGGTCGTGTGGGTTGTGGAGGTGTGGGTGTACCACAGGTCGTGTGGGTTGTGGAGGTGTGGGTGTACCACAGGTCGTGTGGGTTGTGGAGGTGTGGGTGTACCACAGGTCGTGTGGGTTGTGGAGGTGTGGGTGTACCACAGGTCGTGTGGGTTGTGGAGGTGTGGGTGTACCACAGGTCGTGTGGGTTGTGGAGGTGTGGGTGTACCACAGGTCGGTCGTGTGGGTTGTGGAGGTGTGGGTGTACCACAGGTCGGTCGTGTGGGTTGTGGAGGTGTGGGTGTACCACAGGTCGGTCGTGTGGGTTGTGGAGGTGTGGGTGTACCACAGGTCGTGTGGGTTGTGGAGGTGTGGGTGTACCACAGGTCGGTCGTGTGGGTTGTGGAGGTGTGGGTGTACCACAGGTCGTGTGGGTTGTGGAGGTGTGGGTGTACCACAGGTCGTGTGGGTTGTGGAGGTGTGGGTGTACCACAGGTCGTGTGGGATGTGGGGGTGTGGGTGTACCACAGGTCGTGTGGGTTGTGGAGGTGTGGGTGTACCACAGGTCGTGTGAGTTGTGGAGGTGTGGGTGTACCACAGGTCGTGTGGGTTGTGGAGGTGTGGGTGTACCACAGGTCGTGTGGGTTGTGGAGGTGTGGATGTACCACAGGTCGTGTGGGTTGTGGAGGTGTGGGTGTACCACAGGTCGTGTGGGTTGTGGAGGTGTGGGTGTACCACAGGTCGTGTGGGTTGTGGAGGTGTGGGTGTACCACAGGTCGGTCGTGTGGGTTGTGGAGGTGTGGGTGTACCACAGGTCGTGTGGGTTGTGGAGGTGTGGGTGTACCACAGGTCGTGTGGGTTGTGGATGTGTGGGTGTACCACAGGTCGGTCGTGTGGGTTGTGGAGGTGTGGGTGTACCACAGGTCGTGTGGGTTATGGAGGTGTGGGTGTACCACAGGTCGTGTGGGTTGTGGAGGTGTGGGTGTACCACAGGTCGTGTGGGTTGTGGAGGTGTGGGTGTACCACAGGTCGGTCGTGTGGGTTGTGGAGGTGTGGGTGTACCACAGGTCGTGTGGGTTGTGGAGGTGTGGGTGTACCACAGGTCGTGTGGGTTGTGGAGGTGTGGGTGTACCACAGGTCGTGTGGGTTGTGGAGGTGTGGGTGTACCACAGGTCGTGTGGGTTGTGGAGGTGTGGGTGTACCACAGGTCGGTCGTGTGGGTTGTGGAGGTGTGGGTGTACCACAGGTCGTGTGGGTTGTGGAGGTGTGGGTGTACCACAGGTCGTGTGGGTTGTGGAGGTGTGGGTGTACCACAGGTCGTGTGGGTGGAGGTGTGGGTGTACCACAGGTCGTGTGGGTGGAGGTGTGGGTGTACCACAGGTCGTGTGGGTGGAGGTGTGGGTGTACCACAGGTCGTGTGGGTGGAGGTGTGGGTGTACCACAGGTCGTGTGGGTGGAGGTGTGGGTGTACCACAGGTCGTGTGGGTTGTGGAGGTGTGGGTGTACCACAGGTCGTGTGGGTTGTGGAGGTGTGGGTGTACCACAGGTCGTGTGGGTTGTGGAGGTGTGGGTGTACCACAGGTCGTGTGGGTTGTGGAGGTGTGGGTGTACCACAGGTCGTGTGGGTTGTGGAGGTGTGGGTGTACCACAGGTCGTGTGGGTTGTGGAGGTGTGGGTGTACCACAGGTCGGTCGTGTGGGTTGTGGAGGTGTGGGTGTACCACAGGTCGTGTGGGTTGTGGAGGTGTGGGTGTACCACAGGTCGTGTGGGTTGTGGAGGTGTGAGTGTACCACAGGTCGTGTGGGTTGTGGAGGTGTGGGTGTACCACAGGTCGTGTGGGTTGTGGAGGTGTGGGTGTACCACAGGTCGGTCGTGTGGGTTGTGGAGGTGTGGGTGTACCACAGGTCGTGTGGGTTGTGGAGGTGTGGGTGTACCACAGGTCGTGTGGGTTGTGGAGGTGTGGGTGTACCACAGGTCGTGTGGGTTGTGGAGGTGTGGGTGTACCACAGGTCGTGTGGGTTGTGGAGGTGTGGGTGTACCACAGGTCGTGTGGGTTGTGGAGGTGTGGGTGTACCACAGGTCGTGTGGGTTGTGGAGGTGTGGATGTACCACAGGTCGTGTGGGTTGTGGAGGTGTGGGTGTACCACAGGTCGTGTGGGTTGTGGAGGTGTGGGTGTACCACAGGTCGTGTGGGTTGTGGAGGTGTGGGTGTACCACAGGTCGTGTGGGTTGTGGAGGTGTGGATGTACCACAGGTCGTGTGGGTTGTGGAGGTGTGGGTGTACCACAGGTCGGTCGTGTGGGTTGTGGAGGTGTGGGTGTACCACAGGTCGTGTGGGTTGTGGAGGTGTGGGTGTACCACAGGTCGTGTGGGTTGTGGAGGTGTGGATGTACCACAGGTCGTGTGGGTTGTGGAGGTGTGGATGTACCACAGGTCGTGTGGGTTGTGGAGGTGTGGATGTACCACAGGTCGTGTGGGTTGTGGAGGTGTGGATGTACCACAGGTCGTGTGGGTTGTGGAGGTGTGGATGTACCACAGGTCGTGTGGGTTGTGGAGGTGTGGATGTACCACAGGTCGTGTGGGTTGTGGAGGTGTGGATGTACCACAGGTCGTGTGGGTTGTGGAGGTGTGGATGTACCACAGGTCGTGTGGGTTGTGGAGGTGTGGATGTACCACAGGTCGTGTGGGTTGTGGAGGTGTGGATGTACCAGTCATTGTGAGGTAGCGACCGACGCTTCACGGTAAAGTAACGAAACCTTGTCACAGTCAAGGCTTGATGGCCGCCAGCAACAACAGCTTGGTTGATCAGGCAAGCGTTAGACAAAACTCTCCAAACCCTAGTCTTACTACAAGGTTGCTTCTGGGTAATGGAGTTTCATGCCTGTCGACTACGAAGGTCATTGAGGCTGCATGTCACCTGTTCACCAGTCAAGAACGCTTTAATGACTAAGATATGGATTCTGAGTGTATGTTCACTGACAGACATACACTTCTCAGTGTATATACACTGAGACACCTCTCAGTGTGTGTATACTGACACCCCTCGGTGTATATACACTGAGACACCTCTCAGTGTGTGTATACTGACACCCCTCGGTGTATATACACTGAGACACCTCTCAGTGTGTGTATACTGACACCCCTCGGTGTATATACACTGAGACACCTCTCAGTGTGTGTATACCGACACACCTCTCGGTGTATATAAACTGAGACACCTCTCAGTGTGTGTATACTGACACACCTCTCGGTGTATATAAACTGAGACTCCTCTCAGTGTGTGTATACTGATACCCCTCTCGGTGTATATACACTGAGACATACTTCACTTCTCAATGTACACTGAGACATTTTTCAATATATATTCACAGATATGTAATTTTCATTGTATATACACATACACATTTCACTGTATATACACGGACATACACATCTCATTGTATATATACACAGACATACACCTCTCAGTATAATATACACAGACATACATCTCTGTATATACACCAAGGAACATAACCCTCGGTGTATATACACTGAGAAGCATATATCTTTCAAACATCTTCACAAGGTGCCAGATCAACCAGGCTGTGATGGATATGCGGGGCATCGGGCCACCAGCTCGTCTGGTGCTTGTCTGGTTGCCCAGGCTAGCACCAAACGAGCCTGGCCCATGGCCGGGCTCTGTCAGTAGAAAAACTCCCGAAAACTTATCAAAGGTATATCAAAGGTCTCAGTGTATATACACCGAGACATCTCTCAGTGTACATACACTTATACCTCTCAGTATATGCAGTATATACAGACAAATCTTTCAGTATTTATACACTGAGACCCACACACTTCACAGTGTATATACACTGGCAGACATACGCCACTCAGTGTATATACACTGAAAATACACACCTCTTAGCGTATAAACATACTGAGTTATACACCTCATTATATATATACACCGAAAGAACTATACTACTCATTCCATATATACTGTGAGACCTATATACCTCTCATAGCATATATGATGAGACACACTGTGTATATACACTGATACAGTGTATATACACTGAGACACAGTGTATATACACTGAGGCACAGTATATACACTTAAGAACAGTGTATATACACTGAGACACAGTGTATATACACTGAGGCACAGTATATACACTAAAGAACAGTGTATATACACTGAGACACACTGTATATACACTGAGACAGTGTATATACACTGAGACAGTGTATATACACTGAGACTGTATATACACTGAGACTGTATATACACTGAGACTGTATATACACTGAGACAGTGTATATACACTGAGACTGTATATACACTGAGACTGTATATACACTGAGACTGTATATACACTGAGACACAATATATCCCGGTTCACGTGAGGTTTAGTATCCCCAAGAAATTAATATATTTTTTATGTATAATATAGTAACCCCTACAGTGGGAAGGTGCGTTCATGGGAAGGTGCGTTCATGGGAAGGTGCGTTCATGGGAAGGTGCGTTCATGGGAAGGTGCGTTAATGGGAAGGTGCGTTCATGGGAAGGTGCGTTCATGGGAAGGTGCGTTCATGGGAAGGTGCGTTCATGGGAAGGTGCGTTCATGGGAGGCTGCGTTCATGGGAAGGTGCGTTCATGGGAGGCTGCGTTCATGGGAAGGTGCGTTCATGGGAGGGTGCGTTCATGGGAGGGTGCGTTCATGGGAAGGTGCGTTCATTGGAGGGTGCGTTCATGGGAGGGTGCGTTCATGAGAAGTTGCGTTCATGGGAAGGTGCGTTCATGAGAAGGTGCGTTCATGGGAAGGTGCGTTCATGGGAATGTGCGTTCCTGGGAAGGTGCGTTCATGGGAATGTGCGTTCCTGGGAGGGTGCGTTCATGGGAAGGTGCGTTCATGGGAATGTGCGTTCATGGGAAGGTGCGTTCATGGGAAGGTGCGTTCATGGGAGGGTGAGTTCATGGGAAGGTGCGTTCCTGGGAGGGTGCGTTCATGGGAGGGTGCGTTCATGGGAAGGTGCGTTCATGGGAAGGTGCGTTCATGGGAGGGTGCGTTCATGGGAGGGTGCGTTCATGGGTAGGTGCGTTCATGGGAAGGTGCGTTCATGGGAAGGTGCGTTCATGGGAAGGTGCGTTCATAGGTGCGTTCGTGGGAAGGTGCGTTTGTGGGTAGGTGCGTTCATGAGAAGGTGCGTTCATGGGAAGGTGCGTTTATGGGTAGGTGCGTTCATGGGAAGGTGCGTTCATGGGAGGGTGCGTTCATGGGAAGGTGCGTTCATGGGTAGGTGCGTTGATGGGTAGGTGCGTTCATGGGAGGGTGCTTTCATGGGTAGGTGCGTTCATGGGAGGGTGCTTTCATAGGTGCGTTCATGGGAGGGTGCGTTCATGGATAGGTGCGTTCATGGGTAGGTGCGTTCATGGGAGGGTGCGTTCATGGGAGGGTGCTTTCATAGGTGCGTTCATGGGAGGGTGCTTTCATGGGTAGGTGCGTTCATGGGAGGGTGCTTTCATAGGTGCGTTCATGGGAGGGTGCGTTCATGGGAGGGTGCTTTCATAGGTGCGTTCATGGGAGGGTGCTTTCATGGGTAGGTGCGTTCATGGGAGGGTGCTTTCATAGGTGCGTTCATGGGAGGGTGCTTTCATGGGTAGGTGCGTTCATGGGAGGGTGCTTTCATAGGTGCGTTCATGGGAGGGTGCTTTCATGGGTAGGTGCGTTCATGGGAAGGTGCGTTCATGGGTAGGTGCGTTCATGGGAAGGTGCGTTCATGGGTAGGTGCGCTCATGGGTAGGTGCGTTCATGGGTAGGTGCGTTCATGGGTAGGTGTGTTCATGGGTAGGTGTGTTCATTTGAAGGTGCGTTCATGGGACGGTGTGTTCATGAGTAGGTGTGTTCATGGGAGGGTGCGTTCATGGGTAGGTGTGTTCATGGGAGGGTGCGTTCATGGGTAGGTGTGTTCATGGGAGGGTGCGTTCATGGGTAGGTGTGTTCATGGGAAGGTGCGTTCATGGGTAGGTGTGTTCATGGGAGGGTGTGTTCATGGGAGGGTGTGTTCATGGGAGGGTGTGTTCATGGGAGGGTGTGTTCATGGGAGGGTGCGTTCATGGGAAGGTGTGTTCATGGGAGGGTGCGTTCATGGGTAGGTGTGTTCATGGGTAGGTGTGTTCATGGGTAGGTGTGTTCATGGGAGGGTGCGTTCATGGGTAGGTGTGTTCATGGGAGGGTGCGTTCATGGGTAGGTGTGTTCATGGGAGGGTGCGTTCATGGGTAGGTGTGTTCATGGGAAGGTGAGTTCATGGGTAGGTGTGTTCATGGGAGGGTGCGTTCATGGGTAGGTGTGTTCATGGGAGGGTGCGTTCATGGGTAGGTGTGTTCATGGTTAGGTGTGTTCATGGGAGGGTGCGTTCATGGGTAGGTGTGTTCATGGGTAGGTGTGTTCATGGGTAGGTGTGTTCATGGGAGGGTGCGTTCATGGGTAGGTGTGTTCATGGGAGGGTGCGTTCATGGGTAGGTGTGTTCATGGGTAGGTGTGTTCATGGTTAGGTGTGTTCATGGGAGGGTGCGTTCATGGGTAGGTGTGTTCATGGGAGGGTGCGTTCATGGGTAGGTGTGTTCATGGGTAGGTGTGTTCATGGGAGGGTGCGTTCATGGGTAGGTGTGTTCATGGGTAGGTGTGTTCATGGGTAGGTGTGTTCATGGGTAGGTGTGTTCATGGGAGGGTGCTTTCATGGGTAGGTGTGTTCATGGGAGGGTGCGTTCATGGGTAGGTGTGTTCATGGGAGGGTGCGTTCATGGGTAGGTGTGTTCATGGGTAGGTGTGTTCATGGGAGGGTGCGTTCATGGGTAGGTGTGTTCATGGGTAGGTGTGTTCATGGGTAGGTGTGTTCATGGGTAGGTGTGTTCATGGGAGGGTGCGTTCATGGGTAGGTGTGTTCATGGGAGGGTGCGTTCATGGGTAGGTGTGTTCATGGGTAGGTGTGTTCATGGGTAGGTGTGTTCATGGGAGGGTGCGTTCATGGGTAGGTGTGTTCATGAGAGGGTGCGTTCATGGGTAGGTGTGTTCATGGGTAGGTGCGTTCATGGGTAGGTGTGTTCATGGGAGGGTGCGTTCATGGGAGGGTGTGTTCATGGGTAGGTGCGTTCATGGGTAGGTGTGTTCATGGGAGGGTGCGTTCATGGATAGGTGTGTTCATGGGTAGGTGTGTTCATGGGTAGGTGTGTTCATGGGAGGGTGCGTTCATGGGTAGATGTGTTCATGGGTAGGTGTGTTCATGGGTAGGTGTGTTCATGGGAGGGTGCGTTCATGGGTAGGTGTGTTCATGGGTAGGTGTGTTCATGGGTAGGTGTGTTCATGGGTAGGTGTGTTCATGGGAGGGTGCGTTCATGTTTAGGTGTGTTCATGGGTAGGTGTGTTCATGGGTAGGTGTGTTCATGGGAGGGTGCGTTCATGGGTAGGTGCGTTCATGGGAGGGTGCGTTCATGGGTAGGTGTGTTCATGGGAGGGTGCGTTCATGGGTAGGTGTGTTCATGGGAGGGTGCGTTCATGGGTAGGTGTGTTCATGGGTAGGTGCGTTCATGGGTAGGTGTGTTCATGGGAGGGTGCGTTCATGGGTAGGTGTGTTCATGGGAGGGTGCGTTCATGGGTAGGTGTGTTCATGGGAGGGTGTGTTCATGGGAGGGTGCGTTCATGGGTAGGTGTGTTCATGGGAGGGTGCGTTCATGGGTAGGTGTGTTCATGGGTAGGTGTGTTCATGGGAGGGTGCGTTCATGGGTAGGTGTGTTCATGGGAGGGTGCGTTCATGGGTAGGTGTGTAGAACAGAGGGTGTCTTTGGGTTACGACTGATTAGGTTAGTGATCCAATCAAGTCGATTGTGGAATTCATCCCAGAAACCTTCCATCCAATTACTGTCTACCTGAATTCTCTAGTTGACACATGAGGCAGTGTGTAGTAGGTCACTTGCAGATATGTTGCATCTCTGGTGGGCTGGGGGCTCTGGTAAGACCCTTCACAACTCAGTCTTAACAAAGTACAAGGAATATGCTTTCAATAATACTGTTACAGGGTACTGACTCGTGCAGTGTGGGAGACTTTGGTACTTCAGCAGGGGATTCCCCGAGATGCTTGTATGAGTCATAGTCTGCAACTACCTTTGTGCACGAGGGAAGCTGTAACTTAATTTCGTAGGTAATACTGAAGGGGTATAATTTGCATTGTAATGTGTTGTCGAATGGTAGAGTACTTCACTGCACCTAGACCTGTCCTAGGATAAGTCGTCCTAATTATCTAGGCTGTTAATTTATCTGCACAATTGGGCAGATCTTGTTCACCGGCTTGACTTGCGCACAGGTGTTTGTGATTGAAGGGTAGGTAGGAGTGGGTCGCTCTTCTAGGCAGTGGGCACTCCTGGCATGGTTGGAACAAGTGCCCACTGTTCACAGTTACGTAGGTTGAAGGAAGCACTAAGCTAGATTACTCTGTGTATAACTCTGACTTAGCCCAAATATGTTTAAGTAACAGTGCATAATACATCAGCCTATGTAAACCTCGTCACCAGAACAATGATGAAGAACCATATAAGAAACTACTTTTATTTCTACAAAACAAAAACACTGTGAATGAATTAAGTTAAAAAGGATTATTTGACCATATTAAGCACAAAATCTGCCTCGTCTACGGTAAACAGCTGTGTAGAGCCATCGTCCTGTGTTTACCCAAACATCCCTCCACTTATTAGTATAATACACCGCCAGGAAACTTAGATTTTGGCCATTTAAGAACTGTTTATGCTGTGTCGGGCTACAAACTATATCTCCTTATAGATCACCTGATACTGAACACAAATGTCTGTTAAAACTAAACAAATTGTGATAAAACCTTAAAAAAAGAAAGAAAGAAAGAAAGACAGGATTGTTGACCTCAGCACACGAGACATGATGCAGGTATTAGCTGTGTTGTTGACCTGTTGACCTCAGCACACGAGACATGAGGCAGGTATTAGCTGTGTTGTTGACCTGTTGACCTCAGCACACGAGACATGAGGCAGGTATTAGCTGTGTTGTTGACCTGTTAACCTCAGCACACGAGACATGAGGCAGGTATTAGCTGTGTTGTTGACCTGTTGACCTCAGCACACGAGACATGAGGCAGGTATTAGCTGTGTTGTTGACCTGTTGACCTCAGCACACGAGACATGAGGCAGGTATTAGCTGTGTTGTTGACCTGTTAACCTCAGCACACGAGACATGAGGCAGGTATTAGCTGTGTTGTTGACCTCAGCACACGAGACATGAGGCAGGTATTAGCTGTGTTGTTGACCTGTTGACCTCAGCACACGAGACATGAGGCAGGTATTAGCTGTGTTGTTGACCTGTTGACCTCAGCACACGAGACATGAGGCAGGTATTAGCTGTGTTGTTGACCTGTTGACCTCAGCACACGAGACATGATGCAGGTATTAGCTGTGTTGTTGACCTGTTGACCTCAGCACACGAGACATGATGCAAGGTATTAGCTGTGTTGTTGACCTGTTGACCTCAGCACACGAGACATGAGGCAGGTATTAGCTGTGTTGTTGACCTGTTGACCTCAGCACACGAGACATGAGGCAGGTATTAGCTGTGTTGTTGACCTGTTGACCTCAGCACACGAGACATGATGCAGGTATTAGCTGTGTTGTTGACCTGTTGACCTCAGCACACGAGACATGAGACAGGTATTAGATGTGTTGACCAGTTGACCTCAGCACACGAGACATGAGGCAGGTATTAGCTGTGTTGTTGACCTGTTGACCTCAGCACACGAGACATGAGGCAGGTATTAGCTGTGTTGTTGACCTGTTGACCTCAGCACACGAGACATGATGCAGGTATTAGCTGTGTTGTTGACCTCAGCACACGAGACATGAGGCAGGTATTAGCTGTGTTGTTGACCTGTTGACCTCAGCACATGAGACATGATGCAGGTATTAGCTGTGTTGTTGACCTGTTGACCTCAGCACACGAGACATGAGGCAGGTATTAGCTGTGTTGTTGAGGTGATGCAGGTATTAGCTGTGTTGTTGACCAGTTGACCTCAGCACACGAGACATGATGCAGGTATTAGCTGTGTTGTTGACCTGTTGACCTCAGCACACGAGACATGATGCAGGTATTAGCTGTGTTGTTGACCTGTTGACCTCAGCACACGAGACATGATGCAGGTATTAGCTGTGTTGTTGACCTGTTGACCTCAGCACACGAGACATGAGGCAGGTATTAGCTGTGTTGTTGACCTGTTGACCTCAGCACACGAGACATGAGGCAGGTATTAGCTGTGTTGTTGACCTGTTGACCTCAGCACACGAGACCTGAGCAGCTGTGTTGTTGACCTCAGCACACGAGACATGAGGCAGGTATTAGCTGTGTTGTTGACCTGTTGACCTCAGCACACGAGACATGATGCAGGTATTAGCTGTGTTGTTGACCTCAGCACACGAGACATGATGCAGGTATTAGCTGTGTTGTTGACCTCAGCACACGAGACATGATGCAGGTATTAGCTGTGTTGTTGACCTGTTGACCTCAGCACACGAGACATGATGCAGGTATTAGCTGTGTTGTTGACCTGTTAACCTCAGCACACGAGACATGATGCAGGTATTAGCTGTGTTGTTGACCTGTTGACCTCAGCACACGAGACATGATGCAGGTATTAGCTGTGTTGTTGACCTGTTAACCTCAGCACACGAGACATGATGCAGGTATTAGCTGTGTTGTTGACTTGTTGACCTCAGCACACGAGACATGATGCAGGTATTAGCTGTGTTGTTGACCTGTTGACCTCAGCACACGAGACATGATGCAGGTATTAGCTGTGTTGTTGACCTGTTGACCTCAGCACACGAGACATGATGCAGGTATTAGCTGTGTTGTTGACCTGTTGACCTCAGCACACGAGACATGAGGCAGGTATTAGCTGTGTTGTTGACCTGTTGACCTCAGCACACGAGACATGATGCAGGTATTAGCTGTGTTGTTGACCTGTTGACCTCAGCACACGAGACATGATGCAGGTATTAGCTGTGTTGTTGACCTCAGCACACGAGACATGAGGCAGGTATTAGCTGTGTTGTTGACCTGTTGACCTCAGCACACGAGACATGAGGCAGGTATTAGCTGTGTTGTTGACCTGTTAACCTCAGCACACGAGACATGATGCAGGTATTATCTGTGTTGTTGACCTGTTGACCTCAGCACACGAGACATGAGGCAGGTATTAGCTGTGTTGTTGACCTGTTGACCTCAGCACACGAGACATGATGCAGGTATTAGCTGTGTTGTTGACCTGTTAACCTCAGCACACGAGACATGATGCAGGTATTAGCTGTGTTGTTGACCTGTTAACCTCAGCACACGAGACATGATGCAGGTATTAGCTGTGTTGTTGACCTGTCACTCACTGGATGGTAACACACAACATCTAACGTGGTTTTCAATGATAAATATTCTTGCACTCCCCGTCCAATGGAAAGACTGTGAAGGTATATAATCCTCCCCAGTTCCTTCTCTGGCTACAATTCTATCCTTGTCACTTGAAATTCTTTCCCTTGGTGGTTCAAGTGGAACCCGTTGAGAACCAGTGTTCTGGCTGGTACAACTTCGTGGTTCCTTGAACCAGTGATTTAATTGTTGATTGGGTTATTTCCACGGTGTACGTGTGACAGTGTTCAGTGTACATGACGATAGTAGTGGATATATGGGCCAGTAGGCTGCTCCAGATTCCCTTTATAAGTAAATTTGCTTGCACTAGTCTGTCTTAACAAGTGTGGACCTTGAAAGACGTTCGTTTTAAACTTCCTCCTCCCTCCCTCCCATCCTCTACCCCTCAAAGAAGGTTCCTTGATGTTGGTGAGGGGCTCTTGATTTAGGGAATTAGATCTGTGCTCCAGTTCCCCGAATTAAGCCTGAATGTCTTCCACATCCCCCCCCCAGGTGCTGTATAATCCTCCGGGTTTAGCGCTTCCCCCTTGATTATAATAATAATAATAATCCCATCCTCTAACCCCACCCTGGGCGTTCTCCCATGTACCTTGTACAGACGCGTATTGGCGTTCACCTGCACGTAGGCCTTATCAGTCCTCGCCAAGTCCAGTCTCCTGTACCACTATCGTCCTAGCAACTGGTACTATCCCTCTCACTCACAACTTTCCTCTCGCCAGCTTATTCTTGCCCTATCCTCACTTCCCCGGGCTGCCAGTACCAACAAAATGGTTTATCAGGTAAGCAACAAACAAGCCTGGCCCATTGCCGGGCTACCGGACTACGAAAACTCTCGAAACCCTTCAAAGGTACATCAAAGATAAATGTAATCCCAGTGTACTGAAGGAACGCTCCTATTACCACGAAATCTCGGCCATGACATCTCTCTCACAACTCTCCTCTGTTACTTAAATGAAGGTTAAAATATCGGTGTGGTAGGCCACAGGATACTTAATGAGTTATTGACACACTTGTCCGAGTGTCACTAGTGTTCCATGTTGGGGACGGACACACACACACACAAACTTAATACAATAAGACGTGTGTCAGTTGAAGTGACGTTTATTTTAATATTAGCCAGTTTAGTTCTTGACACAATTCTTATATAACTGGCTGGTTTAGCGTCTCCACCCCCCCCCTCGTTGATTTATTTTTGACTCTGCAATAAGAGAATATAGGTAAGAAGGAGAGGAGAATTATTAAATGGAGAGTTAGAGGCATCAGGAAGATGGAGGGAATATTTTGAGGAAGCTGTGATTTCGTGTATAGGACAAGGAGGAATAACATCTTGTAGGAGAGAGGAAGAACCAGTTGTGAGTGTGGGGGAAGTTCGTGAGACAGTGAGTGGAATGAAAGGGGGTAAAGCAGCTGGGATTGATGGGATAAAGATAGAAATGTTAAAAAACAGGTGAGGATATAGTTTTGGAGTGGTTGGTGCTTTTATTTAATAAATATATGGAAGAGGGTAAGGTACCTTGGGATTGGCAGAGAGCATGCATAGTTCCTTTGTATAAAGGTAAGAGGACAAAGGAGAGTGTAAAAATTATAGGGGGATAAGTCTGTTAAGTATACCTGGTAAAGTGTATGGTAGAGTTATTATTGAAAGAATTAAGAGTAAGACGGAGAATAGGATAGCAGATGAACAAGGAGGCTTTGGGAAAGGTAGAGGGTGTGTGGACCAGGTGTTTACAGTGAAACATATAGGTGAACAATTTTTAGATAAGGCTAAAGAGGTTTTTGTGGCGTTTATGGATTTGGAAAAGGCATAAGACAGGGTGGATAGAGGGGCAATGTGGCAGATGTTGCAAATGTATGTGCATATATAACAGAGATTGCTGGAATAAACACATATGCAACACTTGGGTATCTTTAATGAGGAAACGTTTCGCCACACAGTGGCTTCATCAGTCCATACAAAGGAGAATCGTGAAGAACAGGAGGAATATGAGGTAATCAGTCCCTCAACCTTAAGTCGATGTGATCAGTCCATCAATCTTGATGGACTGATCACATCACTGTGTGGCGAAACGTTTCCTCATTAAAGATACCAAGTGTTGCACATGTGTCTAATTTATCAACTTAGCAGTTCTCTGAACCATTCATCTGGAATAAACACACCAGAAAATGTACCAGCATATTGAGGAAGGAAAATTGTGTTTTTCAACAAAGACTGCAGCAGATACTTCCATCCAGTAATGTGTAAAGCTTCAACACAGTCCAGAGAATGTTATGACCTGAGCTGCCCAGACCACCACATGAAAGGAACGCGACGCTACAGAGAAAGGGAAAAAGAACAGCAATCTTTTTTAGACATTGAGAAACGATCGGACCAAAGAAAGAAACAAAAAGGGGGATGGTACAGAGAGGACAGATGGGCCGCACAATGGGACATACCAAACCAGGCATCAGCCCGGGGGCCTGGTGGCTAAAGCTCCCGCTTCACACACGGAGGGCCCGGGTTCGATTCCCGGCGGGTGGAAACATTCCGACACGTTTCCTTACACCTGTTGTCCTGTTCACCTAGCAGCAAATAGGTACCTGGGTGTTAGTCGACTGGTGTGGGTCGCATCCTGAGGGACAAGATTAAGCACCCCAATGGAAATAAGTTAGACAGTCCTCGATGACGCACTGACTTTCTTGGGTTATCCTGGGTGGCTAACCCTCCGAGGTTAAAAATCCGAACGAAATCTTATCTTATCTCTTATCTTAAGTCAGTACTGGAGAAACCAGGGGTATGTATACCAGGGGCCATACCAGGTAGTATATCACCAGTGGTACTAACGAAACACAAAACAAAACAAAAAATCCCAAATGGTAATTCCTGCTTCATATTTGCAATATTCAGGGTCTGAAATCAAATAAAAACGACAAAGTTAGTTATGTCAGTGGGGCTCCTATCAGAAGCGAATGCCATGTTTGTAGCATTTACAGAAACACACACAAGGGATGTTTTGGACGGAGAGATAAAGATAGAAAACTCTAGGAAGGAGTGTGGCTCTATGTAAAAGATAATTTCTGTTTTATAGAAGTGCTGAACTCTACGAATGGCATTAAAATTGAAAAAAAGAATTTGGTAATTATCCTAGTATACAAACCATCAGCAACTGCTGAGGAATTCACAGATCAGTTAAGGAAGATAGATAGTTATGTGGATAGGGTAGAAAATCCTACACCAAATAATTTACTCCTTGGAGATTTTAATCTCCCTCGTGTAAAATGGAAGATGACGCAACACAATGTTATACCAGAACTATCCCCGGGAAGCAGCCTGGCTCAACAGGTACATACCAGGGAACTAATGAGGCTTTGTGAAAAATACTCTTTAAACCAACAGATAATTGATCCCACTAGAGATGAAAATATCCTGGATTTGATATTCACAAGCAACGAGGAACTGATCAGAGACATAACAATTACAAAAACAATATTTCTGATCACAACATTATAGAAGTTCAAACGAGTATTAAGTCCGGGTTAGGGAACTGCGTCACTAATGTTAGAGACGGGATGTTCAACAAGTTTATTTTTAAGAACCATAGAATTGACTGGGAAAAGATATACTAAGAACTATCAGACATACCCTGGGAATCAGACATGAGCGACCTAAATCCCCACCAGTGCCTAGAGAAGCTGAATACAGAAGCATACAAAGTATGTATGAAACATGTATCATTGAGGAAACCCAGAGGAAGATCAGATATAGAGAGAGAGCGTAGGAGATGGTACAGAAGAAGAAAACAGGTTACTGAACTGCTTAAAAACACAAATATGCTACAACAGAGGAAAGATAGATTTAGCAGAGATCACTGAATTAGAGCAAAAACTTAGGATGTCATACCTCACAGAAGTACAAAGGGAACAAAAGGCCATACAGGATATTGCAAGAAACCCAAATATTTCTATTCCTACGCAAAATCCAAGTTAAGAACTACCTGTAGAATTGGACCACTACTGAGAGGAGACTCGTATACTGACGATGAACAGGAAGTGAGCGAAATCCTAAAAGAACAGTATGAGTCGGTGTTCAGCAACCCACTAAATGACAGCAAGGAAGAAAATGCATAAATATTTTTCACTCCAGAAGAAGGCCGCACAGACCAACTAACTCACATTAGTACAAATCCCATAGATATCGAAAAAGAAATGGAAAACATGGCCACTCACTCAGCACCTGGACCAGATTCATGGAATGCTCTGTTTATAAAGAAGTGCAAAGTACCACTAGCACGAGCCCTCAGTATTCTCTGGAGAAAGAGCTTAGATCTAGGTGAAATACCGGAGGCCTTAAAGATTGCAGACATAGCTCCTTTGCACAAGGGAGGTAGTAGAGCACTAGCTAAAAAGTACAGACCAGTAACCCTAACCTCTCACATCATAAAAATCTTCAAAAGAGTTATGAGACTGCAGGTTACAAATTTCATGGAGCAGCACAACCAACATAACCCGAACCAGCATGGTTTTAGAGCAGGACGATCATGTCTGTCACAGCTGCTGAACCATTATGACAGAATTACAGAGGCACTGGAAGACGACCATAACGCAGATGTGATTTACACAGATTTTGCAAAGGCGTTTGACAAATGTAATCATGGAGTGATAGCGCTCAAAATGAAGGCCATGAGCATTACGGGGAAGGTAGGCAGATGGATTTTCGAGTTCCATACACACAGAACACAAAAAGTAGTAGTGAACAGGGCAAGATCCAGCATCAGCAAGGTCAAAAGCTCAGTGCCCCAAGGCACTGTCCTGGCACCTCTGCTGTTCCTCATCCTCATAGCAGACATAAACAAAAACACCCGGCACACTTTTGTATCATCATTTGCAGATGACACTAAAATAAGCATGAAAGTCACTACGGTAGAAGACACTGAGAAAGTACAGGAAGGCATAAACAGTGTTTTCCAGTGGGCAGTGGAGAACAACAGGACGTTCAATGGTGATAAGTTCCAGTTGCTTAGGTATGGAAAGAATGAAGAACTCAAAAGGAACACTATATACAAAACTCAAGAGGGTCACCAAATAGAACGTAAGGAACACGTAAAAGACCTGGGAATAATTATGTCAGCTGACCTTTCTTTTAAAGACCATAACAAGACAAAGATCACGACAGCCAGGAAGATGACTGGGTGGGTATTGAGAACTTTCAAAACAAGGGAAATAATGCCGATGGTGACACTCTTCAAATCGCTAGTGCTCCTTCATTTAGAATATTGCTCAGTGCTGACGGCCCCGTTCAAAGCAGGAGAAATATCGGAGCTGAAACAAATACAGAGATCGTTTACGGTTCACATTGAGCCAGTAAAACATCTAAATTACTGGGAACACCTTCAAGTCTTGAACATATGCTCATTGAAGCGGAGGAGAGAGAAATACATGATAATATATACCTGGAAGGTACTCGAGGGCTTGGTCCCAAATCTGCACACTGCCATAACAACATACTGGAGTGAGAGATATGGGAGGAAGTGTAAAATAAACCCAGTGAGGAGCAGGGGTGCGGTGGGGACAATAAGGGAACACTGTATCAACATCCGGGGTCCCAGACTTTTCAACATCTTACCAGAAGATATCAGAAACACGGCTGGAACAAGTGTAGAGGTCTTCAAGAAGAAACTGGACAAGTATCTTCACCAGGTGCCAGATCAACCACGCTGTGATGGATATGTGGGGCAGCGGGCCTCCAGCAGCAACAGCTTGGTTAACCAGGCAAGCACCAGACGAGCCTGGCCCATGAGCGGACTCAGAGAGTAGAGAAACTCTCGAAACTCTTCAAAGGTATATATGGAATAGGTAGGTTATTGAAAGCAGTGAAGAGTCTTTACGAGGATAGTGAGGCTCAGGTTAGAGTATGTAGGAGAGGAGATTATTTCCCAGTAAAAGTAGACCTTAGACAAGGATGTGTGATGTCACCATGGTTGTTCAATATATTTATAGATGGAGTTGTAAGAGAAGTGAATGCTAGTTTCTTGGCAAGAGGTGTGGAGTTAAAAGATAAAGAATCAAACACAAAGTTGGAGTTATCACAGTTGCTCTTTGCTGATGACACTGTGCTTTTGGGAGATTCTGAAGAGAAGTTGCAGAGGTTGGTGGATGAGTTTGGTAGTGTATGTAAAAGAAAAAAAATAAAAGTGAATATAGGAAAGAGTAAAGTGATAAGGATAACAAAAAAATAGGTGAAGAAAGATTGGATGGAGAGAGTATGGAGTAGGTGAATGTATTCATATATTTAGGAGTGGACGTGTCAGTGGATGGTTCTATGAAAGATGAGGTGAATCATAGAATTGATGAGGGAAAAAGGTGAGTGATGCACTGAGGCGTCTGTGGAGACAAAGAACTTTGTCCATGAAAGCAAAGAGAGGAATGTATGAGAGTATAGTTATGCCAGTGCTCTTATATGGGTGTAAAACAAGGGTGGTGAATGTTGCAACAAGGAGAAGGCTGGAGGCAGTAGAGATGTCATGTCTGAGGACAATGTGTGGTGTGAATATAATGCAGAGAATTCGTAGTTTGGAAATTAGGAGGAGGTGTAGGATTACCAAAACTATTATCCAGAGGGCTGAGGCGTTATTAAAATGGTTTGGACATGTAGAGAGGGTGGAACAAAATAGAATGACTTTGAGGGTGTATAAATCTGTAGAGGAGGGAAGACGGGGTAGAGGTCGGCATAGGAAGAGTTGGAGGCAGGGGGTGAAGGAGGTTTTGTGTGCGAGGGACTTTGACTTCCAGCAAGCATGCGTAAGCGTATTAGATAGGAGCGAATGGAGACAAATGGTTTTTAGGACTTGGCATGCTGTTGGAGTGTGAGCAAGGTAACATTTATGAAGGGATTCAGTGAAACTGGCAGACCGAACTTGAGTCCTGGAGATGGGAAGTACAGTGTCTGCTCTCTGAAGGAGGGGTGTTAATATTACAGTTTTATAACTGTAGTGTAAGCATGCCTCTGGCAAGACAGTGATGGAGTGAATGATGGTGAAAGTTTTTCTTTTTCGGGCCACCCTGCCTTGGTGGGAGACGGCCGATATGTTAATATAATAATATAGGTAAGAAGGTGCAGGTATGTTACAAAATGCGATATCTATACAGTATAGACATCTACAGAGAATACTAGAAGGTCAGCTTATTGATCCTCCTCCAGCATCCAGCATGTTTCTGGTTTTGTAAGAGTTTGTCAGAAAATATTCTGGTCCAGTTATCCTTTAAAATGAAGATAAATTTTCATAGTGCTTGAGGACTGCAACTGATAGGATACTAACTAACGAAATAAAAATTTGTATATTTGTTAACAAAGTTGTCTAAGTGGACAAAATCGAAGTAAATGAATCTGTTATAATTTAGAATATAAGCTCCTACACTTCTCTTGTAGTGCAAAATTAAATTGTACATATAGTAGTATAGTGGTGAAGGTAGACTTTGTAACAGTACGACTCGCAAGTACCGTCTAGTACGTTATCACTTATAAAAATACTAGCATATACAAGCGTGTGAGAATGTGTGTTTGTGCTCAGTAAGACTAGACTCGACTTAGACTTAAATAGTGACTGACTGAACGTCCACAAATACTCTTATCTTCTTGACCAACAAGGGAGTCAAAACAGCTTGCTTGAACATAATGACGAACGATTCGCCGAACAACAATAATGTACAAAGCAGCAGCACAGCGTCAGGAACATGGAGACAAAATAACAACCCTAACCTGGAACCATCAGCAGATCCTCCATGAAAGTCATAAAACTCCCTTAATCCTGAATCTAAGTTCAACATAACTAAATCCCCGACTACGACGGTGCGTTGATGCTACACAAAATACGTCAGAAGCTTTAGCTTGGGTCCTGGGTTGTCTTAGTGTCAGTACGACACAACCTCAGTAAAACGTCAAAAATCATTAAGTCTGAACAATGCTCTGTGAACAGAGCTACACAGAGTTACAAGATGTATGTTTTGACTCGCCAACGAAATCATACTCTACCAAAACAGTCTCAATAACGAACAGACAGAGACGAGAGGAATGCTCCCCATACCAGGAGCAGATGGAGAGAGCCTTGCTTATCGAGTGATGTCCAGCTATAGAGAGCGATTTCTCGACTACAGGCCTCACATCAGGTGATATCACGTGACTCGCCCCTGGTACTGCAGAGACGCCGGCAGGTAAACAAGCGAGCTGATAGTTAGCTAAGCAGTTTACCATACGGACAGCCAACCACAACTCTCGAACAGTGAGCACAGTGAAGTGTAAATGTTACATCCTACCTAATGGCAAAGCTAAGTCAGATAACAGTATAAAGCAACTGACTCACGAAATCGTAATGACACAATTGCAGACTCTCTGACCGCGGGTTCAAACCCCACCCGTGGTATTTTTTTTTTTAGCATAAAGCAAGATATTTTCCTAGCTATTAATGAAAATATCAGCAATATATACATTGTGTCCCTTCCCAGGAGGCGCAATAAGGTATATACAAAGTGGCAGGTGTTGTTATAACGTAACGAGCAGTAAAACTTTCTCTGTCACCGAGTGCAAGACTTGTCCGCTGGTTCACTGTTCTTTCTTAACGTCCAATTATAACATATTATTATTATCGCCAAGCTCAGATGGTAATTTATTATTTAATCCCTTAATTTATTGTTTTAAAGAGGTAATGTGTATGTGTGTGTGTGTGTGTATGTGTGTGTGTGTGTGTGTGTGTGTGTGTGTGGGTATGTGTGTGTGTGTGTATGTGTGTGTGTGTATGTATGTGTGTGTATGTATGTATGTGTGTGTGTGCGTATGTGTGTATGTATGTATGTGTGTGTGTGTGTATGTGTGTATGCGTATGTATGTGTGTGTGTGTGTATATGTGTGTATGTGTATGTGTGTGTATATGTATGTGTGTGTGTGTGTATATATATGTGTGTGTGTATGTGTGTATGCGTATGTATGTGTGTGTGTGTGTATATGTGTGTATGTGTGTGTATGTGTGTGTATATGTATGTGTGTGTGTGTGTGTGTATGTGTGTGTGTATGTGTGTGTATGTGTGTGTATGTGTGTGTGTGTGTGTATGTGTGTGTGTGTGTGTGTATGTGTGTGTGTGTGTGTATGTGTGTGTGTGTGTGTGTGTGTGTGTGTGTGTATGTGTGTGTGTGTGTGTGTATGTGTGTGTGTGTGTATGTGTGTGTGTGTATGTATGTGTGTGTATGTATGTATGTGTGTGTATGTATGTATGTGTGTGTGTGCGTATGTGTGTATGTATGTATGTGTGTGTGTGTGTGTATATGTGTGTATGTGTGTGTATGTGTGTGTATATGTATGTGTGTGTGTGTGTATATATATGTGTGTGTGTATGTGTGTGCGTGCGAGCGTGTCAGCACCTCGCCTTGATACTGCCCATGTTTGTTCTCAAGTCCTGTTTGTGACTCATGATTGACTTTCTTCCAGCCCTGTCTTCCAGGCTTGTCTTCCAGCCCTGTCTTCCAGGCTTGTCTTCCAGCCCTGTCTTCCAGATCTGTCGTATCCCGCAGTCTTATGTTCTTATATTCCTATTGTTTATATAAGACTATCGAGAAATATTGTAATTCTCGGTATTTTGAATGTATCAGCGACCAGTGTGTTCTGTTGATGACCAGTGTGTTCTGTTGATGACCAGTGTGTTCTGTTGATGACCAGTGTGTTCTGGTGATGACCAGTGTGTTCTGTTGATGACCAGTGTGTTCTGTTGATGAAAAGTGTGTTCTGTTGATGACCAGTGTGTTCTGTTGATGACAAGTGTGTTCTGTTGATGACCAGTGTGTTCTGTTGATGACCAGTGTGTTCTGTTGATGACCAGTGTGTTCTGTTGATGACCAGTGTGTTCTGTTGATGACCAGTGTGTTCTGTTGATGACCAGTGTGTTCTGTTGATGACAAGTGTGTTCTGTTGATGACCAGTGTCTTCTGGTGATGACAAGTGTGTTCTGTTGATGACCAGTGTGTTCTGTTGATGACCAGTGTGTTCTGGTGATGACAAGTGTGTTCTGTTGATGACCAGTGTGTTCTGTTGATGACCAGGGTGTTCTGTTGATGACCAGGGTGTTCTGTTGATGACCAGTGTGTTCTGTTGATGATCAGTGTGTTCTGTTGATGACCAGTGTGTTCTGTTGATGACCAGTGTGTTCTGGTGATGACCAGTGTGTTCTGGTGATGACCAGGGTGTTCTGTTGATGACCAGTGTGTTCTGTTGATGACCAGTGTGTTCTGTTGATGACCAGTGTGTTCTGTTGATGACCAGGGTGTTCTGTTGCAGGATTCGCTGGGTGCTGGTTCTCACCACTCGTCCAAGGTGTCACTGCTGGAGGGTCGTCACCAGGTTGTAGGTGAGTGTACACACAGATGAGTCACCAGGTTGTAAGTGTGCACACAGATGAGTCACCAGGGTGTAAGTGTGCACACAGATGAGTCACCAGGGTGTATGTGTGCACACAGATGAGTCACCAGGCTGTAAGTGTGCACACAGATGAGTCACCAGGCTGTAAGTGTGCACACAGATGAGTCACCAGGTTGTAGGTGAGTGTACACACAGATGAGTCACCAGGATGTCAGTAAGTGTGCACACAGATGAGTCACCAGGGTGTAGGTGAGTATACACACAGATGAGTCACCAGGTTGTAAGTGTACATACAGATGAGTCACCAGGATGTCAGTAAGTGTGCACACAGATGAGTCACCAGGGTGTAAGTGTGCACACAGATGAGTCACCAGGGTGTAAGTGTGTACACAGATGAGTCACCAGGGTGTAAGTGTGCACACAGATGAGTCACCAGGGTGTAAGTGTGCACACAGATGAGTCACCAGGGTGTCAGTAAGTGTACACACAGATGAGTCACCAGGTTGTAGGTGAGTGTACACACAATGAGTCACCAGGTTGTAGGTGAGTGTACACACAGATGAGTCACCAGGTTGTAGGTGAGTGTACACACAGATGAGTCACCAGGTTGTAGGTGAGTGTACACACAGATGAGTCACCAGGTTGTAGGTGAGTGTACACACAGATGAGTCACCAGGTTGTAGGTGAGTGTACACACAGATGAGTCACCAGGTTGTAGGTGAGTGTACACACAGATGAGTCACCAGGTTGTCATAAAGTTTGAATGGCCGCGTAAACTCATGGTAAGATCACGGACACTGCATGAGCAAGAAGGTTGTAGCCTCAGCTGGTGAATGTACGTGGGCGTGAGGGACTCAACCTGGTCATAGAGGGTCGTCAGCAGTAATGACCTGCATGACCAGGTAGTCATGCAGGTCATTACTGATGATCTTCATGACCATATATAGTCATGCAGGTCATCAGTAATGACCTGTGTGACCAGGTCGAGTCTTGCAGGTCATCAGTAAAGAACTTTGTGACCACGTGTAGTCATGCAGGTTTTCAGTAATGACCTGCAGGACCTGTTTTGAAGGAGGTTAGTGGAGGTTCAGGTTTAGTGTTTTATAATGTGTTACGGTTTAGTATAAAATAATATCTTGTAAACTGTAGTAATGTTCATATTTTGGTTTATTAATGTTTTTTTGTTTAGGTTAAAAACAATATTTTGAGTTTCCTAACTTGATAACAGTTTCCCTTATATTTCTTTATTTTCTTCATGAAAAGTCAACATATTTGGTACAGTTCAACACTGAAATTTTCATGAATGAAGAAATATCTTCGTTCCTTAAGACTAAGAAAATGTTGGGCTCGTAGTCCACGGACACAGCTTAAGTGACAGTACATACTGACCCTTGAACCACCCGTGATATTCTCCTCCCGACCTCACAACCCCCATCACAACCTCCCTTACACACAAAAAAAAATCAGTCGGATGAGAATCAGGCAGGACTACAAAGGGATCTGAATAAGCTGCAAGCCAGGAACTGGCTCCTGGAGTTTAACCCCACCAAGTGGGGTTAGTATAATAGTCTTGGGGTAAGTATAATACTAAGCACATCTGAGGCGCACATCAACCAAATAACTGCTGCAGCTTATGGGCGCCTGGCGAACCTAATAATAGCATTCTGACACCTCAGTAAGAAATCGTTCAAGACTCGGTACACAGTGTACTTCAGACACACATTGGAGTATGCAGCACCAGTCTGGAATCCTCACCTGGTCAAGCACGTCAAGAAATTAGGGAAAGTGCAAAGGTTTGCAACGAGCCTAGTCCCAGAGCCAAGGGGCGTTTCCTACAAGAGGAGGTTAAGGAAAATCAACCTGACAGCACTGGAGGACAGGAGAGAGATGGACGACATGATAACGAAATATAAAATACTGAGAGGAATTGACAAGGTGGGCAGCGACAGGATGTTCCAGAGATGGGACACAGCAACAAGAGATCACAACTGGAAGCTGAAGACTCACATGAGTCAAAGGGATGTTAGGAAGTATTTCTTCAGTCATACAGTTGTCAGAAAGTGGAACAATCTGGAAAGTGATGTAGTGGAGGCAGGATCCATACATAGCTTTAAGAAGATATATGATAAAGCTCATGGAGAAGGGAGAGAGTAGACCTAGTGGGGACCAGTGAAGAGGCGGGGCCAGGAGCTGTGAATCGACCCCTGAAACGACAATTAGGTGAGTACACACGCGCACGTACGTACGTACGTAAAAGTGACCTAGCTTTCTCCATGGACTGTACCTGAACGACAGTACTTACCCAAACCAGTGTTACACAGCTTCTCTCATGGACAGTTTTTTTTCTTAAATAGTAGCCACCCGAACATTATTTGCAAATGATACTAAAATAAGCATGAAAGTTACTATGGTAGAGGTCACTGAAAAATTACAGGAAGATATAAGCGGGGTTTTTCAGTGGGCAGTGGAGAACAACAGGACGTTCAATGGTGATAAATTCCAGTTGCTTAGATATGGAAAGAATGAAGAACTCAAAAGGAACACTATATACAAAACTCAAGAGGGTTACCAAATAGAACGTAAGGAACACGTAAAAGACCTGGGAATAATTATGTCAGTGGACCTTTCTTTTAAAGACCATAACAAGACAAAGATCACGACAGCCAGGAAGATGACGGGGTGGATATTGAGAACTTCCAAAACAAGGGAAACAATGCCAATGGTGACACTCTTCAAATTGCTTGTCCTTCCTCACTTAGAATATTGCTCAGTGCTGACGGCCCATTTCAGGGCAGGAGAAATATCGGAGCTGGAACAAATACAGAGATCGTTTACGGCTCACATTGAGCCAGTAAAGCACCTAAATTACTGGGAACGCCTTCAAGTCTTGAACATGTACTCATTGGAGCGGAGGAGAGAGAGGTAAATGATAATATATACGTGGAAAGTACTCGAGGGCTTGGTCCCAAATCTGCACACTGCCATAACAACATACTGGAGTGAGAGAAATGAGAGGAAGTGTAAAATAAACCCAGTGAGGAGCAGGGATGCGGTGAGGACAATAAGGGAACACTGTATCAACATCCGGGGTCCCAGACTTTTCAACATCTTACCAGAAGATATCAGAAACACGGCTGGAACAAGTGTTGAAGCCTTCAAGAGGAAATTGAACAAGTAGCTTCACCAGGTGCCAGATCAACTAGGCTGTGATGGATATGTGGGGCAGTGGGCCTCCAGCACCAACAGCCTGATTGATCAGGCAAGCACCAAATGAGCCTGGCCCATGGCCGGGCTCCGAGAGTAGTGAAACTCTCGAAACACTTCGACGGTATATCAAAAGTAAAGGTATATACCTCGCTACTTATGGTGACCCAGTATCGTAATGCTGATAAATGGAGAATGTGTTAGCACTACCTGTGTGTGCCCTCGCTCTGTAGTGGCAGTGTTTGAACAGCACTACCTGTGTGTGCCCTCGCTCTGTAGTGGCAGTGTTTGAACAGCACTACCTGTGTGTGCCCTCGCTCTGTAGAGGCAGCGTTTGAACAGCACTACCTGTGTGTGCCCTCGCTCTGTAGTGGCAGTGTTTGAACAGCACTACCTGTGTGTGCCCTCGCTCTGTAGTGGCAGTGTTTGAACAGCACTACCTGTGTGTGCCCTCGCTCTGTAGTGGCAGCGTTTGAACAGCACTACCTGTGTGTGCCCTCGCTCTGTAGAGGCAGCGTTTGAACTTTCAAAATAATAACGAAGTGGACGGGGGTCTCATGAGAGTGGTTAGTCAAACAACCTTTGTTGTGGGAGATCTTGGCCCAAGACGACCAGCAACAGCATAAAGGTTACCTGAAGGTGGTTTCCAAGATCATCATCCCTTCAACTTAGTCTCAGACCTGGCCGCCATCTTCCTAACCTCTTAAGTCAAATCATTTAAAAGTTTAGCATAATATTTTAATGTTTGTGATGAGAGACCTACACAGGACTTACAACATCATGCCTGAGTTCTTGCTGTGTAACACCGTGTCTTCTCTACGCTACGTTCTGCATGACACATTTATTTGTGTCATGTTATACACACTTATTGTTCGTCCGTGTATACATTGTTTATTCATAACCTGTAAGTTGAGGAATTAAAATATAGGTGCTCTCTTTTCCCTTATGGAAGGTTTTAAAACAAATTATAATTGTTGAGAGTATTGTGATTATATTATATAATCACACACACACTGGTCACTTTATCAGGTACACCTTCCTAGTAGTGGGTAGGTCTTCCCTTTGCCCCAGAACAGCCTAAATTCATCGTGGCATGGATTCATTAAGTTGTTGGTAACGCATTTCCTGCAGATTTGTCGGCTGCACAGGCAAGGTGGATCATGGATCTATGTGGATTTATGGGTCCGAGTTCTTGGCTAGTCGTAGTGTTGTTATATATATATATATATATATATATATATATATATATATATATATATATATATATATATATATATATATATATATATATATATATGGGGAGGATAAAGCGATCGTTATAAAATCATTTCCTCCCGGCCTTCTACGGACGCCTCCGGGTGCGGCAAAAAGTGTTCTATAGATGGGTTAGAACTTAGAACTTGACACTCTGCTTGACAAAGGTATTCCACGCAGGGATCGTACACGGATATCGTATATCAGCCACTGTGTTATACATGGTCGCCAGGCCATCCTGGAGGTGCAACAGCAGCAGGAAAAAGAAAACTCAGGTCAGACTTCCCTGGACTCACTTGTTACTAGCGGTGCTCAGTTTTATGCTATTAACGCCTTATATTACTAGCATGTTACTGTTCTCTATTGAAATTTTTCAGTAAAGCATTTTTTTTTAAATAATTACCATTCACAAATAACCTGCACATAGGAGAGAGAGAAGCTTATGACGATGTTTCTGTCCGACTTGGTTCATTAAAAGTCACACTGTGTAACTAGTTAATGGTCCAAGTCGGACCGAAACGTTGCCAGAAGTTACAGTCTACTATGTGCGGGTTGTATTATACATCTTAACATTGCACTGAATTATGGTTCTTTATTATTTATTTTACAAATACAACAACAAATCATTATTGACGATAATGAGTTGGTCATGTGAGTGGTCGTTGTAACGAGGCTTTGTGCTGCAAATGTTCTCATCCTTCGCTGTCAAGTCTGTCAAGTACGGTTGATTTAAAAGTTGAAATATATTCCAAAATCACGAGACGACGATGTTAAGATATACTGTCAGTGTGGATTTGGAGAGATTGTCTACATTGTTGTGAGGTTGGGATGTCGTGGGGCCGGGAGCTAGGTTATTGTGTTCAATGAGGCTGTGATGTCCTCCTGGCCTCACTTCTGTGACTTTGTAATCCCATAAATTTTTTGATAGTTCTCATTGCTTGTAGAATTTGGTAATTCTTGGGAATTATATTAGTTGTTTCTCCCTTGACTAGTGATACAACTTATTTTGTTATTTTGTTATTTTCCATCAAAATTTGTTTATAATTTAAGAAAGTATTCAGATCAGCATGTTCAGTGTTCATCATACAAAGTCGTCTATTGTAATTATCTAAATTATGTAATATATGCCAATTATAGTGTAAACGTTAACTAGTGATCCTCACGTATATTGTATCATCCTTCATCACTCTTATGGACACCGTTTAATTTATTTAAAACCACTGTTATGTACACAATTAACCAGTCATAGTAATTCAGATTAACCACAACGAAGAAAATTAAAATGGATCAGAAAGGCAACAGAAAGAACAAAAAAAATAGAAAGTTGTTTGAGTTTATGCATATTTGTATTTATTATTTACTGAAATTTTCCTTCGCTAATAGCAAGAGAAAAAATTACAGAGGTACAGTAATGAAACTCTTACACCAACATCCAAAATGAATGTTTGGTGCACCTGTGAGAGAACCAGGTCCTGACTGACCTGTAATTGATAACCTGCAGGTTAGTCAAGTATGGAGAGGCATCATGACTGGTACACTGCTGAGAGAACCAGGTCCTGACTGACCTGTAATTGATAACCTGCAGGTTAGTCAAGTATGGAGAGGCATCATGACTGGTACACTGCTGAGAGAACCAGGTCCTGACTGACCTGTAATTGATAACCTGCAGGTTAGTCAAGTATGGAGAGGCATCATGACTGGTACACTGCTGAGAGAACCAGGTCCTGACTGACCTGTGATTGATAACCTGCAGGTTAGTCAAGTATGGAGAGGCATCATGACTGGTACACTGCTAAGAGAACCAGGTCCTGACTGACCTGTGATTGATAACCTGCAGGTTAGTCAAGTATGGAGAGGCATCATGACTGGTACACTGCTGAGAGAACCAGGTCCTGACTGACCTGTAATTGATAACCTGCAGGTTAGTCAAGTATGGAGAGGCATCATGACTGGTACACTGCTGAGAGAACCAGGTCCTGACTGACCTGTGATTGATAACCTGCAGGTTAGTCAAGTATGGAGAGGCATCATGACTGGTACACTGCTGAGAGAACCAGGTCCTGACTGACCTGTGATTGATAACCTGCAGGTTAGTCAAGTATGGAGAGGCATCATGACTGGTACACTGCTGAGAAACCAGGTCCTGACTGACCTGTAATTGATAACCTGCAGGTTAGTCAAGTATGGAGAGGCATCATGACTGGTACACTGCTGAGAGAACCAGGTCCTGACTGACCTGTAATTGATAACCTGCAGGTTAGTCAAGTATGGAGAGGCATCATGACTGGTACACTGCTGAGAGAACCAGGTCCTGACTGACCTATAATTGATAACCTGCAGATTAGTCAAGCATTGAGAGGCATCATGACTGGTACACTGCTGAGAGAACCAGGTCCTGACTGACCTGTGATTGATAACCTGCAGGTTAGTCAAGTATGGAGAGGCATCATGACTGGTACACTGCTGAGAGAACCAGGTCCTGACTGACCTGTGATTGATAACCTGCAGGTTAGTCAAGTATGGAGAGGCATCATGACTGGTACACTGCTGAGAGAATCAGGTCCTGACTGACCTGTAATTGATAACCTGCAGGTTAGTCAAGTATGGAGAGGCATCATGACTGGTACACTGCTGAGAGAACCAGGTCCTGACCGACCTGTAATTGATAACCTGCAGGTTAGTCAAGTATGGAGAGGCATCATGACTGGTACACTGCTGAGAGAACCAGGTTCTGACTGACCTGTAATTGATAACCTGCAGGTTAGTCAAGCATGGAGAGGCATCATGACTGGTACACTGCTGTGGAGAAATTTTCTCCAGGAGGGGGGTATCAGCCCCCTTCAGCCCTTTCAGCCCTGAGGGGCCAAGCCCTCTCAGCCCTGAAGGGCCACTCAGCATATCCTGTTGAGATTTTTGGCCTTACCTGCTGTGTTTATTATAACTATATATAATGAACACTTAGCTGATAAATGACAGCAAATCGTCTACACAGCCGCCCCTGCAGACGAGGTCTAGAAGCTGTCGAAACCATCACAACAGTGGGCTGTCAAGAGATACAATTTGTAAGTATAAATTACCCCTAGGGGGTGTTATGCCAGCATATTTCATTCGATGATGGCTGACGAAATACCTACTTGTTTGGACTCAAAAGTCCACACCTTACTGCCAATTATAGGTTGATTACAAACTCCTTGTGACTCAAGAATTGCGCAATCCCCCGATCTACAAGAAATTCGTAACATACCTTGCTCTTTGTAACGTGAGCTATGGTGTTCTCAACACCTTCGACAGATATCGGTGGCTTGATAGAAGCTGAAGTGTCCTTGGATGTCCACGTCTTCCATTGTCTAGGAAACGCACACTGGTACACTATGTTCCACAAGATTTGTCTTTGTTGTTCACAATGTATCACAAGAGAAGCTGATCACACTTCTATTAAGTGTTTGTGTTAGAGACACTTTGTTCACACTAACGCACAGATCAGTATCCTGGCGTCAGTGTCACTCTCCATAGAGTCAAAGATAGTCTGCCAGACGCCACAGCGCTCCATGCCGTCACTGCCCTAATACACAAAAAAAAAAAACGCTGACCTAGTACCTTGCATCCTTGTCACCTCCTCGATGAAGCAAAGCAGAATGTTTGTTTCTTGCTGTCTTAATCATAGACAACAATGTACACTATCTTTACTATGGTAATAAAGTGGGAGCAGGATTTTCCTTAATTGTCCTGCTAAAGTAAGAATGTATTGTCTCTTATAAAAATACACTTTGCAACACCGCTGCAAGGAGCAGAGGTCACTTGACTACGTGGCATAGCATCTGTGATCAATTACTCACTCTAGCAGTAAACAAGACGCTCGCCCCTTCTGAGTGGCCCCTCAGGGCTGAGAGGGCTTGGCCCCTCAGGGCTGAAAGGGCTGAAGGGGGCTGATACCCCCCTCCTGGAGAAAATTTCTCCACACTGGGGGGCGGCGGAGGTTCGCTGCAGGTGAACTATTCATCACTTAACATTAATTTAATTTTCTCACTCGCCACCACTGCTGCTTGTCTTTTCTGAACAGCTTTAGTCTGTGTGGTTTCTGGAGAATCACTAATTTTGTTTTCAACACTGTGTAATTCTAACGGCACTAGTTTATTTATTGTCCGCTTATTCACTACACTTTTGCTCAAAACATCAACTGTCCTGATGATTCCATTTGCATCAGGATATATGGTCACAATTTTTCCAAGTGGCCATTGGGACCTCGGACCATCATTGTCGATAATCACTATGTCACCAGGTCTTAAGGACTTATGATTTTCAGGAACACCAGCTCCATAGAAGTGTTCTCTCAATGAGGTGAGATAGTCTTCTCGCCAAATTTTCTCCCAACGTTCAATCACTTTATTAAGGTGTTTGAATTTACGTCTGAGTTGCTCAGGTTCGAAATAAGTAGGATCCTCTATGATTTCTTTATCATTCATGGGAGGAACAGGTTCGAGCCTTCTGCCATGGAGTAAATGAGATGGACTTAACACTTCTATTACAGTCACAACTGTACGGAATTCTTCTAAGTCTATTCTCTGACGATGAAGAGTCTTCCTTAAACAACGCTTTACAATGCCGATCATTCTTTCATAAAATCCGCCGTGCCATGGAGATTTAGGAGGAATGTATCTCCAACGACATCTGCGTTGATTCAGCATCTGTTGTACTTCTGGCTGATCAAAGATCTTGCTTATATAAGCAGTACCAGCAACAAAGTTCGTTGCATTATCTGAAATCATCAGTCTGGGACATCCCCTTCTGGCTGCAAATCTTCTGAATAATTTGATAAAGGTTTCAGCAGACATGTCAGTGGCTACTTCTAGATGTACTGCTCTAGTTGTAGCACAAGTGAACAAACAGATGTACACCTTGATGGGAACTTTGTCAACAGTGTTGGTTAAAATTATTGGTCCAGTGTAATCTACACCTGTCACCTCAAATGGAGTGATATGACAAACTCTTTCAGAGGGATATGGAGGTGGACCTGGATACTGACATACTCGCATATCGTAGTGACGACAAGTAATACAGTCCTTTATTTGTTTTTTCACACTTTGTCGACCTTGAGGTATCCAGTAGGATTGTCGTATATGACAAAGTGTGTCAGCTACCCCACCATGTAACACGTTACTGTGGGCGTTTTGCACAATCAGTTTTGTTAGCCAATGATTCTTGGGGATCAATATTGGATGTATGGCTTCTTTAGGTAGTGAAGAATTATGAATTCTTCCTCGACATCTTATAATCTTTTCTGAGTCGAGATAAAGTCCTAAAGAATTAATCATGGCAGGTTTCTTTGGGGATTTATCTTGTGTTTCTAGAAATTTATATTCTGTAGAGAAAACGTCTTTCTGTATTAGTTTCACCCAGTATTTAATGGGTTCAAGACATTCATAATCAGGTTTAATTCCTTTAATGAATTTAAAGACAAGAGCTGTAACTCTTAAGAGTTTACCCAAAGATGAGTAATTAGATCCATCAATGACTATTTCTGTTGTGTCTGCAGTATTTACACAACTTATTTCTGCTGTGTTCAAGCAGACTGTTTCTTCTGGCATAATGTGAGCTTTTTGCTGAGGCCAGTTATTTTCATTAGAGAGCCAGTTCGGTCCGTGGAGCCATAATTTATTATCCACAAATTTCTTGAGTGGGACACCACGTGACAACATGTCAGCTGGATTCTCTTGGGTAGAGACGTGAAGAAAGAGATAATCTCTCTGCATCTCTTTTATTTCTGCTACTCTGTTCTGTACATAGACCAACTTACTCTTATTATTTCTTAACCACTGGAGAACTGCCTCATTATCACTCCAGATCACGGTTTTCTCAATAGTGAGATGATCAAGTACTTTGTTGAGATAGACAGCTAATTTTGTACCTACATAGAGTGCTGTCAGTTCCAATTGTGGTACTGTTCTGACCTTCAAGGGTGCTACCCTGGCCTTTGAAGTAATTAGTGTACTTCCTTCAGCATTACTCATGTAAGCTACAGCGCCATAACCTCTGGTTGACGCATCACAGAACACATGTAATGTGTAATTGTTTCCCTCTTGACCTATTTGTCTGGGAAATTTAATTTGATGAAGTTGTTTAAACTCCTTGGATATTTCATCCCATGCTTGACTCATTTCTAGAGGCAAGTTCTCATCCCATCCAATTTTGAGTTTCCATGCATCTTGCATAAGCATTTTACCTTTTATGGTAATTGGTGAGACGAGTCCTAGAGGATCAAAACATTGTGATACCTCTGACAGTAAACTACGTTTAGTGAGTGTACTGCATGATTTATTGTTTATCCTTTTGAGACTCAAAGTATCTTCCTGTGTGTTCCAATTAAGTCCCAGCATATTGTTGCAATCAGGAATTTCAGTTTCAGGGAAATCTTCTTTGATAAGTTCCCTTAATTGCTTTGAATTTGTATTCCACATCCTTAGAGGCATATTTGCTTCTTTCATCTCCTTGTTAGCTTCTCTGTATAAGGATTTCAAATCCTCCTCTTTATTCACAGTACCTTGAAGATTGTCCACATAGAAACTTTTCTTTAAGACTTCTTTGAAGGGACTTTCAGATTTCTTCAAATGTGTATTTAGAGTAGCTTCTAGTAAGATTGGAGAGGATGTTGCACCAAATAATACTGATTTGAAACGATAAGTTTTCACAGGACTTTGAGGATCATGTGGATTTTCAGGCCACAAGAATCGAGTATAATCTCTATCTATTTCTTGTAGTCCTACTCTTAAGAAAGCCTTGGAAATATCAGCCGTGTAGGCATATGGGTTTGTGCGAAATTTCATAAGCACGTCTCCAAGCTTCTCAGTTAGTGAGGGTCCGGTCATCAGACAGTCATTAAGACTTGCTACATCCTTATTTGCACGTGCGCTGCAATTATATACAACACGTAGTGGAGTGGTTTCAGAATCTTTTCTGACTCCATGGTGCGGGAGATAATGAGCGTTTGTCTTCAACTTATCTTCGACTATTTCCTCAATGAATTTATTGTCCAACTGTTCTTGTATGATATTATCATAGACAGTCAGTAGCTCTGGATGCTTCCTGAGCTCATGTATTTGTGCTTTCATCTGTCCGAAAGCCATGCGATAATTGCTAGGCAGATGTGGTGGATTTAATTTCCATGGTAACCTAACCCAATACTGTCCATCTTTATATTTGACAGTGTCCAAATATTGGTTATAAGTCTGAGACTCTTGTGGGCTTGGTTTATTTACATCAATACCTATCGCATCTAAATCCCACAACTTATCAACTGGTTCATTCATTTCTTCCAGTAATGATAATTTTTGCTGTGGTACATGATCAGCGGTTATTCTCGTAACTAGTACATTTTCCACTGAATCAATATCAGCTTCTTTCCCACTTTGAGAGGGAATGGGACCACATATCATGTGGCCTCCTGCTGTTTTCAGCAAGTGAACATCATGTTTACTTACTATATTTTGCACAAAACAGTGATAATAATCACTTCCAATGATTAAATCAATTGGACTAATTGTGTCCGTCTGTATGTCAGGACAGGCTAACTTGACCTTAGCTGCTTTCAGTGCTGCAACTGTTTCTTTTAATCCCTGGATCTGCACAGACTTAGGCAAATCATCTACTACCACAGCTTCTACTGTCTTTTTCCTGTTTCCTAGACCAACAGTGATTTTGGCTAGGTCATATGTCTGTTTACCAGAATTGTGAAAAAAACCAGCTATATCTAACTGTATTTTGGCATAGGGTTGTTTATTCAGTTTCTGCAACACTGTTCTTCTTATGAAGGACCTTTGTGAGCCTTGATCAAATAGTGTTAGCACATTGGTTTTGTGTAATTTATTAGATAACTCAACTCGAGCTATCGGGAGAGCAGTTGCTTTAAACTTATCTCTCACATTTAATGCTGTTGCTTGTTGACTTCCTGATTCTGTGGAAGTCTGCTGCTGTTCAGCAAAAGTATTTGGGCATAATGCTGAATGATGCATACCCTTGCATTTAAAACACTTCTTCAGTGAGCATTTTCCTCCCTGGTGTTCACCTAAACACTTGATGCATCTTTTCAGCTGATGAATACGTTGTTTACGTGCCTCCATTGATGTGTATTGAATACAATACTGTGCCCAATGTGTTCCATCACAAAGTACACATTTTGGAGTACGTTTATGTATGACAGTTTGTTTACTGTCTATTGTATTCACAGCTTGATAAATGCCTATATGGGATTTCCCATTATGTGGTTTAGTGGGAGTAGGTATACTCTTTTTATACTGAGTTGAAGGTTTGTTATCCACTGGATTTGTGGATTTTTCATCTTGTCTCGTTGCTTGCATGCATGAAACTATTGTTTGTAAACCATTGCTAATTTCCTCACAAGTGAAATAGCGTTTATTGAACATAATATTTAATCGTTCAATAGTTTGTGGTGACAACTTATCTTGTACAATACCACTGATAAACCAATCACATTGTCTTAGGTCATATTTAGCATCTAGAGATATGAGACTATTGTCTAATGTAATTCTAAATGCCTGTAAGTCTGAAAAACAATGTTTGGGTGGCTTCAAGCTTGATATTAAGACTGCATGTCTAACTCTAGCCTTGTCATCATCAAAGTAATTGTCTGCTAAGACACGTAAGGCTATTTGATAATTGCCTTTGACCACCGGAAATGACTTAATCAGTTCATAGGGTTCTCCCTTCACAAGACATTTAAGGTAATTGAACTTAGCAATCTCATCTATGTCAGTTCGTGAATTTACTATGGATTGAAAACCACTAATGAATTCTTCATAATTATGACCTTGGAAAATAGGTAATGACAATGTAGGTAAGCTTGGTAATGGGACACTTGTTGTTGTTACAGGTGTAACAGGTGTTTGACCACTAGTTACAGTAGGTCTCTGTGACAGAGTTTTACGGCAGATAGCCTGTACTCCTGTCCACCTTAATTGTTGATCACTAAAAGTATCCAAAACATTTTTAATTTCATCCTCAGATGGATCTGATTCAAGAAATTTATTTTCATAATGTGTATAGTCTGAATTAATTATTTTCATACGTTGTGTAAATAATCCAAACTTGACCTCAAGATCATCAAAATCTATGTTTGTATCTTGAGTTAATCCTAGACAGACTGAAATTAGATTTTCTAATTGTGTAATCTTAGTCTGTAAAGACTGAAACTGAGTTTTCAAACAAGCCATTTTAATGGTATACTGAAAATTCTAGCACCACACTTAGAGTGTTTAAAAAACACTGTACTGCTATAAACAGCTGAGTTTTTGTTATGCTTAAGTCAGCAATAATCGAGTCAGACACTACTGACCCACTAAGCTTAACCTCAGGGTCAGTGACCATGAAGGGTACAGGGTACATGTGTCTGGTGTTCTGGTACACTGCTGAGAGAACCAGGTCCTGACTGACCTGTGATTGATAACCTGCAGGTTAGTCAAGTATGGAGAGGCATCATGACTGGTACACTGCTGAGAGAACCAGGTCCTGACTGACCTGTGATTGATAACCTGCAGGTTAGTCAAGTATGGAGAGGCATCATGACTGGTACACTGCTGAGAGAAGCAGGTCCTGACTGACCTGTAATTGATAACCTGCAGGTTAGTCAAGTATGGAGAGGCATCATGACTGGTACACTGCTGAGAGAACCAGGTCCTGACCGACCTGAAATTGATAACCTGCAGGTTAGTCAAGTATGGAGAGGCATCATGACTGGTAAACTGCTGAGAGAACCAGGTCCTGACTGACCTGTAATTGATAACCTGCAGGTTAGTCAAGTATGGAGAGGCATCATGACTGGTACACTGCTGAGAGAACCAGGTCCTGACTGACCTGTAATTGATAACCTGCAGGTTAGTCAAGTATGGAGAGGCATCATGACTGGTACACTGCTGAGAGAACCAGGTCCTGACTGACCTGTAATTGATAACCTGCAGGTTAGTCAAGTATGGAGAGGCATCATGACTGGTACACTGCTGAGAGAACCAGGTCCTGACTGACCTGTAATTGATAACCTGCAGGTTAGTCAAGTATGGAGAGGCATCATGACTGGTACACTGCTGAGAGAACCAGGTCCTGACTGGCCTGTGATTGATAACCTGCAGGTTAGTCAAGTATGGAGAGGCATCATGACTGGTACACTGCTGAGAGAACCAGGTCTTGACTGACCTGTAATTGATAACCTGCAGGTTAGTCAAGTATGGAGAGGCATCATGACTGGTACACTGCTGAGAGAACCAGGTCCTGACTGACCTGTGATTGATAACCTGCAGGTTAGTCAAGTATGGAGAGGCATCATGACTGGTACACTGCTGAGAGAACCAGGTCCTGACTGACCTGTAATTGATAACCTGCAGGTTAGTCAAGTATGGAGAGGCATCATGACTGGTACACTGCTGAGAGAACCAGGTCCTGACTGACCTGTAATTGATAACCTGCAGGTTAGTCAAGTATGGAGAGGCATCATGACTGGTACACTGCTGAGAGAACCAGGTCCTGACTGACCTGTGATTGATAACCTGCAGGTTAGTCAAGTATGGAGAGGCATCATGACTGGTACACTGCTGAGACAACCAGGTCCTGACTGACCTGTGATTGATAACCTGCAGGTTAGTCAAGTATGGAGAGGCAT
>NC_091293.1:38372768-38455268 GCF_038502225.1 Cherax quadricarinatus | reverse complement strand
GGGTCTCTGAGCCTATGGGAACAAACATATAATGATGGGCAAGTTCTCCATATTTTCTAGATTTTTGGGACTCCCTGAAGCTGGCAGCTGCCCCTCCTTCTTCCCTGGTGTATTGGAGATAGGTATCAGCCAAGGTAGATGCACATGTATAGTCCCACACCACCTGCTTCCCATCTGTCCAGGCTTGAAGGGTGATACCATCTGGACGCTTCTGGCTGCCATCAGATCTGCATAGTTGGGGTGGCTCCCTTACTGCTGGGCATCCAGCTGTTGTGAGGCTCCTCTTGATGATGTTATTAACCTCCTCATGTCTTGCAATCTTTCCCTTGGATTTACGGCACACAAGACCATGGTACCCGAATCGGTCTGCTGCTTCACCGCCACAAATACACCTGTGTTCGGCGAGAATAGGGGCGGCAAGTCGAAGGGCAACACCGATGCGGATGGTCTGTGGGTCGAGACGTGTGCCAAGACTGGAGTTGGGAACAGCCAACAGAAAGTCCCCAGCATGAGGGGCTCTCACTGCCAGGAGGCGGGCTCTATCCTTCCCTGACACACTCTGAAGCATTGTTGAGGCTATATTTTCCACTATTGGACCATCCCAGTGCGATTGTTTGTAGTTGTTGGGGGGAGCAGGTCTGGTTTCAGAGCCCATTAGATTATCCCAGATCATTGCTCCGTCAATGAATTTTTGGTCCTGGACTCCAATCTTGTCCCTAAGATGTTCAGGGAGAATCGCTGCTACAAGCTCTCTGGATGCAACACACGAGGACAGAAAAGCAGGTAACGCAATCTGTGATGACTTGCGGACACCAATGCCTCCTGTATATATATATATATATATATATATATATATATATATATATATATATTTATTTATTAACACACTGGCCGATTCCCACCAAGGCAGGGTGGCCCGAAAAAGAAAAACTTTCACCATCATTCACTCCATCACTGTCTTGCCAGAAGGGTGCATTACACTACAGTTTTTAAACTGCAACATTAACACCCCTCCTTCAGAGTGCAGGCACTGTACTTCCTATCAAGTCTGGCCTGCCGGTTTCCCTGAATCCCTTCATAAATGTTACTTTGCTCACACTCCAACAGCACGTCAAGTATTAAAAACCATTTGTCTCCAGTCACTCCTATCAAACTCGCTCACGCATGCCTGCTGGAAGTCCAAACCCCTCGCACACAAAACCTCCTTTACCCCCTCCCTCCAACCTTTCCTAGGCCGACCCCAACCCCGCCTTCCTTCCACTACAGACTGATACACTCTTGAAGTCATTCTGCTTTGCTCCATTCTCTCTACATGTCCAAACCACCTCAACAACCCTTCCTCAGCCCTCTGGACAACAGTTTTGGCAATCCCGCACCTCCTAACTTCCAAACTACGAATTCTCTGCATTATATTCACACCATACATTGCCCTCAGACATGACATCTCCACTGCCTCCAGCTTCTCCTCGCTGCAACATTCATCACCCATGCTTCACACCCATATAAGAGCGTTGGTAAAACTATACTCTCATATATTCCCCTCTTTGCCTCCAAGGACAAAGTTCTTTGTCTCCGCAGACTCCTAAGTGCACCACTCAGCCTTTTCCCCTCATCAGTTCTATGATTCACCTCATCTTTCATAGACCCATCCGCTGACACGTCCACTCCCAAATATCTGAATACATTCACCTCCTCCATACTCTCTCCCTCCAATCTGATATCCAATCTTTCATCACCTAATCTTTTTGTTATCCTCATAACCTTACTCTTTCCTGTATTCGCTTTTAATTTTATTCTTTTACATACCCTAAAAATTCATCCACCAACCTCTGCAACTTCTCTTCAGAATCTCCCAAGAGCACAGTGTCATCAGCAAAGAGCAACTGTGACAACTCCCACTTTGTGTGTGATTCTTTATCTTTTAACTCCACGCCTCTTGCCAAGACCCTCGCATTTACTTCTCTTACAACCCCATCTATAAATATATTAAACAACCACGGTGACATCACACATCCTTGTCTAAGGCCTACTTTTACTGGGAAATAATCTCCCTCCTTCCTACATACTCTAACTTGAGCCTCACTATCCTCGTAAAAACTCTTCACTGCTTTCAGTAACCTACCTCCTATACCATACATCTGCAACATCTGCCACATTGCCCCGCTATCCACCCTGTCTTATGCCTTTTCCAAATCCATAAATGCCACAAAAACCTCTTTAGCCTTATCTAAATACTGTTCACTTATGTGTTTCACTGTAAACACCGGGTCCACGCACCCCCTACCTTTCCTAAAGCCTCCTTGTTCATCTGCTATCCTATTCTCCGTCTTACTCTTAATTTTTTTCAATAATAACTCTTCCATACACTTTACCAGGTATACTCAACAGACTTATCCCCCTATAATTTTTGTACTCTCTTTTGTCCCCTTTGCCTTTATACAAAGGAACTATGCATGCTCTTTGCCAATCCCTTGGTACCTTACCCTCTTTATATATATATATATATATATATATATATATATATATATATATATATATATATATATATATATGTCGTGCCGAATAGGCAGAACTTGCGATCTTGGCTTAAATAGCAACGCTCATCTTGCCATATAGGACAAGCGAAAATTTGTGTATGCAATAATTTCGCCAAAATCATTCTGAACCTAACGAAAAAAAATATATTTCACCGTGTTTGTTTAGTATTAAATTATTGTAAACAAAACTAAAATATATTTAGTTGGGTTAGGCTAAAATAAATTGTTCTTGTTATAATAAGGTTAGGTAAGTTTTCTAAGATTCTTTTGGAGCAAAATTAAAATTGTTTACATTAACATTAATGAAAAAAAAATATATCTTTAAACGTATAGGAGAAAATTTTTGAAAGGACTTAATTTTAAATGAGTTCTTGCTAATTGACCAGTTTTACATATTCGGCACGACATATATATATATATATATATATATATATATATATATATATATATATATATATATATATATATATATATATATATATATATATATATAATGCATACACAGTTGCACCTGTGTACGTATATACCCTGATGTCTAATAGCTTATGCAGTTATAAATTCACTGGGTTTGTTGCGATCATATATGAATGTGGTTACCGTGTGTATATGTGAATGCGTCCATGTTCACACTTGTTGCTGCATGAAGTGAAACACTCCACAAAGGCAAGTTTCTGGCCTGGTTTTCTATACACACTGTTAAAAATTCCTGAAAAATGTGCTACTTCATCAAACTTCTGTTCCTGCTCTTTACTGTTTATCATCTTATATAATAACGATGAGGAAGGTACAGCTTATGAGACTGTAAAGTATTAGTCTCTCCAAAGCCTTGTGTAGCAAATAGGGAATTTATTTTATTTGGATGAAGCTGTCTTGAAGATCAACAACAAATCTTCAATAACATTAATGTGGATTATCAACCACATTAATGTTTGCATCAAACATAACAAATTTAATGACAAAAGAATAGCATCATAAATTATGATAACTAGTGTTAATTAAACAAATAGTTCTCTTCATTAGTCTCACAAACAAATCAGCAGAATTCATAAAATTGTTATTACAGATGCTTCCCACTTTAAATGAGTTTATTTTAATGAACCCCGTTTCCTTTGTATAACTTACAGAAGTCTCTCCTTTAAACGGCCCTGTATTCTCATCCCTTTAAATCAGTGGTTCTCAATTAGTGGTCCATGGTGACATTTTGGGTGGTCCACAGAACGTTCTCTGTATTTGGTAATAAACTGATGATTGGTGCATATAGTCTTAAATTTATCGAAAGTAAAGTGTGGATCAGTGATATGCGCATTCACCAGCGTGAACGTGGGTGGTCGGATAAGGGATTCGCCTGTGTTAGCTGCAGCGACAGCCAAACTGTGGAAGCGATATCATGTGAACCTTGCGTAGTTGGTTCATGACATCGTGTGTGTGTGTGTGTGTGTGTGTGTGCGTGTGTGTGTGTGCGCGTGTGTGTGTGTGTGTGTGTGTGTGTGTGTGTGTGTGTGTGTGTGTGTGTGTGTGTACTCACCTAATTGTGGTTGCAGGGGTCGAGACTCAGCTCCTGGCCCCGCTGTGTGTGTGTGTGTGTGTGTGTGTGTGTGCGCGCGCGCGTGTGCATGGGTGTGCGCGCGTAAGAGCGCAGGCCATTCCTGTTCGATTCCTGTCAGCTGCCACATGGCTGCACGTAATTCTGTTGTTTAGTGCAGTAGACACTGAACTGCTGAGCTGATTAGTTGTGTCTTTCGTCCTGCACTGTTTTATAGGTGTGATGTAAGCTGATTTGGTTTTCTAATTTAATATAAAAGGAAGCTGGGAGGAGGATTAGAACAGTGTGAAATATTTCTGATCAGTTGTTGTGCTGCTGTGTGCTGTGTTGTGCTGCTGTGTGCTGTGTTGTGCTGCTGTGTGCTGTGTTGTGCTGCTGTGTGCTGTGTTGTGCTGCTGTGTGCTGCTGTGTGCTGTGTTGTGCTGCTGTGTGCTGTGTTGTGCTGCTGTGTGCTGTGTTGTGCTGCTGTGTGCTGTGTTGTGCTGTGTTTACCTGGAGTTTACCTGGAGAGAGTTTCGGGGGTCAACGCCCCCGCGGCCCGGTCTGTGACCAGGCCTCCTGGTGGATCAGCGCCTGATCAACCAGGCTGTTGCTGCTGGCTGCACGCAAACCAACGTACGAGCCACAGCCCGGCTGATCAGGAACTGACTTTAGGTGCTTGTCCAGTGCCAGCTTGAAGACTGCCAGGGGTCTGTTGGTAATCCCCCTTATGTGTGCTGGGAGGCAGTTGAACAGTCTCGGGCCCCTGACACTTATTGTATGGTCTCTTAACGTGCCAGTGACACCCCTGCTTTTCATTGGGGGGATGGTGCATCGTCTGCCAAGTCTTTTGCTTTCGTAGTGAGTGATTTTCGTGTGCAAGTTCGGTACTAGTCCCTCTAGGATTTTCCAGGTGTATATAATCATGTATCTCTCCCTCCTGCGTTCCAGGGAATACAGGTTTAGAAACCTCAAGCGCTCCCAGTAATTGAGGTGTTTTATCTCCGTTATGCGCGCCGTGAAAGTTCTCTGTACATTTTCTAGGTCGGCAATTTCACCTGCCTTGAAAGGTGCTGTTAGAGTGCAGCAATATCCAGCCTAGATAGAACAAGTGACCTGAAGAGTGTCATCATGGGCTTGGCCTCCCTAGTTTTGAAGGTTCTCATTATCCATCCTGTCATTTTTCTAGCAGATGCGATTGATACAATGTTATGGTCCTTGAAGGTGAGATCCTCCGACATAATCACTCCCAGGTCTTTGACGTTGGTGTTTCGCTCTATTTCGTGGCCAGAATTTGTTTTGTACTCTGATGAAGATTTAATTTCCTCATGTTTTACCATATCTGAGTAATTGAAATTTCTCATCGTTGAACTTCATATTGTTTTCTGCAGCCCACTGAAAGATTTGGTTGATGTCCGCCTGGAGCCTTGCAGTGTCTGCAATGGAAGACACTGTCATGCAGATTCGGGTGTCATCTGCAAAGGAAGACACGGTGCTGTGGCTGACATCCTTGTCTATGTCGGATATGAGGATGAGGAACAAGATGGGAGCTAGTACTGTGCCTTGTGGAACAGAGCTTTTCACCGTAGCTGCCTCGGACTTTACTCTGTTGACGACTACTCTCTGTGTTCTGTTAGTGAGGAAATTATAGATCCATCGACTGACTTTTCCTGTTATTCCTTTAGCGCGCATTTTGTGCGCTATTACGCCATGGTCACACTTGTCGAAGGCTTTTGCAAAGTCTGTATATATTACATCTGCATTCTTTTTGTCTTCTAGTGCATTTAGGACCTTGTCGTAGTGATCCAGTAGTTGAGACAGACAGGAGCGACCTGTTCTAAACCCATGTTGCCCTGGGTTGTGTAACTGATGGGTTTCTAGATGGGTGGTGATCTTGCTTCTTAGGACCCTTTCAAAGATTTTTATGATATGGGATGTTAGTGCTATTGGTCTGTAGTTCTTTGCTGTTGCTTTACTGCCCCCTTTGTGGAGTGGGGCTATGTCTGTTGTTTTTAGTAACTGAGGGACGACCCCCGTGTCCATGCTCCCTCTCCATAGGATGGAAAAGGCTCGTGATAGGGGCTTCTTGCAGTTCTTGATGAACACAGAGTTCCATGAGTCTGGCCCTGGGGCAGAGTGCATGGGCATGTCATTTATCGCCTGTTCGAAGTCATTTGGCGTCAGGATAACATCGGATAGGCTTGTGTTAATCAAATTTTGTGGCTCTCTCATAAAAAATTCATTTTGATCTTCGACTCTCAGTCTGGTTAGCGGCTTGCTAAAAACTGAGTCATATTGGGACTTGAGTAGCTCACTCATTTCCTTGCTGTCATCTGTGTAGGACCCATCTTGTTTAAGTAGGGGCCCAATACTGGGCGTTGTTCTCGATTTTGATTTGGCATAGGAGAAGAAATACTTTGGGTTTCTTTCGATTTCATTTATAGCTTTTAGTTCTTCCCGCGATTCCTGACTCCTAAAGGATTCTTTTAGCTTAAGTTCGATGCTTGCTATTTCTCTGACCAGTGTCTCCCTGCGCATTTCAGATATATTGACCTCTTTTAGCCGCTCTGTTATTCTTTTCCGTCGCCTGTAAAGGGAGCGCCTGTCTCTTTCTATTTTACATCTACTCCTCCTTTTTCTTAGAGGAATAAGCCTTGTGCATACATCGAGTGCCACCGAGTTAATCTGTTCTAGGCATAAGTTTGGGTCTGTGTTGCTTAGTATATCTTCCCAGCTTATATCGGTTAGGACTTGGTTTACTTGGTCCCACTTTATGTTTTTGTTATTGAAGTTGAATTTGGTGAATGCTCCCTCGTGACTAGTCTCATTTTGTCGGTCTGGGGCTCCTCGCATACATGTCTGAACCTCAATTATGTTGTGATCTGAGTATATTGTTTTTGATATGGTGACATTTCTTATCAGATCATCATTGTTAGTGAATATGAGGTCTAGTGTATTCTCCAGTCTAGTAGGCTCTATTATTTGCTGGTTTAAATTGAATTTTGTGCAGAGATTTAAAAGCTCGTGTGAGTGTGAGTTTTCATCAGAGCTGCCTCCTGGTGTTATTACTGCAACAATATTATTTGCTATATTCCTCCATTTTAGGTGCCTTAAGTTGAAATCCCCCAGGAGCAAGATGTTGGGTGCAGGAGCTGGAAGATTTTCCAGACAGTGGTCAATTTTTAACAGCTGTTCCTGGAATTGCTGGGATGTTGCATCCGGAGGCTTGTAGACTACCACAATGACTAGGTTTTGGTTCTCGACCTTTACTGCTAAAACTTCCACTACGTCATTTGAGGCATTAAGCAGTTCTGTGCAAACAAGTGACTCTGCAATGTACAGGCCAACCCCCCCCTTTTGCCTGTTCACTCTGTCACATCTGTATAGGTTGTAACCTGGGATCCATATTTCATTGTCCAAGTGATCCTTTATGTGGGTCTCAGTGAAAGCCGCGAACATTGCCTTTGCCTCTGCAAGCAGTCCACGGATGAAAGGTATTTTGTTGTTTGTTGCTGGCTTTAGACCCTGTATATTTGCAAAGAAGAATGTTATCGGACTGGTGGTATTGTTGGTACTGGGGGGGGATTTTTTTTCCGGCATTAGTATCTGTATCTGTTGGTTTGGAGTGGAGGCCATCGACTGTGGTTCCACTCCAGGAATGACTGGATTTGGTGTACGATTTCTGCCATTTCCTGCCAGTTTTTTTTCCTTCCTGGCACTAAAAAAACCTCTCCCTCTTGAGTGGCTGTGGCTACCCAGGTTTTCCCATGGCCTGGATGTTTTGTATCTTTTTGTCCCCTTTAGATGGTATGCCTGGCAATTTAAGTTATAGCACAGTCTTTCCTGTACTGAAGAGGTACACATTTCAGGGTGAAAAAGCTTACAGGAAGGGAGTTTGCATTTTCCTGTTGTCATATGGGCATGGCATTTTCTAGGGTGGTCATAGTTGCACGTCCCATCTGTTTTTCCAGATTTCCCATGCCAGCAGATACCAAGTGCATAGTATGTGCACAGGCTTGGTTTCCGCTTGCCTTGGGTTTCTGTGACTGTATTCCCTGTTGGTGCATGTTTCCCTGTCTTACTTCTATCCTCCCTAGCACCAACAATGGAGCTCCCACCAGTTGTTTTTGGTAATTTATCCTCACTATTGCTATTGGAGTCCTCTTGTTTGCTATTTCCTGCGGTATTTCTAGTTTGCAATATTGGTTTTATCTTATCTTTGACTACACTTGTTTCCCTACTATGGCTCCTGTCCCCTATGAGGTCATTTATATGTATTCCTTCCTGCGTATAATTCCCGACTACCTGGACAAAATCTCCAGCTTCACCATTACTGTCTCCCAGGACAGTATCTCCAGCTTCACCATTTCTGTCTCCCAGGACAGCACCTCCAGCTTCACCATTACTGTCTCCCAGGACAGCACCTCCAGCTTTACTATTACTGTCTCCCAGGACATCACCTCCAGCCTTACAGTTTGTGACTACATGGCCAGTATCAAGGGCAGTACCATTCAGCCCAGACTTTTTATGTTCCCATCTGTTGTAGAAAGCTTCCAGGTTTTCTATGAAAGCAGCTTTGATGTTGTCCTCTTTTAATACTCTTGTGATTTTAGTCCACAGATTTTCCTCATTTGGGCATACCCAGAAACACTTCTCTGTTTTAATACTGCTTGTAGCTAGTTCTGGGATATCTGCACAAGGGGCGTGACACCAATTTCCACAAAAATGACAATTTATCCATGTGGAAGCCCGTTTGTTTGACTGACCACAGACTACACACAGCTTCATAATGATTTGAATGGTTGATTTACTGCAATTCTACTAGCAACCTCTTGAAAATTATATTAATAACCTTAAATGAAGCTCTAGCTATTTGTATTTCTGTTTCTAACTCTTTTTGTATATTGGACAGCTTACCGTCACGTTCCTGATTTTTAATGTTTGTGTTTATAAGGGCGCCTACAACCCCATCCGTTTACAGTCTGCTTTATTGTCCAACGAAACTGTTTGAAACCAGTCCCGGGTTCGGACCAGTCAAGGGTTCGGACCAGTCAAGGGTCCGGACCAGTCGATCTGCTCTGATCAGTGGGTCACTTATTTAAAACATACTGGTCGGTGATTTGAGCTAACACATGAAGGATCTACTGGAAATTATCTACCCGAGTAATATGTGATTTGACTGATACAAAAGTATAACTTGCGTGTTGAAGAGCCGGTGATATCTGGCAGCTCCTACAATGACGAACGGTCACCTCCTTGTTTATCAATCGCTGTATCTGGCTTTTCTATCTTTTTTTTTTTTTTTTTTTTTTTTTTTTTTTTTTTTTTTATCCGTCTCCACCGCAATAAATGCTATATTATCACTATAGTTGACTGGTGCAAATTTTGGAGGAAGGACGCTTTTTCTGTAGTAATAATTGCTTCTCGTTGTGTATATTGCGACCGCTGGTAACTACAGGTTATATGAAATTCACAGTAACGTCTCGTATTTCAAGAAAAGAAACTAATGAAAGTCACTCCACTCCACTAAGTACCATTATAATACTGGTTAGTTGCTACTACAACACTGTATTCTGCTATTCACTGGTATCACTAGATTATATGCGAGTACACTAGCATGCCAGGAAGATTATTAAAAACAGCTGACCTGTGGTAAGTTTCTGGCGACTTCTGGCACCTTCCTCTATAGGCTTATCACTTCATTTACAAATTCACCTGTTTTCAAATGACACTTTAGCCTTTATCATCAATATACTAGGGAGCCACTGTAGTATACACTATGTATACTCAATGATATCAGGGAGACTTTCTTTCCTCTGACATGAAAAGTTCAATTATTATTATTTTTTTCCACACGGGACACAGGCCTATGATTCCCCTCTGGCAGTAAACTCTGCTACGCAGTGCACACTAATTCTCCTTTTTTGACTCAGTATATAATGTTTTCCGCCCAAGATTGGTTCCAGGCGCTAGAGGGATGTATCGTATAGGATTGATGACACAAATTAAAGTTCTAGCACGTAAGAGCGACCGTGAAAACACGAGAAAACCCGGAGCACAACGAGGCACGCTGACACGCTGGCACTGCTGTGTGCTGTGTTGTGCTGCTGTGTGCTGTGTTGTGCTGCTGTGTTGTGCTGCTGTGTGCTGTGTTGTGCTGCTGAGTGCTGTGTTGTGCTGCTGTGTTGTGCTGCTGTGCTGTGTTGTGCTGCTGTGTGCTGTGTTGTGCTGCTGTGCTGTGTTGTGCTGCTGTGTGCTGTGTTGTGCTGCTGTGCTGTGTTGTGCTGCTGTGCTGTGTTGTGCTGCTGTGTGCTGTGTTGTGCTGCTGTGCTGTGTTGTGCTGCTGTGTGCTGTGTTGTGCTGCTGAGTGCTGTGTTGTGCTGCTGTGTGCTGTGTGCTGTGTTGTGCTGTGTGTGTTGTGCTGCTGTGTCCTGTGTTGTGCTGCTGTGTCCTGTGTTGTGCTGCTGTGTGCTGTGTTGTGCTGCTGTGTGCTGTGTTGTGCTGCTGAGTGCTGTGTTGTGCTGCTGTGCGTTGTGTTGTGCTGTGTTGTGCTGCTGTGTGCTATGTTGTGCTGCTGTGTGCTGTGTTGTGCTGTGTTGTGCTGCTGTGTGCTGTGTTGTGCTGTGTTGTGCTGCTGTGTGCTGTGTTGTGCTGCTGTGTGCTGTGTTGTGCTGATTTATGCTGTTTATGAAACCGGTGATGTTTTATTATTACATGTGTATTATTATCTTCTGTTTTTCATATCCTTTTTAATGCCAAACTCGACATATAATAAATATATTTCGTTATATTGTCCACAGATATAAATATATAACAATGGCAGGAATGAATGTTAAGCGCAAGTGTTCGGAGGACTACACTAAATTCGGCATCACTGGTCAAGAAAAAGATGGCAAGGAATTACCACAGTGTCTTATTTGTTTCAAAGTTTTGGGGAATGGCTCAGTGAGCCAGCTAAGCTTAAACTCCATCTCGAAAAGTGCCACCCCAATTTGTTGCAAAAGGATGAAGATTATTTCGAGCGGCAGTTATCACCTTTCAAGCGGCAGCGTCTTGACGCGACAGGTACGTTCTATGGTGGCCTGGTGGCTAAAGCTCCCGCTTCACACACGGAAGGCCCGGGTTCGATTCCCGGCGTGTGGAAACATTTCGACACGTTTCCTTACACCTGTTGTCCTGTTCACCTATCAGCAAGTAGGTACCTGGTGTTAGTCGACTGGTGTGGGTTGCATCCTGGGGGACAAGACTGAGGACCACAGTGGTAATAAGTCTTAGGTGATGCACTGACTTTCTTGGGTTATCCTGGGTGACTAACCCTCCGGGGTTAAAAATCTGAACGAAATCTTATCTTATCTTATCTTAAGAACACCAATGCAGTGCGCGCTTCCTACATTGTCGCATACAAAGTCACACAGGTCAAGAAGCCTAGTACGACTGTAGAGAAACTTGTGTTACTTTACGCAAAAGAATCGGTGAAGCTTGTTGTCGGTGAGGACGCAGCATGGAAGCTGAATGATATATCAATTTTTAATGACACTGTCGAGACGAATAAATGAGATCTCACAAAACATCAGTGAACAAGTTGTGGATGAAATAAAGAAATCTCTGTTGTTTGCTATTCACTTGGATGAATCAGCTGATGTCTCACTGTCTTCTCAGTTATTGGTATTTGCATGATACATGGCTGGAAACCTCAAAGACAAGTATCTCTTTTGTAAGACTCTTGATATCACCACAAGGGCTCAGAATGTATTAGAAGTTATTAAAAATTTCTTTGAAGTAAATGGTCTGGATTGGGTAAATTTGGTGGGTGTTACCACTTAGTTACCATTTTGTCCTAGGCACATGTCGATTAGACACTAGGCCTGTTGTATTTGCAAGTGTGTGTGTGTGTGTGTGTGTGTGTGTGTGTGTGTGTGTGTGTGTGTGTGTGTGTGTATGTGTGTGTATGTGTGTGTATGTGTGTGTGTGTGTGTGTGTGTGTGTGTGTGTGTGTGTGTGTATTACCATTTTGTCCTAGGCACATGTCGATTAGACACTAGGCCTGTTGTATATGAGTACGTGTGTGTGTTAGTTACCATTTTGTCCTAGGCACATGTCGATTAGACACTAGGCCTGTTGTATATGCGTGTGTTAGTTACCATTTTGTCCTAGGCACATGTCGATTAGACACTAGGCCTGTTGTATATGCGTGTGTTAGTTACCATTTTGTCCTAGGCACATGTCGATTAGACACTAGGCCTGTTGTATATGCGTGTGTTAGTTACCATTTTGTCCTAGGCACATGTCGATTAGACACTAGGCCTGTTGTATTTGCAAGTGTGTGTGTGTGTGTGTATGTATGTGTATGTGTTTGTGTGTGTGTGTGTGTTACCATTTTGTCCTAGGCACATGTCGATTAGACACTAGGCCTGTTGTATACGAGTACGTGTGTGTGTTAGTTACCATTTTGTCCTAGGCACATGTCGATTAGACACTAGGCCTGTTGTATATGAGTACGTGTGTGTGTGTGTGTGTGTGTGTGTGTGTGTGTGTGTGTGTGTGTGTATGTGTTTGTGTGTGTGTGTATGTGTTTGTGTGTGTGTTTGTGTGCGTGTGTGTGTGTGTGTGTACTCACCTAGTTGAGGTTGCAGGGGTCGAGTCCAAGCTCCTGGCCCCGCCTCTTCACTGGTCGCTACTAGGTCACTCTCCCTGAACCATGAGCTTTATCGTACCTCTGCTTAAAGCTATGTATGGATCCTGCCTCCACTACATCGCTTCCCAAACTATTCCACTTACTGACTACTCTGTGGCTGAAGAAATACTTCCTAACATCCCTGTGATTCATCTGTGTCTTCAACTTCCAACTGTGTCCCCTTGTTACTGTGTCCAATCTCTGGAACATCCTGTCTTTGTCCACCTTGTCAATTCCTCTCAGTATTTTGTATGTCGTTATCATGTCCCCCCTATCTCTCCTGTCCTCCAGTGTCGTCAGGTTGATTTCCCTTAACCTCTCCTCGTAGGACATACCTCTTAGCTCTGGGACTAGTCTTGTTGCAAACCTTTGCACTTTCTCTAGTTTCTTTACGTGCTTGGCTAGGTGTGATGGTGCACCTGTGATGCTAGACTCAAGATCAGGCTTTCAAGCCTTGGTGAAACAGCGTAGCGCCAGTGGTAACCGGAGTTCACTGTTTCATTCACAAAGAGACACTGGTATCAAAAGCACTACCTGATCACCTGAACACCATTTTCAAAGGAATGATGAAGGTGGTAAATTACATCAGATCGTCAGCAGTGAACACCACACTGGTCAGAAAATTATACCAGGACGTGGGTTCCGACTTTGAGGTGTTGCTGGTCTACACTTTTGTACGGTGGTTGTCAGCAGGGAATGTAGTCAACAGAATTCTTGAAGAATTAATTCTATTTGTCCAGTCTAAAGGGTAAGAAGGTTTTACAAATATGCTAGAACTGTCAGAACTAGCATCCCTTGTCGATATTCTTGGTATCTTGAACAAATTTTAATCTTCAGCTGCAAGGGAAAGGAGCAAATTTGTTCTCTAACCAAGGAATCATCAAGGCTTTTCTTGAGAAATTAGAACTCTGGATAGGAAGAGTCGAAGGTAAAAATTTAAGTAAACTTCCATGTGTGGATGCCATGCTAGGGGAAAAGGAAGCCATTCAGGTGCATATTCTCGAACATTTATATCAGCGATACTTTCCAGAGGTAGACAAGACAAGGGATGGGTTTTCTTTCGTCAGAAATCCATTCATAACAGATGTTGATGGTGTTACAGAGACTGTGCAGGAAGAGTTATTGGACCTGAAAAAAATGATTTGGCAGCTAAAGATGTGTACCAGAGGTCTACAATGGAAAATTTTTGGGCCAGTATGATTGTTACTTACCCAAATCCGTGAAAACAAGCAGTCTGATTTCTGTTTCCATTTGCATCAACTTACATGTGTAAGAATGGATTTTTTATGTTTGTTGCACATAAAGTTTGTATGAAATATATTTCAGACCAAAATGTTAGGTATCTGGAGTTTACCTGGAGAGAGTTCCGGGGGTCAACGCCCCCGCGGCCCGGTCTGTGACCAGGCCTCCTGGTGGATCAGAGCCTGATCAGCCAGGCTGTTACTGCTGGCTGCACGCAAACCAAAGTACGAGCCACAGCCCGGCTGGTCAGGAACCGACTTTAGGTGCTTGTCCAGTGCCAGCTCGAAGACTGCCAGGGGTCTGTTGGTAATCCCCCTTGTGTATGCTGGGAGGCAGTTGAATAGTCTCGGGCCCCTGACACTTATTGTATGGTCTCTTAACGTGCCAGTGACACCCCTGCTTTTCATTGGGGGGATGTTGCATCGTCTGCCAAGTCTTTTGCTTTCGTAGTGAGTGATTTTCGTGTGCAAGTTCGGTACTAGTCCCTCTAGGATTTTCCAGGTATATATAATCATGTATCTCTCCCGCCTGTGTTCCAGGGAATACAGGTTCAGGAACCTCAAGCGCTCCCAGTAATTGAGGTGTTTTATCTCCGTTATGCGCACTGTGAAAGTTCTCTGTACATTTTCTAGGTCAGCAATTTCACCTGCCTTGAAAGGTGCTGTTAGTGTGCAGCAATATTCCAGCCTAGATAGAACAAATGACCTGAAGAGTGTCATCATGGGCTTGGCATCCCTAGTTTTGAAGGTTCTCATTATCCATCCTGTCATTTTTCTAGCAGATGCGATTGATACAATGTTATGGTCCTTGAAGGTGATATCCTCCGACATGATCACTCCCAGGTCTATTTTATATAACTTCTCAAATTTCTGTTTATAAGAAACACATTCCAAATCTAATTGTCAGTTATCTTTGCTTTGCCTTTATATATCATTACTCAAAAAAAATTAGATGGTCGACGATATTTTTATAACTGGGTTGGTGGTCTATGAGCTTTAATGGACCCGCTTTCTTGTGGATGGTTACTCCATAATTGCCAGTGACTTCTTTATCACTGACAATATAATTATGTTTGTAAAATTAATTATATCATAGCTGAGTCTGAGGGAATTTTTGATAATTGCCATGTTGCTGTCGTTTAGGCTGTTACAATATCAGCGCTTATGGGATTTTTTTTTAATGCTGTAATATTCAACGTTTCTGGCTATGGGTATTGGTATGCCTGAGTGCATTTCCTGTCCCCTTTCTCTGTCTCTCTCCAGTGAATACATCCTCTGGGATCGTATTAGCTCGGACATACTCTTTTTTTCTGCAACTTTGCAATCTTATGATGTGTTGATTGCAATACGAAAGACTTAGAGCTATTATTTTACTCCCCCCCCCCGTGCTTGTTTTGTGTGTGTGTGTGTGTGTCGTGCCGAATAGGCAGAACTTGTGATCTTGGCTTAAATAGCAATGCTCATCTTGCCATATAGGACAAGTGAAAATTTGTGTATGCAATAATTTCGCCAAAATCATTCTGAACCTAACGAAAAAAATATATTTCACTGTGTTTGTTTAGTATTAAATTATTGTAAACAAATCTAAAATATATTTAGTTGGGTTAGGCTAAAATAAATTGTTCTTGTTATAATAAGGTTAGGTAAGTTTTCTAAGATTCTTTTGATGAAAAATTATAAATTTTTACGTTAACATTAATGAAAAAAAATATATATTTAAAAGTATAAGAGAAATTTTTAGAAAGGACTTAATTTTAAATGAGTTCTTGCTAATTGACCAGTTTTACATATTCGGCACGACACACACACACACACACACACACACACACACACACACACACACACACACACACATATATATATATATATATATATATATATATATATATATATATATATATATATATATATTTTATCACACTGGCCGATTCCCACCAAGGCAGGGTGGCCCGAAAAAGAAAAACTTTCACCATCATTCACTCCATCACTGTCTTGCCAGAAGGGTGCTTTACATTACAGTTTTTAAACTGCAACATTAACACCCCTCCTTCAGAGTGCAGGCACTGTACTTCCCATCTCCAGGACTCAAGTCCGGCCTGCCGGTTTCCCTGAATCCCTTCATAAATGTTACTTTGCTCACACTCCAACAGCACGTCAAGTATTAAAAACCATTTGTCTCCATTCACTCCTATCAAACACGCTCACGCATGCCTGCTGGAAGTCCAAGCCCCTCGCACACAAAACCTCCTTTACCCCCTCCCTCCAACCCTTCCTAGGCCGACCCCTACCCCGCCTTCCTTCCACTACAGACTGATACACTCTTGAAGTCATTCTGTTTCGCTCCATTCTCTCTACATGTCCGAACCACCTCAACAACCCTTCCTCAGCCCTCTGGACAACAGTTTTGGTAATCCCGCACCTCCTCCTAACTTCCAAACTACGAATTCTCTGCATTATATTCACACCACACATTGCCCTCAGACATGACATCTCCACTGCCTCCAGCCTTCTCCTCGCTGCAACATTCATCACCCACGCTTCACACCCATATAAGAGCGTTGGTAAAACTATACTCTCATACATTCCCCTCTTTGCCTCCAAGGACAAAGTTCTTTGTCTCCACAGACTCCTAAGTGCACCACTCACTCTTTTTCCCTCATCAATTCTATGATTCACCTCATCTTTCATAGACCCATCCACTGACACATCCACTCCCAAATATCTGAATACGTTCACCTCCTCCATACTCTCTCCCTCCAATCTGATATTCAATCTTTCATCACCTAATCTTTTTGTTATCCTCATAACCTTACTCTTTCCTGTATTCACCTTTAATTTTCTTTTTTTGCACACCCTACCAAATTCATCCACCAATCTCTGCAGCTTCTCTTCAGAATCTCCCAAGAGCACAGTGTCATCAGCATAGAGCAGCTGTGACAACTCCCACTTTGTGTGTGATTCTTTATCTTTTAACTCCACGCCTCTTGCCAAGACCCTCGCATTTACTTCTCTTACAACTCCATCTATAAATATATTAAACAACCACGGTGACATCACACATCCTTGTCTAAGGCCTACTTTTACTGGGAAAAAAATTTCCCTCTTTCCTACATACTCTAACTTGAGCCTCACTATCCTCGTAAAAACTCTTCACTGCTTTCAGTAACCTACCTCCTACACCATACACTTGCAACATCTGCCACATTGCCCCCCTATCCACCCTGTCATACGCCTTTTCCAAATCCATAAATGCCACAAAGACCTCTTTAGCCTTATCTAAATACTGTTCACTTATATGTTTCACTGTAAACACCTGGTCCACACACCCCCTACCTTTCCTAAAGCCTCCTTGTTCATCTGCTATCCTATTCTCCGTCTTACTCTTAATTCTTTCAATTATAACTCTACCATACACTTTACCAGGTACACTCAACAGACTTATCCCCCTATAATTTTTGCACTCTCTTTTATCCCCTTTGCCTTTATACAAAGGAACTATGCATGCTCTCTGCCAATCCCTAGGTACCTTACCCTCTTCCATACATTTATTAAATAATTGCACCAACCACTCCAAAACTATATCCCCACCTGCTTTTAACATTTCTATCTTTATTGCTACGTTAATATCGTTTAGGTTACAATATCAATGCATATTATAATGCTGTAATATTCATCCTTCTGGCTGTTGTGCCTGTGGTCACTTCCGGTACCTTCTCTTTCCCTCTCTCACTGCAGTAAACGCACTCCCCTGGGAACATATTCGCGTGGAAACCTTCCTCTTTTCTGCAATTTTGCAACCTGCTGATGTGTTGATTGCAACACGAAAGGCCTAGAGCTATCATTCTACTCCCTCCGTGGTTGTTTTGTGTGTGTATATATATATATATATATATATATATATATATATATATATATATATATATATATATATATATATATATATATATATATATATATATATATTCGTTGAATTTGGCACACTCGAACAGTAATGTTAATTATATTTTTACACATTCAGTGTATTTCATGAATTATTATTATTATAATCAAGGGGGAAGCGCTAAACCCGGAGGATTATACAGCGCCTGGGGGGGGGGATGTGGAAGGCATTCAGGCTTAATTCGGGGAACTGGAGCACAGATCCAATTCCCTAAATCAAGAGCCCCTCACCAACATCAAGGAACCTTCCTTGAGGGGTATTTCATGAAATACTTGTATTATTTACACTTGTAATAGGTGTTAGAAATCAACAGTTGTTTTTCCTCTCTCACTAAGTACTGTGTTATGTTAGCTTTATGACTTTGTCTGTTGTTGTTGATAGTGGAGACAATATGGTGGTACTGATAAGTTATAGATAAAAATAACATATATACTGGTCTAGATAATTATCAAAGAAACGTTTCCCCGCTGAAGAAGAGAAGAAGCTAAATGTTTTATTAAATATCTTAATAAAGTGTATACATGTACCTGTTTCCGTTCATGATTAAATACGTTACTCTTATGACGGATACATCATATTCATTATTATATAAAAAAACGTTGAGCAATCCACTTTCTCTTGTATTGTTGAAGTGATTTTCTGCCGAGTTTCATTGAGGTGGTTGCAAGTCATTAATACCCAGTGTGGTTCTCCACAGACAATGAACCAGTGGTTGGTGCTGTCAGATTGAGTCACCAAGCAGCTTTTCACAAGATAGCTGTCAGGCCTCGACGAACACATGGTGCTCCACGCTCTAGACGCCCAACACAGGTTAGTCAAATTTAAAAACATAAAAGGTTGAATTTAAGGTAAAATTATTATACTAATTAGTAATAAATATGATCATCTGAAGATTCACTCCCCCCTCCTTCAAAGTATGAGGGGGGAGTGACGTGATAATGGAAGATGAAGATTAAGATTCTTTACAAAAAAGATTAAGATTCTTTACAAAATACAAGTCACAATACCATTGTTGGAACAATACATGAATATCCCGCACTATGAGTTCAACTGTCAACACTGCGGCCCGGTTCCTGGACCCATTATGTACCTCTATAATCATTTGACTACTGCCCACACCATGGGTATGGGGTACATAAAGATGTTCAACTGAACTATGGAGAGTGCAACTTATGACGACATTTCAGTCCGACTTGGACCATTAGTTAGAGACCATTATCTCCAACTAGTCAATCTCGTAATTGCTAGTTTTGTGTATTAAGATTCCCTATTTCTAAACACCTAAGCTATTGAATCTCAATGAACTTTACTGTAGTCACTACCGAGGTTTGGGATGTATAGATCTAGCCTGTCATACCCTTTACCACTAATGTCGGTATAAAAAAAACTCATTAAACGCTGTGACCAGATATAAATATGTAAATAGTTGATTGCCACTGTAACTTGTTCAGCTCTCAAAACTTTGGGGCCCAGCCCCTGGACCCATTATGTATCTCTAATCTTTTGACTACTACCCCCCTCAAGGAAGGTTCCTTGATGTTGGTGAGGGGCTCTTGATTTAGGGAATTGGATCTGTGCTCCAGTTCCCCGAATTAAGCCTGGATGCCTTCCACATCCCCCCCCCCAGGCGCTGTATAATCCTCCGGGTTTAGCGCTTCCCCCTTGATTATAATAATAATAATTGACTACTACCAATACCATGGGTATGGGGTACATAGTAAAGATTTTAAACTACAGCCCCACACATTCCATGTGTCTCTTCTATCCGTATATCGTGTCTGATGCAACAGTTTCAATTTCCCCAACATCGTTAGAGAAGAATTTCCATGAAGCTTGTAAACTACATTATATAACTTGTATACTGTCACCAGTGAGAGAAAGGTAAAGTGGAAATCAGTTTTCTTCCGTGGCATACAGAGTGTAGTAGGATATTGGCAGGATGTCAGCATACCTGTGGGACATGTAAAAAAATCCTTGGAAGGAAATCCAGAGTCACATACAACCTCTGCTTTTCCAAACATCATATCTCTTGTGGCCCGGTGGCCTGGTGGCTAAAGCTCCCGCTTCACACACGGAGGGCCCGGGTTCGATTCCCGGCGGGTGAAAACATTTCGACACGTTTCCTTACACCTGTTGTCCTGTTCACCTAGCAGCAAATAGGTACCTGGGTGTTAGTCGACTGGTGTGGGTCACATCCTGGGGGACAAGATTAAGGACCCCAATGGAAATAAGTTAGACAGTCCTCGATGACGCACTGACTTTCTTGGGTTATCCTGGGTGGCTAACCCTCCGGGGTTAAAAATCCAAACGAAATCTTATCTTATCTTAAACTAAACACAGTCTCAAAAAATTACCTCGAACTAGCAAGGTGCTTATGGTTGTGCAATAAAGACATAGAACTTTGGGCAGGTATCAGAAAGGTACTAAGGAGAGTAATAAATGATAAAAATAATCAAGAAAACAAAGATGACTTCTTGGATAGTCTACCAAAAATATATAAAACATGGGAGAAAGAGGAGTGAACCAAAAAATGCAGAATGCCCATACCACAACAGATGACTCGAAACTATCTAGTTACCCACATAGTGCTAACCCAGATCCATCCCCCAGTCATAGCACTAATGCCCACAGCGCTGGTACTGGCCCAGGCTCAGCCCCCAGCCCCAGTGCTGACTCAGTCTCAGCCCCCAGACTTATTGCCAGTCCAGACTCTACTAAGGACCCTACCACAGTCACCACTAACACCTTAAATATACAACCATCATTGCACAAGACCATAGCCCACATTACAAATGTAGGGGAGGAGTCTCCTCCTCCTCCTCCTACTGAGGAAAGTAGATGGAATCCAGGATGGGGTAGCCCTGGCTTGGATACTGAGGATTATAGTGCAGTTCCAGAACCTGCAGAAATTGACAACACACCTCAACAATTCTATCCAACCAAAAGTGAAATTGTGCAAATACTGTTTGGGGCATCTTTAAGCATGGAATATCAGGAAAAAATGGGACATGCAACTTTGAGCATCCCAAAAAATGTAGTGACCTCCTGTCTAAAGGAGTGTGTCGTTCTTCTTCCTGTACTTTCTTTCACCCAAAAATGTGTCACTCTTTGGTCCTCCAAAAGCAGTGTTACAACATCAGCTGCCCGGCATACCATCGAAAAGGGACCAGGAGGCACAGACCTCACAAGACAAACAATAGTAGCTATGACAACCCAACTCCAGGTGATCTTTAGTGGCAGGAAACGGAAAAAGAAATTGGAAGGAATTAAAAATAGTCCACCACCTTGGAGCCTTGTTGGACTGGAGGCACAACCAGTGGCCCCCCATGGCCCTCCAGAACTACAACTACTGATGCCAATAACAAAACCCCCCAACAAACACAGAATACAACCTCGTTCATATTTGCTAATATACAGGGCCTTAAGCCATCCACCAACAACAAAATACCTTTTATCAGTGGACTTCCAGAGGAGTCTAATGCAATGTTTGCAGCCTTCACAGAGACCCACACAAAAGATCACTTTGACAGTGAAATATGGATAAGTGGGTACAACCTTTTTGATGCGACAGAAAGAATAGGCAACAAGGGGAGGTTGGCCTGTATGTCAAAGAGTCGCTCATCTGCACGGAGTTGCTGAACACCACAAATGAAGTTGAAGTTCTATCAATAAAGATCGAGAACCAAAACCTAGTCATCGTGGTTGTATATAAGCCACCAGATGGAACCTCCCAACATTTCAAGGAACAGTTACTGAAAATTGATTACTGTTTGGAAAACCTTCCAGCTCCATCCCCAAACATCTTACTGCTTGGTGATTTCAACCTAAGGCATACAAAATGGAAGAATGTAGCAAATAATGTTATAGCTGAAACAATCCCTGGAGGTAGCGCAGATGAAAGGTCACACACACATGAGCTACTAAGTCTCTGCGAAAAACACACCTTAAGCCAGCAGATAGTGGAGCCAACAAGACTAGAAAACACACTTGACCTTATCTTCACAAATAATGAGGACCTGGTACCTGATCATCAATCTAATCGATCAGTCAACAGACGTACATGCATATCCGGGTCTTTATGGTCACTGATCAGCAATCGAAGTGACTTACATGCACAGGGGTCCTGATCACTGTGTAAAGGTGTCTTCACAAAATACAATTTCAACAACAAGAACATCAACTGGGACCAGGTAGATCAGTCATAAATGAAACATGTTAGAAAGATATCTTAAATAACATGGATCCAAACCAGTGCCTTGAAAGGATCAACTTCCTGGCAGCTGAAGCATGTTCTAGGCATATTCCCCTAAGAAAGAAGAAGAGCAGGAGTAAACTGGAGAGAGAAAGACGCTCCCTCTACAGAAGACGACGAAGAATCACTGAGCTCCTCAGGAACGCTAAAATATCAGATACATGAAAGGCAGCGTTGACCAGGGAAGTGGAAACTATCGAACTTAAGTTAAAGGACTCTTACAGGAACCAGGAGAGACAGGAGGAGCCTAAAGCTATTAGTGAAATTGAAAGAAATTCAAAATATTTCTTTTCATATGCCAAAAACAAGGCAAATACCACATCTAGTATTGGGCCCTTACTCACACAGATGACAACAAGGAAACGAGTGAAATACTGAAATCCCAGTACGACTCTGTGTTTAGTGAGCCACTAATCAGTCTGAGGATCGACAATCCAAATGATTTCTTCATGAATGAGCCTCAAAACTCTGTCAATGTATGCCAGATTTCCGACTTTGAAAAAGCCATTGACAACATGCCCATGCACTCAGCCCCAGGCCTAGACTCGTGGAACTGTGTTCATTAAGAACTGCAAGAAACGCCTCTCACGTGCCCTATGTATACTACGGAGAAGGAGCTTGGACATGGGTGAAATTCCACAGTCAATTAAAACAACAGATATAGTCCCACTCCATAAAGGTGGCAGCAAAGCATTAACAAAGAACTATAGACCAATAGCTCTGACGTCCCACATCATTAAAATCTTTGAAAGAGTGCTAAGAAGTACGACTGCAAACCACTTGGATTCCCAAAAAATGAACAAAGCCAGGTTAGCATGGGTTCAGGGCAGGTCGCTCTTGCCTCTCACAACTACTGGATCACAATGATATAGCCTTGGATGCACTGGAAGAAAAACAGAATGCAGATGTAATACACACAGATTTTGCAAAAGTGTTTGACAAGTGCGATCATGGTGTAATAGCGCACAAAATACGTGTTGAGGAATAACTGGCAAAGTGGGGAGATGGATTTTCAACTTCCTAACCAATCGAACACAGACTAGTGGTCAACAGAGTTAAATCGGAGGCTGCCATAGTGAAGAGCTCTTCCACAAGGCACAGTACTCGCCCCCATCCTGTTCCTCATCCTCATATCAGACATAGACAGAGATGTAATCCACAGCACCGTATCATCCTTTGCAGATGATACTAGGATCTGCATGAGACTGTCATCTGCTGAGGACACGGTTAACCCCCAAGAAGATATAAACAAAGTTTTCCAGTGGGCAACAGAAAACAATATGATGTTCAATGAAGACAAATTCCAACTACTCCGTTATGGAAAACTGGAGGAGATAATAACTAGAACAGAGTATACTACAAACTCACAACAGTGCCACGATCACAAGTGCAAAGAAAACGATAGAATGGATAATGAGAACGTTCAAAACGAGAGATGCCAAGCCAATGATGATCCTTTTCAAATCACTTGTTCTCTCTAGGCTGGAATACTGCTGTACATTAACATCTCAATTCAAAGCATGTGAAATTGCAGATCTAGAGAGTGCCCAGAGAACCTTTACTGCACGTATAAGTTCTGTCAAGCACCTGAACTACTGGGGATGCTTGGAAGCACTTGACTTGTACTCGTTGGAATGCAGGAGACAGATATATCATAATCTACACTTGGAAAATCCTAGAAGGAATGGTCCCGAATCTGCACACAGAAATCACTCCCTACGATAGTAAAAGACTGGGCAGGCAATACAAAATACCCCCAGTTAAAACTAGGGGCACCATTGGTACAGTAAGAGAAAACACCATAAGTGTCTGGGGCCCAAGATTGTTCAACAGCCTCCCACTAAGCAAAAGGGAAATTAGCAATAGGCCCCTGGCTGCCTTCAAGAGGGAGCTGGACAGATACCTAAAGTCAGTGCCGGATCAGCAGGGCTGTGGTTCGTATGTTGGACTATGTGTGGCCAGCAGTAACAACCTGGTTGATCAGGCCCTGATCCACCGGGAGGCCTGGTCGTGGACCGGGCCACGGGGGAGGTTGATCCCCGGAATAACCTCCAGGTAGATTCGGCTTCACAGTGACCACGTAGGCTTCATGTGTTACCTCTTTCCCCCCTCTCCTCCAGTCATTGTAGAATGATATCCTCAACACGTGTAACAACACGTGTAACGTTGTAGGCTGCATGTGCGACCTCCCAGGCTGTTACTACATTACATAAATTATGTACTCAGGTTCAGTGACCATGTAGGCTTAAAGTGCCTAAGTGGAAATAAGTCACTTTGTCAGACTTTCCTGGGTTATCCTGAGTAATCTACATATATTACCTGGAGTTTACCTGGAGAGAGTTTCGGGGGTCAACGCCCCCGCGGCCCGGTCTGTGACCAGGCCTCCTGGTGGATCAGCACCTGATCAACCAGGCTGTTGCTGCTGGCTGCACGCAAACCAACGTACGAGCCACAGCCCGGCTGATCAGGAACTGACTTTAGGTGCTTGTCCAGTGCCAGCTTGAAGACTGCCAGGGGTCTGTTGGTAATCCCCCTTATGTGTGCTGGGAGGCAGTTGAACAGTCTCGGGCCCCTGACACTTATTGTATGGTCTCTTAACGTGCTAGTGACACCCCTGCTTTTCGTTGGGGGGATGGTGCATCGTCTGCCAAGTCTTTTGCTTTCGTAGTGAGTGATTTTCGTGTGCAAGTTCGGTACTAGTCCCTCTAGGATTTTCCAGGTGTATATAATCATGTATCTCTCCCTCCTGGGTTCCAGGGAATACAGGTTTAGAAACCTCAAGCGCTCCCAGTAATTGAGGTGTTTTATCTCCGTTATGCGCGCCGTGAAAGTTCTCTGTACATTTTCTAGGTCGGCAATTTCACCTGCCTTGAAAGGTGCTGTTAGAGTGCAGCAATATTCCAGCCTAGATAGAACAAGTGACCTGAAGAGTGTCATCATGGGCTTGGCCTCCCTAGTTTTGAAGGTTCTCATTATCCATCCTGTCATTTTTCTAGCAGATGCGATTGATACAGTGTTATGGTCCTTGAAGGTGAGATCCTCCGACATAATCACTCCCAGGTCTTTGACGTTGGTGTTTCGCTCTATTTCGTGGCCAGAATTTGTTTTGTACTCTGATGAAGATTTAATTTCCTCATGTTTACCATATCTGAGTAATTGAAATTTCTCATCGTTGAACTTCATATTGTTTTCTGCAGCCCACTGAAAGATTTGGTTGATGTCCGCCTGGAGCCTTGCAGTGTCTGCAATGGAAGACACTGTCATGCAGATTCGGGTGTCATCTGCAAAGGAAGACACGGTGCTGTGGCTGACATCCTTGTCTATGTCGGATATGAGGATGAGGAACAAGATGGGAGCTAGTACTGTGCCTTGTGGAACAGAGCTTTTCACCGTAGCTGCCTCGGACTTTACTCTGTTGACGACTACTCTCTGTGTTCTGTTAGTGAGGAAATTATAGATCCATCGACCGACTTTTCCTGTTATTCCTTTAGCGCGCATTTTGTGCGCTATTACGCCATGGTCACACTTGTCGAAGGCTTTTGCAAAGTCTGTATATATTACATCTGCATTCTTTTTGTCTTCTAGTGCATTTAGGACCTTGTCGTAGTGATCCAGTAGTTGAGACAGACAGGAGCGACCTGTTCTAAACCCATGTTGCCCTGGGTTGTGTAACTGATGGGTTTCTAGATGGGTGGTGATCTTGCTTCTTAGGACCCTTTCAAAGATTTTTATGATATGGGATGTTAGTGCTATTGGTCTGTAGTTCTTTGCTGTTGCTTTACTGCCCCCTTTGTGGAGTGGGGCTATGTCTGTTGTTTTTAGTAACTGAGGGACGACCCCCGTGTCCATGCTCCCTCTCCATAGGATGGAAAAGGCTCGTGATAGGGGCTTCTTGCAGTTCTTGATGAACACAGAGTTCCATGAGTCTGGCCCTGGGGCAGAGTGCATGGGCATGTCATTTATCGCCTGTTCGAAGTCATTTGGCGTCAGGATAACATCGGATAGGCTTGTGTTAATCAAATTTTGTGGCTCTCATAAAAAATTCATTTTGATCTTCGACTCTCAGTCTGGTTAGCGGCTTGCTAAAAACTGAGTCATATTGGGACTTGAGTAGCTCACTCATTTCCTTGCTGTCATCTGTGTAGGACCCATCTTGTTTAAGTAGGGGCCCAATACTGGGCGTTGTTCTCGATTTTGATTTGGCATAGGAGAAGAAATACTTTGGGTTTCTTTCGATTTCATTTATAGCTTTTAGTTCTTCCCGCGATTCCTGACTCCTAAAGGATTCTTTTAGCTTAAGTTCGATGCTTGCTATTTCTCTGACCAGTGTCTCCCTGCGCATTTCAGATATATTGACCTCTTTTAGCCGCTCTGTTATTCTTTTCCGTCGCCTGTAAAGGGAGCGCCTGTCTCTTTCTATTTTACATCTACTCCTCCTTTTTCTTAGAGGAATAAGCCTTGTGCATACATCGAGTGCCACCGAGTTAATCTGTTCTAGGCATAAGTTTGGGTCTGTGTTGCTTAGTATATCTTCCCAGCTTATATCGGTTAGGACTTGGTTTACTTGGTCCCACTTTATGTTTTTGTTATTGAAGTTGAATTTGGTGTGTCTGATGTGTATGATAATTTGTGTAACAGTATTTATGTGTACCTACCTACCTACCTGGAGGGCATTCCGGGGATCAACGCCCCCGCGGCCTGGTCCACGACCAGGCCTCCCAGTGGATCAAGGCCTGATCAACGAGGCTGTTACTGCTGGCCGCACGCAATCCAACGTACGAACCGTCTTTAGGTATCTGTCCAGCTCCCTCTTGAAGACAACCAGAGGTCTTCCCGTAATGCTCCTTATTGCTGGTGGGAGGCTCTTGAACAGTCTTGGGCCCTGGACACTTATTGTGTTTTCTCTTAGTGTACCAGTGACGCCCCTACTATTCACTGGGGGTATGTTGCATCGCCTGCCAAGTCTTTTGCTTTCGTATGGAGTGATTGCTGTGTGCATATTAGGGACCAGTCCCTCCAGAATCTTCCAGGTGTAGATTATGATACATCTCTCTCGCCTGTGCTCTAGTGAGTACAAGTCAAGTGCTTCCAGGCGCTCCCAGTAGTCAAGGTGTTTGATGGAACTTATACGTGCAGTAAAGGTTCTCTGTACATTCTCTAGTTCTGCAATTTCACCTGCCTTGAATGGGGATGTTAATGTACAGCAGTATTCCAGCCTAGAAAGAATAAGTGATTTAAAAAGGATCATCATTGGCTTAGCATCTCTTGTCTTGAATTGTGAAAATTTGTGTGGACTGCCTCCAAGTGAGTCGCCTACCCTGGCAAACTCTGTTGACACCGAGCTCTGACGTGGGTACCTCAGCCTCACAAGTGGCTTGTAGGACAGATTTTCACAAATGATTGATGTTGCAAGAAACCTCGCCTGCATGCACGTATAAAGGACTAACTTACTTGGTGTTGCAGCATATATCCTGATCTTCACTTCCCTAAGCTTAGCCTTAGCCCCTTTGGACTTCCCCTCAGAAACCACATGCAACCAGGAGCATTAATTCCTGCAATATTCAATCGTAATTAGTGTCCTGCCTGCACCTCAGAAATTCCTATATCCAAGAGGGTATGTATCCCCTAGTACAACTATGCAGACTCAGACACTAGCTTCCAGACTGCTCTGAGACACTGGTACTTACTGGGCATGCTCTGCGTTGTAACCGGGCCCACAGTTAAAACTCAGCTCACAAACTCCCCAGACACTGGCCAGAATCTACGAGAAATAGTGGAGGTTTTGTCTTACTGTATGGGCCTGACGGAGGAGGTCATCTACGGTACATCGAGGTGCCTCTACCAGATTTCCCCAGGTCTCAGATGTGAAGACACGTGGGGGCGCCGACTGCTGATCACGGCACATCTTGTCCAGTTAGTGTCTGTCTTAAGAAGAACGAGCTGGTCTCTCTTCCAGACCCTCGTCTCTTCGTTCAAACTAGGGCTGCCAGTTCTCCCTAGCTAACTTATCCTAGTGTTTGCCTACATTATCGGCCTATTACTACCTATGTTAAGGTCTTAGGTCTACATTATTATCTACAGATGCCTTAGTAAACCTAATATTAGTGTACTACCAGTAAAACTACCTACTCCTTCCCTGAAGGGTAAATCTATAAATTAAATAAGCTTACCAACAATCGCCAACCAGAGAATGCTTTGTTTGTTTGGGAGGGTTTAAGGGCCGCCCAGCTCAGCCGTCCCATACGGCCATGCTGGATCTGTCCTGTGGAACTTTAGGGACCAAATAAATTTCCACATGAATGTTCTCATTATCCATCCTATTGGTTTCCTCGCAGATGTGATAGTGGCATTGTTGTGGTCCTTGAAGGTGAGGTCTTCGGACATTACCACATCCAGGTCCTTCACATTACTTTTCCGCTCTATTGTGTGATTGGAGTTTGTAGTATACTCAGTTCTAGTTATTATTTCCTCCAGTTTTCCATAACAGAGTAGTTGGACTTTGTCTTCATTGAACATCATATTGTTCTCTGTTGCCCATTGGAAAACTTGGTTTATATCTTCTTGGAGCTTTGCCGTGTCTGCAATGGATGACACTCTCATGCAGATCCTAGTATCGTCTGCAGAAGATGATACAGTGCTGTGGTTTATATCTCTGTCTATGTCTGATATGAGAATAAGGAACAGGATAGGTGCGAGTACTGTGCCTTGTGGGACAGAGCTCTTCACTATGGCAGCATCTGATTTAACTCTGTTTGCCACTACTCTTTGTGTGCGATTGGTTAGAAAGTTGAAGATCCATCTGCCTACTTTACTGGTTATCCCTTTAGCACGCATTTTGTGTGCTATTACACCACGGTCGCACTTGTCAAAGGCTTTTGCAAAGTCTGTGTATACTACATCTGCATTCTGTTTGTTTTTCAGTGCATCTAGGACCATATCATAGTGGCCAAGCATTTGCGAAAGGCAGGAGCGACCTGCTCTGAAACCATGTTGCCCGGGGTTGTGCAGTTTTTGGGAGTCCAGGTGGTTTGCTATTCTGCTTCTTAGAACTCTTTCAAAGATTTTTATGATGTGGAACGTTAAAGCTATTGGTCTATAGTTCTTAGCTACTGCTTTGCTGCCACCTTTATGGAGTGGGGCTATATCTGTTGTTTTTAGTGACTGTGGAATCTCGCCTGTGTCTAAGCTCCTTCTCCATAGCATACTTAGGCCCGTGAGAGGGGTTTCTTGCAGTTTTTAATGAGCACCAAGTTCCACGAGTCTGGGCCTGGGACTGAGTGCATGGGCATGTCGTCGATGGCTATGTCATAAATCTGGCCTACATTGGCAGGGTTTGGAGGCTCATTCATGAAAAAATTGTTTGGATCATCAATCTTTAAACTGGTTAGTGGCTCGCTGAACACTGAGTCATACTGCAATTTCAGTATCTTGCTCATTTCTTTGTTGTCGTCAGTATAGGATCCATCTTGTCTGAGCAAGGGCCCTATACTAGAAGTGGTTTTTGACTTGTTTTTGGCATATGAAAAGAAATATTTCGAATTTCTTTAAATTTCATTAATCGCTTTTAGCTCCTCTTGTCTCTCCTGGATCCTGTACGAGTCCTTTAACTTCAGCTCAATATTTTCCACTTCCCTGGTTAGCACTTCCTTCCGTGTACCAGATAATCTGGCATTCTTGAGGAGCTCAATGATTCTTCATCTTCTCCTGTAGAGGGAGCGTCTCTCTCTCTCTCTCCAGTTTACTTCTTTTCCTTTGTCTTGTAGGAATATGCCTTGAACATACTTCAGCTACAAGGAGGGTGATCCTTTCGAGGCATTGGTTAGGGTCTATGTAATTTAAGATATCCTCCCAGCATGTTTCATTTAGGGCATAGTTTACCTGATCCCAGATGATTATCTTGTTGTTGAAGTTGAATTTGGTAAAGGTACCCCCATAACTGTATGCATCTTGCCGATCAGGGCTCCTGTGCATGCAAGTCTGGACTTTGATTAGATTGTGATCAGAATTTGTTGTTTTTTATATTGTTATATTCCTTACCAGGTCCTCATTATTTGTGAAAATAAGGTCCAGTGTGTTATCCAGTCTTGTTGGCTCCACTATCTGCTGACTTAGGGTGTGTTGCAGAAATTCAGCAGCTCCTGTGTATGTGACCTTTCATCTGAGCTACCTCCAGGGATTATTTCTGCTATGACATTATTTGCTATATTCTTCCATTTTGTGTGTCTTAGATTGAAGTCACCAAGCAGCAAGATGTTAGGGGATGGAGCTGGAAAGTTATCCAGACAGGAGTCGATTTTTGACAGTTGTTCTTCGAACTGTTGGGAGGTTGCATCTGGTGGCTTATATAGTTATAATGACTAAGTTTTGGTTCTCGCTTTTTGTCAGAACTTCAACTACATCATTTGTGGTGTTCAGTATCTCTGTGCAAATGAGAGACTCTTTGACATACAGGCCATCCCTCCCTTGTTGCCTGTTCTTTCTGTCGCATATGAAAAGGTTGTATCCAGGTATCCATACTTCACTGTCAAAGTAATCTTTTGCATGGGTCTCTGTGAAGGCTACAAACAGTGCATTTGACTCCCCTAGAAGTCCACTAATGAAAGGTATTGTGTTGTTTGTGGATGGCTTAAGGCCCTGTGTATTAGCAAATGTAAATGAGGTTGTGTTGCATGTTTGTTGGGGGATTTTGTTGTTGGCATCAGTAACTGTGAGCCCGGAGGGGCCACTGGCTGTGCCTCCAGTCCAACAAGGCTCCAAGGTGGTGGACTATTTTGGTTATCTCTTTCCATCTTCTTTCTTCGTTTCCTACCACTAAAAAATCACTTTGGGTGTTGCCATAGCTACCATAGCTACTATGATGAGTTGTATGGGGTGTGTGGAAAATATTTTAATCTTCCGAAGCTATAGTGCCTAATAGGTGTTAATGTGTCGACATGGGTCAAAAATGTATTTGAAAGTGGAATAGAACCAACAGGGAAGCTCTGCGCCTGCGCTGATGGGCTGGGAGAGGTCGAGACGGGACATCAGGAGGGGGAGTGTTTGGAATGGAGTTAAGAGGCTGGGAAAACATGGGACCAGGAAATTGGTGTTCAGGCGGCCTAAGGATTACTATAGGCCTCACTTCATAATAGGAAGTGTCGTAACTGTTCCTGGTGAAGAGTGAGGGAACATGATTTATGGGACCACCGTAATGAAGTGGCAGAATTAGTGAATAATGGTAGGACCGGTGGTGACTGGCACGTCGCCATGGAGTGTGTCCCGGGGAAATATACCCGTGATTTAATCATCTCTCGTCGGTCTCAGATCGTAATGGAGTGGCCTCCAATGTGTATAATAATTATGAGACATTAAACCGTATGGTGGGCTAAGAAGTAATCAGTGATAATAACACCAAGTTAAGAGAATGTGTGAAGTGAAATGAGTCGCCGTTCTCAGAGTGAGCATCTGTTTACCTTGTGGTTCCTGTCCCGAGGATAGTGAAGTTTTTATGGAGTCATGACTTCTAAACCGGGACAAACCAACGGATACCTCATCCTGCTGGAATAAGAACCGTGTCGGTGTAGCAGGACATTGAAATGAGATGGTGAATGGATGAAATAAGGAGCATCAATCACCCACAGTTAAGTAACCCTTCTAGTTATAGCAGACTGATACTGGCCAGTTAGGTATGTTGTAATTGGATAGGTTGTGGGTGATTCAGCTACATCAAGTGACCACCAGAGAATATCTGGTAAGTGGTGGGATTATATACAAGCGTTTTTCCTTGATGGATATATCCATGTGTAACCTACCTACCCTCCCCCTCGCCTTCATTCAGTTAAACTAATATAATCTATACAGTCCACAATTAATTAGTAGCTCCGTACTTGTGGGTGCTATCCAATTTATACTGGTCTCGGATAGATATGGATAAGATTGTGAGGTCGAAGGGACCACCTGCAGTGACCAAGGGTGGTTAAGTTTTCTCACATGTCTACACGGGGTGACTACGGTAAACAATATGGTTGTTGTCTCCCAATGAGATTACTCATATGCATGTAATGTTGAGGTACATACAGGTAACCCCCTATAAAAATTTCCATAGGGTGTGTGCCTCATGGTCCCTTTTAGATGATATGCAGTGCAATTGGTATTGTAACATTGTTTTTCAAGGACTGAAGACTGACACATCTCAGGGTGGAAGTATTTGCACGAGGTAGAATGACACACTCCCTTAGACAGGAGATCACGGCGTTTTTTGGGATGCTCAAAGTTGCATGCCCCATTCGTTTTCCCTGATATTCTATGTTTACAGATGCCCCAAACATAGTATTTGCACCATTTTGTGTTTGGCTGAGTACAATTCGTGCTGGATGTATTCTTAATCTGTGCTGGCCCTAGAGCTGCACTACAGTCCTCCATAGCCAATCCAGAGACACCACCATCTGTTGTCATGGCTCCAACATTTTTCCTGGGAGGGGACTCCCAGACTACATCTGGACTAAAGGCTATGACTGTGATGGCTGCAGAATAGTCTACCCCAGAGGAGGGCTCCTCTACTACATCTGTATTAGGGGCTATGGCATTGGTGGCTGTGGAGGAGTCTTTAACTGAATCTGGATTTTCACAATGGCTGGGGGCTGGGTCTGGGTCAGCCCTAAGGGATGGGAAAGGAACTAGCTGTTGTTTTTGTTTCCTGTGTTGTTTCCAGTGTGTATCTGCTTATTTTTGGGTCAGTTGTTGTAGAGTGGGTATTCTCTGTGTTAGACTTTACTCGTCTCCTATCTTCCCATGCTCTATATATTCCAAGTAGACTATTCAATAGTTCCTTCTTTTTTTGTGTTTATTGTTTATTAACCTCCTGAGTGCCTTCCTGATATCTGTCCATAGTTCCACATCCCTGTTGCAGATCCAGAAACACCTATCTAGATAGATGTCATTTTTGGTTGCAGTGTTTATTCTTGCACAGGTAACATGATGTTTTGAAAAGCAAAGGTTGCATGTGATTCTAGATTTTTTCCCAAAAGCCTTTTCACATGTCCCACAGGTATACTGTACTGCCATCCTGCCTGTATCCTATTTGCAACTGGGTACCACAAGAACCTGATCTTCACTTTACCTTTCAGCTCTGCATGCAGGTGTGGGTGTTATAGGTCAATACATGGGTATGTGGGATGTAATTAGTAAGGAGACTTATTACCCATTAAAAACTTTTATGTTGTATAACTTCATATATCATACATCCTACAGCATCTGATTCCTGTCATGAACACTGATATTCATCTTATCCTGGGCTTCACTTTACCTTTCAGCTCTGCACTCAGGTGTGGTGTTATGTGGTCAATGGATGGATATGTGGGATGTAATTAGTATGGAGACTTATTACACATTAAAAACTTTTATGATGTATGACATCATATATCATACATCCCACAGCCTCTTATTTCTGTCATGATCACTGCTGTTTATCTTGTCCTGGGCAGTTATATGTAGTGGTGGTGGCTGGGTTTTGGTGATGAAAGGTAGTTCGGTGGTCAGGGGTATGAGTGCCAGGAGGGGGTGAGGACCATCCCCGCTGGTTGGGGTGTTGGAGGGGGAGGGTGGCGAGAGGATTTGGTGGTGGTTTATCCTTTTCCACTATCCAGACACTGCATGTTCACTGTTTCCCTGAACATCAATCCACTATCTGTAACTAAATAGACTTAATTACCCTCCCTGTCATTAGAGAATGATTTACAAGAAGTTTATAAGCTGGTACTATGTTATTCATTTTCTATACTGAGTTTGACAGTGACAGGACAGTGACACTGACTGACAGTGACTGACAGTAACAGTCTGAACATCAAACATAACTCTCCAATCAAAAGAAAAAAAAAGGGTGTTCAGTTATTTTATTACATTCACTTGAAAAAAGTTGAGCACCTCAAGGTTAGACAGCACCTGGTAAATGGGAGGTAATTGGGTTGGATCCGAGGAACAGGGTAGTTCAGAAATCCTGGGATAAAGAGCCCTTCACCAGTATCCTCCTTGAAGGGAGGTTATTACTATTATCCTCTGGATTAACTACTACTGGAGGGTTATTTCCTAGGTTAACTACTGGATTATAATTACCTGGGTTAACAATCAACTGAGTATTATCTCCAGTGTTAACCACTGGAATATTATCCCCAGTGTTAACCACTGAAGTATTACTGCCAAGGTTAACCACTGGAATATTCCCAAGGTTAACCACTGGAATATAAATAACAAAAAAGGCACAATACCGTGACTGGAACGATACACAAATAACCCGCACATAAAAGAGAGAAGCTTACGACGACGTTTCATCTTGATGTCATCTTGTCAGTATTATATACCATTCTTGTACTACTACTACTACCACCGCCTCTTCCTGCCTATATATAGCCGTCCTACTCCACTTCTGGTTAGTGTGACTTTGTCAATGGTCCAAGTCGGACCGAAACGTCGTCGTAAGCTTCTCTCTTTTATGTGCGGGTTATTTGTGCACTGGAATATTATCCCCAGTGTTAACCACTGAAGTATTATCCCCAGTGTTAACCACTGGAGTATTTTCCCCAGTGTTAACCACTGGATTATTATCACTGAGGTATGTACATATTATCCCCTTGGTTAACTACCACTAGAATTTGATCTCCTGTGTATAGTGCTGATACAGTCAGTTTTAGTAACACACTTGTGTTCTTTAACCACTAATCAGCTCGCACACTGAGGGGTCTGGGATCGATCCCTGGTACAGGTGAAATGTTGGGCATGTTTCTTTACATGTGCTGCCCTTGTTCACCTACCAGCTAGCAGGTACCTGGGCATTAGCTAACTGTTGTGGGTCACATCCTGGGGGACAAGATTAACCTAAGTTGTCCAAAATGTTCTGCATAACCAGGGGCTTTCTATATACAGTATGACTCACGAAATCATAATGACACAATTGCAAACAAACCATACCACGGGCGGGGATAGAACCCACAATCAGAGGGTCTGAAAACTCCAGTGGCTAATGCGACAGTCTGGAGTTTTGAGACTCTCAGATCACAGGTTCTATCCCTGCCCGTGGTATGGTTTATATACAGTATATTAGTGATGTTAGCTAGATCTGTAATAGTTATATCATGTATGTGTAGAAGTAATGATAAATCATCATCATCATCATAATGATGCTAAGATAAAGCTTCATTAATCAAAATTTATCATGTATCCTCTGTAGAGAAGTGTGGCATTTATGGACTGCACTCATTTAGATCTATTTGATGACCCTTAAACTACGATATTTCATGAATGTCATTGTTTTTATTAATATACAAGAAGAAATGACAGGCTTTACACACAGATAAAGTACATATTGTCTTGATTTATAAAATAGGTATAGGCACAGTTCTTGTTTGATTTGAGTACTGTAAGTTGTACACAGTATTTAGAAATGTTTTAGATTTAAAAACTGGACTAGAGATGAAACTAATTCTCTTGCATTTAATTTAAATTCATAGTCAAGGGTAACAAAACCTATTTCAACAGATTGGTGGACAGATTAGTCTCCCTGACGTTATTGAGGAAGCCAACAATAAGAACTCCACATCTCAGAAGACTTCCAATGTCCCTGCAGCCTCTGCCTCATCAAGCAAAGCAAACACTCACACAGGTCACTGTCCCTTATTAACTTATAAATTCTTTATCAGTTACTTATGCTCTATTAAAAGATCACTGTTGATTATGATTAAATTGTCTATAGCATGAGACTGTCTAGTAACAATCAGGATATATGGCCTTGTTTTAAAATTCTTTTCATTCTAATGCAATTTTATTTATTAAATCCTACATTTTACTTCTAGATATTGTGGAGGAACTGAGCAGTACCAGCATTGATAGCCAAACTATTGTTGAACATGATTCTGATAAAAAAGAAAAGGACAAGGAAGACAAACGTGATGAGCCCTTGTTTCAGCGTCTGTTTGGCAGCAAACGTTCAGGTCGACGACAATCTCGAGGAAGTGGTGATGACAGCCGGGAAAACAGTGTCAGCCCTATGAGGCATGGTGGAGACCAAAGAGCATCTCGAGAGAAGAGACGAGATTCTTCTGGCTCTCGGTTCCCAGTTATAGGAGTACCTGCCTCAAAAATACGGCAAGATTCTCACCCTCTACCTCCATCTGGACGGCCTCGAGAGCCTAGCAAAGAAAGACTTGCAAAAGAGGTTTCATCATCTCAGACATTATTCTCAGCAAGTGTAGAAGGGTCATTAGAGAGTACTCTAATTGGTCATCAGCCAAATTTCCATATCTCACCATATGATGAACGTCCTATAAGACTTAGTGAAGGTGTTAGGAAAGTGAAAAGTTTTAGAGAAGTGCCAGAACAAAATGTAACTCGAGAAGTTTTTCGCCGCAAAGTCTCATCTCAAACAAATGTTGAGGACCAGAATAGTGTACCAACTAAGATATCACGTATTTCAGCTTCACTTGAAAGTCTAGATTCTGAAGAAGTTACAAGAAAATCATCTGCCTTGCATGCTATTTCATATAAAACTATACAAAATGAAACTTTATCCTCATCACAACGCTCCTCAACTGATTCTCTCACAACCACACCACTTCCAGGAGTGTTCATTCGCCAACATTCACAGAATCATAACAAAACATTGTTGCAGAAACATCAGGATCACCTTCAACAGCTTCATAATCAGCAATTATTTGGACAAGAGGTGAGCTCTGGACCATTTTCTTTAGATTCAAGTATAAGTTCACAGTCTCGGGAATCAGAAGACATGTTGCGGAAAGTAGCAAGTGTGGACCATATGATTTGTAGCGTAGAAATACAACATCTAGCCAAGGAAAGTGAAACTAAAGAAAGCATTGTTACAAAGCCAGCTGAAGTGAAAGCTATAACAGAATCAGCAGTGGATGTTATTGAAGGAAAAACAGAATCTGGGAAATTGGAGGGCAAGACATCCCCTAATCAGATTTTACATTCCCACTCCATACACAAAGATGAAGAAACTGTAATTCAAGTTGTAAATCCAGTAGAAAGTGAGGTGGAGGGGGAATATGTGCCTCGTCGTCCACTGAGGAAAGAACCAAGCATGAAACGTCTTCTACCAAGAGATCCAGAGCCAACACCTGTTCCAGAATTTATGCGCATACAACTTAATCGAGTAGAGAGCAAAGGCCAATCAGTTATTTATGATACTGAGCAAGAGAGAAATACTAAAAATGATAAGAAAGATGTAGAAATATTAAGCAAAAAGCCTGAAGCTGTAGCAGTAGCAGAATCCATTCAAAGAGAAGCTCAAATATCTGAGTGCCCCATAGAGACCTCAGTTATTCTCAAGAAAGAAGTCAGCAACATTCCTAGTTCAAAAGATAATAAACTCCAAACATCAGCCTCTTTTCAAAAAAGTACCATTCAGGGAAGCCGAGGATTATTTAGGGATACTTCCCCATCTGGAAACAATACAGAAAGTGGAGATGGTGACTCTGGTACAGAAGGCACTTTATCAGATACTTCTGTAGAGCATGTTATTTTAAGAAAACCTCTTGTGTCAGAGCGAGCTCCAATAATAGAACGTGCTTCTTCTGTCACAAACCAAATGCCATTATTGCCATCTTCCAGAGAACAGCCAGAGTTGTTCAAGGTATTTGCTAGACGATCCTTTAAGGTTAAAGACTCTGATAAAGGCAAACCTGAATCCAGTGACAATTACAATGATGAAACTGATGTTGAAGCATCAAGTGAAGTGTCAGAGGTAACTATCTCTCCTGTTAGAACTCATAGCAGTCCCTCATCAGTATCTATTGGTATTGGAAGTTCATTAACATCAGTTTCTACTGCACAGTCTTTAACAGAGGGATTACAGAAACCAAGTATACATACTATTTCCTTTAATCGCAGATCTGTGGGCAATCCAACCCTCTCATTTTGCCCACCTCCGGCATCAACCCCAGATGCACCTGTAGGATCACCTTTGTCTTCAAAACCAATGGTACTTGTTTTGTCAAGTAATAATATTACAGTCACAAGCAGTTCAGAAATTACAATTACAAGTAGTTCTCGAAATATAACCGCAGTCACGTCCACAACTAACATTATAACAACTTGTAGCTCTCAAAGTATACCATCTACCATGCCCATTCTGGTCACAGCTGCACGTCCATTACAGACAACAACTGTAGTTCCTGCTGCATCAGAAAGTTCCATCACAGTATCTACCACTCCACCTACAGGTATTATTAGCAAAATTATCAGCAATAGAGTCAGCAGTGTTACAAGTCTTAATGACAGTGGTAGTGGAATTGAAAGTGAAAACAGTTCATCATCATCATTAATAATAACTTCTACACCTTCAAAGCCAACATTATCTTCTCGATCTGGATCTGGAATTCTTTGGCCACCACGTCTATGCCAAGAGCAAGATGAATCCCCACAATCAGCTCACCAGACACAAATCCCCATAGTTATGCCAAGTATACCAGTTTCACAACAAAAGAAGTTATCTTTGAGCTCATTAAGTGATTTTGAGGTAATTCGAGATTCAGAGCAAATTGAAGAAACAGAAGTTGAGATATCACCACTTGATATTGGTGCTGCACGGCGTAGGTTCATGAGTGGAGGGAAGGACCGTCCACGTGCTCCAGTTACTCCTCCAGCACAGAATTTGTTACCAGCAGCTACCTCTCCAGCATCAGGGACTTCACCATCAGGTTCTACCAGTAACTCTTTATTAGGAACCCAATCATCAATCATTGTAAAGTCTGGACCATCTGTCACTGAAGCTCGCAACACCCCACCATCTTTCACCATCACTGTACGTACACAAGCAGCACCTTCACCTAGTCGCTCTGATAACGTTCCAGCTGCTACTACTTCAGTCACCAGTTCTACCACAGACCTGAATTCCAGTACAACAAGCACCAATAGCACCACTAGTATAGGAAAGCCTGAGCAGGGAACAACACAACAAGCTACAGAAGACTGGAGGGTGTTAGTTAGGCAGCGACGGGAAGACAGACTTAAGCAAACGAAGACACCAGACTCTGAGGAAATAATAATTGAGGTAAGTTTTGTTTTTTATGAATGTATCTGACATACTTGCAACAATGCTTCACTATTTATAACTTTTGTTTAATTTTATTAATAGGAGAATATTAACAAATGAGAGAAAAATGAAGTAAGCCACAATTTGCCTGTTAATGTGAGAGTATGTTAAAAAAAAACTGAAGGTAATTGTTAGTAAAAGTAAGATAGTGTCTATGAGAAAAGTCTTTAGGAAATATAATTAGAGAGCTCAGTGATCTGCATTTAGGAAATAGAGGGATGGGAGAGTAGATACCAAAATATTAGAAACTGGTACTGTAGCAAGTCTGAGGAGAATTGTGATTTGTGTAAAGATTTTATAAATACACTACATAAAAAAGTGGATAAATTAAGGAATGTTCTCAAACTCTACTGCCATTTTTCCTGGCCTTAGCAGCACTGTGGTCTCTTAATGACACATCATCTTACATAAGTCATATGCCTATTTCCATCTCTTTGTGAAATGGTTTGCTGACATTCCATCCCAAAAAATGCTGCACCCACATGACAACAGGAGGGTGCAACTCTTCTTGTTGTAACTTCACCCCAAAATGTGTCACTCATCAGTCCATGAAAGACAATGCTACAGCATAATACTGTCAGGCACACCATCTAAAGGGAAGAAGATACCGATCACCCAGATCATGGGAAACAAAAGAGGGAAGCCAAAACCTCTCCAGAGGAGGTTTTTTAGTGCCAGGAAGCAAAAAAGACTGGCAAGAGATGACAGAAATCCTACACCAGCTGAAAACACTTCAGGAGTGGAGGGGCGGTCATTGGCCTCCACTCCAAAACGACAGATATTAATGCCAGCAAACAAAACCCCATTCAATTCCATCAATATAATGACATTTATCTTTGCAAACATACAGGGTCTAAAGCCATTAACAAATGACAAAATGCCTTACATCAAGGGACTGCTCAGAGTCAAATGCAATGTTTGCAGCTTTCACACAGACACAAAGGATCATTTTGACAACAAAATATGGATCCCGGTTATAACCTATTTAGATGTGACAGACTAAACAGGCAACAAGAGGGGGTTGGCCTGTACGTCACAGTTGTTTCACTCATTCAAATTCAAATTCAAAGTTTATTCTCTATAAGGATTACAATGCTGAGTTTACAGAATTTGGTTATTGTGTGGTTTACATGTAGTAAAATAATAATTACAGAGTGTACCACTAGAACACCTAGCATGACTAGGCATTTCGGGCAGACTTATATTAAATCTAAAGTTTAAAATATTACAAAATTATGAGGTAAGTTGGTATTATGGCTAAGTGACTAAATACTAGTTGTGAGTTTAGCAATGTGAATGCTTTTGTTTTGGCACTATACATAGTTTCAGTATTGGAGTATCACAGGCCAACTTATGACTAGTTAAGATTCATTATTTTGAGATTGAGATTGATATTTCTGTTTATGGTCAAATGGGTGAGTGAGTGTAAGTGTGAACCACCAGGTGGTATTCGTATTATTAGTTGACAGGGTGTATCAGGGAGATAAGATGTTTTCTGATGGTAGTTTTGAAGGTGATGAATGTGTCTGCAGTTTTGGAATTTTCAGGTAGGGTGTTCCAGATTTTAGGGCCTTTGACATACATTGAATTTTTGTAAAGGTTTAGTCGGACACAGGGAATGTCATAGAGATGTTTGTGTCTGGTGTTGTGCCTGTGGGTTCTGTCACAACTATCAAGAAAGCATTTTAGGTCAAGGTTAATATTGGAATTTAAGGTCCTGTAGATGTAGATTGCACAGTAGTAAGTGTGGATGTACTGAACAGGGAGTAAGTTTAGATCTATGAAGAGTGGGGGGGGGGGGGTGTTGCCAGGGATGGGATTTAGTGATTATTCTTACTGCGGCTTTTTGTTGGGTTATTATTGGCTTTAGGTGTGTTGCTGCAGTTGAACCCCAAGCACAGATAGCATAGGTGAGGTATGGATATATAAGTGAATGGTATAGTGTGAGAAGGGCAGTTTGCGGCACGTAGTATCATATCTTGGAGAGGATCCCAACCGTTTTGGATACTTTTTTGGTTATGTGTTGGATATGGGTGCTGAAGTTCAGGTTGTTGTTGAGGTATAGGCCTAGGAATTTGCCCTCATTATGCCTGGCAATTAGAGTGTTGTCGATCTTAATGTTAATTTGTGCATCTCCTGCTCTGCTACCAAACATAATGTAGTAGGTTTTGTCAACGTTAAGCGTAAGTTTATTGGCTGTCATCCAAGTCGATATTTTGATCAGCTCCTCATTAACAATGGTGTTGAGGGTGGCAAGATTAGGGTGAGAGATGACATAAGTCGTGTCGTCAGCAAAGAGAATGGGGTTCAGGCGTCGAAATACGTTTGGAAGATCATTGATGTATATGAGGAAGAGCAGGGGACCAAGGACACTTCCCTGCGGAACTCCAGTATCAAGTGGCTGTGTTGTTGATGCTGTGTCTTTAATGGTGACATACTGATACCTATTAGTAAGGTAAGATTTGAAATATGCAAGCGCATGCCTCTTATACCATAATGGTCAAGTTTGTGGAGTAGGATGCCGTGGTCTACTGTGTCAAAAGCTTTTCTTAGGGCAATAAAAATTCCTAGTGGATATTCCTTATTTTCCAATGCTGTGTAAAGCAGATCTAGCATTTTTATGATTGCATCGTTAGTGCTTTTATTTTTCCTGAATCCAAATTGGCAGGGGTTGAGTATGTTTTGTGCCATTATAAATGAATATAGTCTCCTGTGCACGAGTTTCTCAAAGATTTTGGATAGCAATGGTAAGTTTGATATTGGCCTATAGTTGTTTAAATCTGTAGGGTCACCACCTTTATGTATTGGTGTAACTTTGCTAAGAACTACTAAACACGTCAAATGATGTAGTTGAAGTTTTGGCAGTAAAGATCGAAAACCAGAACCTTGTCATCGTGGTTGTATATGAGCCTCCGAATGCAACTTCCTAGCAATTCCAGGAACAGCTTTTGAAAATTGACCACTGTCTGGAAAATCTCCCAATTCCTGCCCCAAACATCTTGCTACTGGGGGATTTCAACTTGGGACACCTAAAATGGAGGAGTGTAGGAGACAATGTTTTAGCAGAGATCAACCTAGGAGGCAGCTCAGATGAAAATTCACATACATACGAGCTAATAAATCTGCACCAAATTCACCTTAAACCAGCAAATAAAACAACCTAGAAGGCTAGGAAATAACTGGACCTCATCTTCACTAACAACAACGATCTGATATGTAATGTAACTGTATCAAAGACAATACATTTGGATCACAACATAATCGAGGTATACAAACGTGTATGTGCAGGACTCCTGACTAGCAAAATGTGATTATTTATGAGGGTGTCTTCACAAAATTCAACTTCAGTAACAAAATCATACACTGGGAACAAGTCAACCATGTCCTAAATGAAACAAGCTGGGAAGATGTCCTAAACAACACAGATCTGAACCTTTGCCTAGAAAAAATTAATTATGTGGCACTTGAGGTCTGCTCAAGGCACATTCCATTAAGAAAAAGAAAGAGAAAATATAAACTAGAAAGAGAGAGACATTTCCTATACAGGCGAAGGTGAAGAATCACAGAGCTGCTGTGAGGGACCAGTATATTTAAAATACAAAGGGAGGCGCTGGGCTGTGGGGGCATTGATCCCCGAAACCCTCTCCATGTATACTCCAGGTAAGCTTAAGGAATCTTACAGGAGACAAGAATCTTAGAAAGAACTTAAAGCCATAAATGAAATTGAAAGAAACCCAAAATACTTCTTCTCTTATATCAAATCTAAGATGATAACAATATCCACTACTGAACCCCTGCTTAGACAAGATGGGATCTACACAGATGACAGCAAGGAAATGAGTGAGATACTGAAGTCCCAATACGACTCAGTATTCAGTGAGCCCTGGACTCGTGGAACTCCTTGTTCATCAAGAACTGCAAGAAACCCGTCACATGCCTTCAGCATTCTATGGAGAGGGAACATGGACACTATTAAATGCATGTAAATGCCTGATAACATGTTTACACAATCATATATTAAGTTATCAATGGAACTAGGCATAAAAAACAATAAAAAAGTGAAAAGCATATACAGTACACTCATTATTTAAAATACTTGTGGCCTTAATGTACAGTGAGAGGCAAGTAGTATTTGTTGTAGGAAGCCAGGAGGAGATGGCACATTTTCATCTTCTCTTCAATGAATTTTATTCGTTTTGATGGATACTTGGATGAAGCTCTTGCAGAAGTGTGTGTTGATGTTGAAGGTTGTTCAAGACTAGGTGTTGCTGTTGAAGGTTGTTCAAGGCTAGCTGTTGATATTGAAGGTTGTTCAAGGATAGCTGCTGAAGGTTGTTCAAGGCTGGTTATTGCTGTTGAAGGTTGTTCAAGGATAGCTGTTGCTGTTGAAGGTTGTTCAAGGCTAGTTGTTGCGTTGAAGGTTGTTCAAGACTAGCTGTTGCTGTTGAAGGTTGTTCAAGGCTAGCTGTTGATATTGAAGGTTGTTCAAGACTAGCTATTGCTGTTGAAGGTTGTTCAAGGATAGCTGTTGCTGTTGAAGGTTGTTCAAGGCTGGTTATTGCTGAAGGTTGTTCAAGGCTAGCTGTTGATATTGAAGGTTGTTCAAGACTAGCTATTGCTGTTGAAGGTTGTTCAAGGATAGCTGTTGCTGTTGAAGGTTGTTCAAGGCTGGCTGTTGCTGTTGAAGGTTGTTGAAAGCTAGCTGTTGTTGTTGAAGGTTGTTCAAAGCTAGCTGTTGTTGTTGAAGGTTGTTCAAAGCTAGCTGTTGTTGTTGAAGGTTGTGATAATACTTTCTTAAAGTTAGAAAGCATTGAACTTTGCCTCATGGATTTTTGTCTCCTTTCCCTTAAAATTTCTATATAGCATGTAACACTATTTACAAGGCTTGCATTCACTTTTGAACTTCTTTCAAAATTTGGATCAATCTTTTCAAAAATTGTCACTGCCATTTCTACATGGTTGATAGCTTCTTTCAAATCCTTGGATATCATTTGTTTAATGGCAGCACAGGACTGTCATCAGGATGGACCTCCTCTTCATGAAACTTCAGAAGATCTATGTTAAGGCCTCATCATAAGAGAAAAGCAATTATTCCACATCCTCAGGCTTGATTTCCAGTTCTAATTCCCCTGCCATTATCTACAACATTTGTAGTGACTTCCTTCACTGGATTCTCAAAGCCCTCAAAATCATCCATAAGATGAGGTACAGGTCCTCCATCACAAATCCGGCATCATTGGGATTTGTTGTGTGCCGGATTACTGAGTTTGCCGAATTACAGAGTGGTTAGGTTAGAATACACTTAATAAAATTAACCAACTTGACTTACACAGTTCATTGAACATCGGCAAAAATCGAACATTTCCACTACTTTGAGCTCAATATCAAGGTACTTTTCATTATGAAAGCAATCAAAATCATGTCTATTTCTGTAATATATCTTCCATTCTATCAAATGAGTCCAAAAAATGAGAATACAACCACAAAAACCATACGAAAATATACTGCAAAGAGGAGGCTAATGGCTGAGAAGTGAACTCCCTTATTTATCGTCCATCTTTTTGTTTTTGTTGTACGTTAAGAAGCATCTTTCCATCATACATTGCCCAAGTTTCAATGAGATATCCCAACAAACAACCGAGAAAAAAAAATATTTACCAAAAATCATATATGGCAAGCCCAAGCCAGGTACTGGAAATAAGTCACTTTGTCTGACTTTTCTGGGTTATCCTAGGTTCTCTATACATACACTGCTATGTATGATAATCTATGTAACTGTATTTGTGTATACCTGAATAAACTTATTTACTTCTAGTCTGTCAACTGAGTACAAGAAACCGCCCATTCACTTATTTCAACTCCCCAATAAAGTGGTCAGAAATTGGCAATTTGGCCGATTTCACACAAATTTCAACAGATCCCAATTTCAAAATAGGGCCCAGAATAAACAATGCAGACATTCCTGGCACTAAAATAACATTTTCTCTGTTCATTATTCACGGCTACAGGCCCCTCTTATATTACTCTTGCTTTCCATTTGGAATTTTTATTCACAAAAAAATAGGAGATTTACTGTTATGCAGACTACTGCATTATTGTAATAATTGTATAAATAATATCAATCCATTCTTGACTCCGTATTGGAATTTAGACTGGCAGGTGGACAGGTATTGGACGGTGACGTCATTTGTTTACTCTTGAGCTTCACTAAAGAATAGAACATTTTCGCTACTGTGAGCGCAATTTCAAGGTACTTTTCATCATGAAAGCAATCAAAATCATATTTATTTCTGTAATATATCTTTCATTCTATCAAATGAGACCGAAAAAATGAGAATACAGTGGACCCCCGCTTAACGATCACCTCCAAATGCGACCAATTATGTAAGTGTATTTATGTAAGTGCGTTTGTACGTGTATGTTTGGGGGTCTGAAATGGACTAATCTACTTCACAATATTCCTTATGGGAAAAAATTCGGTCAGTACTGGCACCTGAACATACTACTGGAATGAAAAAAGTTCGTTAACCGGGGGTCCACTGTATAACCATAACAACCATACAAAAATATACCGCTAAGCGGCCGCTAATGGCTGAGAAGTGAACTCCGCTATTTATGGTCTGATTTCTTTCATTTTTGGTGTACTTGAAGAAGTATCTTTCCATCATACATTGCCCAAGTTTGAATAAGATAACCCAACAAACAACTGAGAAAATAATAATAATAATAATAATAATGTCTTTATTTGCTACACGTACATGTACAAGGTATACAGGCCTAGCTGACATCAGTGACATACTACTGTATAGGAAGGCACTCGTTATGCTGAGTATTTCAAGAAAATTAGGTCAGTGTCCCAGGATAACACCCACACTAGTCGACTAACACCCAGGTACACATTTACTGATGGGTAAACATAGACAACAGGTGTAAAGAAACATGCCTAATGTTTCTACCCTGGCTGGGAATCGAATATTTACCAAAAATCATATATGGCTAACCCAAGCCAGGTACTAAAAATAAGCCATGTTGACCTTTTTTGGGATTATCCTAGGTTCTCTACACATATGCTGCTATGTGTGATAATCTATAGAGAGAAAATAACTTTTTTGTTTCATGTTTATGGTGGAGTACGAGTGTATATCACAGTTAGCTCTGTGCTATACTCCGTTTTCTCTAATATAAGCCCCCAAGACAAGGATAGGAGAATGGTATTTGTTTACCATATCCTCTTCATAACTCTGTTGAATTGCTCGGTGTTATGCCAAATATTATTCATTCTGGAGTATTTAACATGTTTTATGTTATTTATATTGCTTCTTACGTAATATTAGATCAATTGTGATAGGCAAATAAGCTGTAGTGTTGATATTAGTGTAATAATAAAGCATATTCTCCTGCTTCAGGAGACTAAGCTCATGGCAACCGACAGTGGCTTCAAAGCCACCTTATCTTTAATGGATAATGTACTGTGTAGGTGCTTTACATAATGAGAAGCATTTCTTTTATTCATTGGAACCATGGCTAGGGCTAAAAGTAAGCAGGTTAAAACAATAAATGGAGAAAAAGAAATTGGAATGACTTATGCAGCAAGTAGAGCCACCAAACAGTACCAGCAGGTTGGTGTGGCGACCCTGGAAATTTGAAATTATGCTAGCCAAAATTAGTGCCGAATAACTGAAGGAACCGAATAACTGATTGCCGGATTTGTGATGGCGGACCTGTATTAAATTCTTCCAAACACCTTTCAGTGTAGTTTGTTTAACTTCCTTCCATGTATCTCTAATATTTTTAATACCATCCAATCGTGAAACTTTTCCAAAAGGTTTTTAACTTATTTTAATTAGGCCCAAGCATTTTATCACCATAAGGAATTTACAGCCTTAGTGCAAGTTCTTCTTAGGTAATAAGATTTAAAGGCTTGGTCCATTGGCTGCAGTAATGAATTTGTGTTTTCAGGCATAAATGCATTTATCTTCTTGTACACACCATTTAGAGGTCTAGGGTGGGCAGGGGCATTGTCTAAAACAAGTAAAACATTAAAAGGAATGTTCTTTTCCTTGCGGTAAGCCTCAGTTGTAGGTTTAAAATAGTTCTTGGACCAATTTATGAAAAGATCAGCAGTCATCTAAGCTTCAGAATTTGATTTATAATAAACAGGGAGGCTACCTTTTATAAAATACTTTAGGGCCTTAGGATTCTCTGAGTGTAAATCATCATAGGTTTTAACTTTCAATCACCACAACCTTCAAAACCAGGGATGCCAAGCCCATGATGGCACTCGTCAGGTCGCTTGTTCTATCTAGGCTGGAATATTGCTGCACACTAACAGCACCTTTCAAGGCAGGTGAAATTGCTGACCTAGAAAATGTACAGAGAACCTTCATGGCGTGCATAACTGATAATTCACCTCAATTACTGGGAATGCTTGAAGTTCCTCAATCTGTACTTCCTAGAATACAGGAGGGAGAGATACATGTTTATATACACCTGGAAAATCCTAGAGGGACTAGTACCAAATTTGCATATGAAAATCACTCCCTACGAAAGCAAAAGGCTTGGCAGACGGTGCAACATCTCCCCAATGAAAAGCAGGGGTGCCACTAGCACAATAAGAGACAACACAGTAAGTGTCAGGGGCCCAAGACTGTTCAGCTGCCTCCCAGCATACATCAGGGGGATTACCAATAGACCCTTGGCTGTCTTCAAGCAGGCACTGAACAGGCACCTAAAGTCAGTATGTGACCAGCCAGGCTGTGGTTCTTACATTGGATTACGTGTGGCCAGCAGTAACAGCCTGGTTGATCAGGCCCTGATTCACCATGAGGCCTGGTCACAGACTGGGCCATGGGGGTGTTGACCCCTAGAGCTCCCTCCAGATATACTCCAGGTATACCAGCTACATTATCCCCTAGCAAGAGTGTTAGCCTGTCTTCTGCAGCTTTGAAGCCAGACACTGACTTCTCTTCTTTAGCAGTGAATGTCCTAAAGGGCATCTCCTTCCAAAATACTGTGGTTTCATCCACATTAAAAATCTGTTGCTTAGTATATTCACCACATTCGATTATCTCACCTAACTCGTGTGGATAATTTTCTGCAGCTACAATGTCGATGCTTGCTGCTGCACCCTGCACTTTGATGTTGTGAAGTTGGCATCTTTCTCTAAACCTTTGAAACTAGCTTCTGCTAGCTTTGACTTTATCTTCAGCAGCTTCCTCACCTTTCTCAATCTTCATAGAATTGAAGAGACTTGGGGCCTTGGACTAGATAATGGCTCCCCTCAAGGAAGGTTCCTTGATGTTGGTGAGGGGCTCTTGATTTAGGGAATTGGATCTGTGCTCCAGTTCCCCGAATTAAGCCTGAATGCCTTCCACATCCCCCCCCCCAGGCGCTGTATAATCCTCCGGGTTTAGCGCTTCCCCCTTGATTATAATAATAATAATAATAGATAATGGCTCAGTTTAAAAGCACATTGTGACTAGTTTGATCTTCAGTCAACACAAGTAAAAGTTTTTCTATATCAGCAATAAGGTTATCACATTTTCTTATAGCTTTAGTGTTCAGTGGTGTAGCACTTATAATTCCTTCAACACTTTCTCCTTAGAGTTCACAGTTGTACTAACTTTTTGATGAGCCAAACCAAGCTTACGTTCTATTTCGGCTGCCAACATACCTTGTTCACCAAGTTTAATAATTTCTAACTTGGCATTTAAAGTAAGAGGCTTACAAATCCTTTTTATTACAACTCTCTTAGATGTCATCATAAATAAGAGACAATGAGACAGATGCAAAGCTCACAGAGAATGTAAACAAACTGAGAGTGAATGGGTGGTGGGTGGTTAGATAAATGCATATTAATATCTGTCTGCTTGCTGTTCATACGTGTTCATCTCACATTATGCATGCGTTTGTGAAACATTTCCCCCACATTACAAACACCTTACATTGTGTACAAGTTGCCTTCATGTTGGTGCATAGAATGCACAACAGCAACACTCCCATTCTCATGCAGCACACTTTTTGGAAGCGAGTGACGCTATTTATGAGTGAAGACATACAAGAGGAATGTTTTTCTACAGTTACCCCTCCCCCCCCAAGTAATACTATACACAGTCAGAGGTCACGTGTTCTAAGCTGTTTGGGAATTAGCGTGGGGTGTTACTGAGCACCATGGCCTGCTGTAGTGCTTTGGAATCACAGGTTAAAGTGTTGAAGAAGGAGGTTCTGCTTCTTCAGGAGGAAAATAGGAGGCTAAAGCTTTGCCTAGATGGGTGTGGGAGCAAGTGTGAGATGGTTGGAGCTGGTGAGGAAAAGGATACCAGCAGTGAGCTAAAGAGTTGCAGCCACTTTCAGTGGCAAGTGGTTTACAGTTCAGGAAGGAAGATAAGGAAGGTTAATAGAGAATATGTGAAGGTAGGAAATCGATTCTCTGTTCTCCAGGATGAGTGTACTTCAGTGGTTAGTGAGGTTAAAGTACCACTGACTCCCTAACCACTGAAGTACACTCATCCTGGAGAACAGAGAATCGATTTCCTACCTTCACATATTCTCTATTAACCTTCCTTATCTTCCTTCTTCCTGAACTGTAAACCACTTGCCACTGAAAGTGGCTGCAACTCTTTAGCTCACTGCTGGTATCCTTTTCCTCACCAGCTTCAACCATCTCACACTTGCTCCCACACCCACACTAATCAAGGTAAGAATATTCTAATTGTAGGAGATTCTTAGGTAAGATATATGGACTGTGCTAGGAAGGTCAGAAAGAGGGTGTGCCTCCCAGGAGCTGGTGTTGGTGACATAGTCAGCAGGGTGGATATTATGATGTCAGGTAATGGGAACAAGTCCATTATCTGTCTTAGTGCTGGTGAAAATGACATCAGGAAGGGCAGGAGACAGGAGCTGCTGGATAAGTACAGGTCAGCCATAGAAGTTGTCAGGTCTAAGTGAGGGATCCCAATCATATGTAGCATCTTGCCTAGAAGGGAAGTGGGCATTGAATGGATATCTAGAGCAATTGGTATAAATTTCTGGCTAGACAGGTACTGCAAAGAACTTGCAATCCCATTCATTGATAACTGGGACAAATTCTATGGCAAGCATTATATGTATGCAAGGGATGGGGCTCATCTTTCTGGGGCTGGAGTGGTTGCATTAGTCAATTCGATTGAGGGGGTCATTGATGACTTGTCTAGGAATTTACACTGATAAATTATAGAGGTATGGGTGTTTGTGGAAAACAATCAGGCTACAGCTTTATGGTTGAAAACAGCCAGGATACCCCAGGGATATGTTTAAAAGACAATATTCAAAATAAAGTTGCTATTAAAGGCAAAGCAATTGCTCAACAAAGAGAGATAGTAAAGGGCAATGAGTGACTAGCTCCCTTAAGGTTTACTATACAAATAGTAGGAGTCTAAGAAATAAGATAGATGGGCTAAGATTACTTGCAAGTGCAGGTAATATAGATATTATTGCTATAACAGAGACCTGGTTCAACTTGAAAGATAGAGAAATGCCTGACCACCATGTAAAAGGAATGCGGCACTACAGAGTTAACAGAGAAAGGGAAATTGAACAGCAACAAAAAGAGAGAAGGTTGAACCAAAGGAAGAGACAAATGGGGAATGGTACAGAGAGGACAGGTGGACAGTAAAATGGGGCATACCAAACTAGGCACCAGCCCATCAAGGGCGAATAAGCAACCAAACGCGAAGCCATTACTGGAGAAACCAGGGGCGTGTACATCACCAGTGGTACTAATGAAACACAAAGTGAAACAAAACATCCCAAATGGTAATTCCTGCTTCATATTTGCAAATATTCAGGTTTTGAAATCAAATAAAAATGACAAAAGTTAGTTATGTCAGTGAGCTCCTAACAGAAGCAAATGCCATGTTTGGAGCATTTACAGAAACACATACAGTGGACCCCCGGTTAACGATATTTTTTCACTCCAGAAGTATGTTCAGGTGCCAGTACTGACCGAATTTATTCCCATAAGGAATATTGTGAAGTAGATTAGTCCATTTCAGACCCCCAAACATACACGTACAAACGCACTTACATAAATACACTTACATAATTGGTCGCATTCGGAGGTGATCGTTATGCGGGGGTCCACTGTACAAGGATGTTTTTGATGGAGAGATAAAGACAGAAAACTACAACATTTTTAGATGTGATAGAATTAATAGGTCACAGGGAGGAGTAGGAATCTATGTAAAGGATACTTTCTGTTGCACAAAAGTACTGAACTCTATGAATGATATAGTAGAAATTCTAGGCATTAAAGTTGAAAATAGGAATTTAGTAATTATCCTAGTATACAAACCACCATCAGCAACTGCTGAGGAATTTACAGATCAGGTAAGGAAGATATATAGCTATCTGGATAGGCTAGAAAATCTCACACCAAATATTTTACTCCTTGAAGATTTTAATCTCCCTCATGTAAAATGGAAGATGGCACAATGTAATGTTATACCAGAAATATCTCCATGAAGCAGCCTGGCTCAGCAGGTACATACCAGGGAACTAATCAGGCTTTGTGAAAAGTACTCTTTAAACCAACAAGTAATTGATTCCACTAGAAATGAAAATACCTTGGATTTGATATTCACAAAGAACGAGGAACTGATCAGGGACATAACAGTTACAAAAGCAATATACACCTACCATCCAACTTACGACCTGCTCAACATACAACCACTCGACTTACGACCGTGTTTTTTATGCCAGATTTCTGGGAAATAAACAACTATTTGTGTTGTACACAGTGTTTATCCTAAACCTTACAGTATAAAATACAGTACTAACAGCATAAAAAGTAAAGTAAAACATGAAATACCAAAATAAAGCAATAAAATAAAGTCATTACAAAAATGTGATGTTGATATTTAGTAGTAAGGTTCGACTTATGTCCATTTCGACTTACGACAGGTTGGTCAGAACCAAGCTCGGTCTTAAGTCGGATGGTACCTGTACTCTGATCATAACATCATAGAGGTTCAAACAAGTATTAACTCAAGGTTAGGAAACTGCGTCACTAATGTTAGAGACGGGATGTTCAGTAAGTTTAATTTTAACAGCCACAGAAATGACTGGGAAAAAATAAAGCAAGAAATATCAGACATACCCTGGAAATCAGACATGAGCGACCTAAATCCCCACGAATGCGTAGAGAAGCTGAATACAGAAGCATACAAGGTATGTATGAAGCATGTACCATTGAGGAAACCCAGAAGAAGATCAGATATAGAGAGAGAGCGTAGGGGATGGTACAGAAGAAGAAAACAGGTTACTGAATTGCTTAAAAACTTAGGATGTCATACCTCACAGAAGAAGTACAAAGGGAAATAAGGGCCATACAGGATATTGCAAGAAACCCAAAATATTTCTATTCCTACGCAAAATCCAAGCTAAGAACTGTACTTGTAGAATTGGACCACTACTGAGAGGAGACTCGTATACTGATGACGAACAGGAAATGAGTGAAATCCTAAAAGAACAGTATGAGTCAGTGTTCAGCAACCCACTAAATGACAGCAAGGTAGAAAATGCAGAAATATTTTTCACTCCAGAAGAAGGCCGCACAGACCAACTAACTGACATTAGTACAAATCCCATAGTTATCGAAAAAGAAATGGAAAACATGCCCACTCACTCAGCACCTGGACCAGATTCATGGAATGCTCTGTTTATAAAGAAGTTCAAAGTATCACTAGCATGAGCCCTCAGTATTCTTTGGAGAAAGAGCTTAGATCTAAGTGAAATACCAGAGGCAGACATAGCTCCTTTGCATAAGGGAGGTAGTAGAACACTAGCTAAAAATTACAGACCAGTAGCCCTAACCTTGCACATCATAAAAATCTTCAAAAGAGTGATGAGACGGCAGATTACAAATTTCATTAAGCAGCACAACCAACATAACCTGAACCAGCATGGTTTTAGAGTATGACAATCATGCCTGTCACAGCTGCTGAACCATTATGACAGAATTACGGAGGCATTGGTAGACAACCAAAACACAGATGTGATTTACGCAGATTTTGCAAAGGCATTTGACAAATGTGATCATGGAGTGATAGCGCACAAAATGAAGGCCATGGGCATTACGGGGAAGGTAGGCAGATGGATTTTCAGGTTTCTAGCACACAACACAAAACGTAGTATGGAACAGGGAAAGATCTAGCATCAGCAAGGTCAAACGCTCAGTGCCCCAAGGCACTGTCCTGGCACCTTTCATGTTTTTTATCCTCATAGCAGACATAGACAAAAACACCCGGCACACTTTTGTATCATCATTTACAGATGACACTAAAATAAGCATGGAAGTCACTACAGTAGAGTACACTGAGAAAGTACAGGAAGACATAAACAGGGTTTTCCAGTGGGCAGTGGAGAACAACATGACGTTCAGTGGTGACAAGTTCCAGCTGCTTAGGTATGGAAAGAATGAAGAACTCAAAAGGAACACTATATACAAAACTCAAGAGGGCCACCAAATAGAACATAAGGAATGCGTAAAAGACCTGGGAATAAGTATGTCGGTGAACCTTTCTTTTAAAGATCATAACAAGACAAAGATCACGACAGCCAGGAAGATGACGGGGTGGATGTTGAGAACTTTCAAAACAAGGGAAATAATGCCGATGGTGACACTCTTGAAATCGCTAGTGCTCCCACACTTAGAATATTGCTCAGTGCTGACGGCCCCATTCAGAGCAGGAGAAATATCGGAGCTGTAACAAATAGAGATCGTTTATGGCTCACATTGAGCCTGTAAAGCACCTAAACTACTGGGAATGCCTACAAGTCTTGAACATGTATTCGCTGGAGCAGAGGAGAGAGAGATATGTACATAATATATACCTAGAAAATACTCAAGGATGCTGATGGTGGGGGGTGTTGAGGGTGGGGGATGTTGAGGGTGCAGTGTATGATGTATTGCCTGGTTAAGTCCATGGAAATCATCTTTTTCTTCTCAGCACTGTTCTTTGCACTTATTTTCTTAGGACCCCTGGTTAGAAAAAAGAAATTTGGCCAAATGACTGTAAAAAGATGCAAACAAGCACAAGAGAACTGCTCCCATAGCGATGTAAACGTGTACGATGTTTTGTCATCAGTTGTGCCATCTTACAGCAGGATTCTGAATAATTGTTATGTATGTATTATGTATTATTATTATTGTTATTATTATTATTATTAATTTAGGGAACTGAAGCTCTATCATTAATAATAATAATATATTATTATTGTTGTTATTATTAATTTAGGGAACTGAAGCTCTGTCATTATTACAATAATAGTAATATTATCATATTATTATTATTATTATTATTATTATTATTATTTTTAATTTAACCCTTTGAGGGTTTTCGTCGTACTAGTACGTCTTACGCGTAGGGGTTTTTGACGTACTAGTACTCATAAATTCTAGCGGCCTCAAATCTAGTGGGAGAAAGCTGGTAGGCCTTCATATGAAAGAATGGGTCTATGTGGTCAGTGTGCACAGTCTAAAAAAAATCCTGCAGCACACAGTGCATAATGAGAAAAAAAAAACTTTGACCATTTTTTTTTAATAAATCAGCGACTTTGCAGTGTATTTTCGTATGGTATTTATTGTTGTATTCTAGTTTTCTTGGTCTCATTTTATAGAATGGAAGACATATTACTGAAATTGAGATGATTTTGACTGGTTTTACAAAGAAAGGTGCCTTGAAATTGAGCTCAAAGTAGCAGAAATGTTCGATTTTTACCAAACTTCAAAAGTAAACAAATCGTGCCAAGCGTGCAATACACGTCAACTGGCGAGTCTAATATTCTTTCACAAGTGCACCAATAATATTTATACCATTTTTTACACTAATGCAGTAGTCTGCATAACAGTAAATCTTATATTTTTTGTGAAAATAAAAATTCAAAGTGGAAAGCAAAAGAATATAAGAGGGGCCTTGAGACGTGAATAATGACTAGAGGAAATGTCATTTTAGTGCCAGGAATGTCTTTCTTGTTTATTCTGGACCCTATTCCGAAATTGGCATCTTTTGAAATTTGTGTGAAATTGGCAAAATTGCTAAATTCTGACCACTGTACTGGATAGTTGAATTTCATAAATGAGTGGTTTCTTGCACCCATTCGATAGAAAAAATAGAGTTCTAGCGAAATATTCATGTTTTTTGTCGACTAGTACAGTGAAATTGGCCGAAAATGGGGCTCAAAGTGGGCAAAATCGCCGATGCGTAAACATCGCCGAGACCGCTAACTTTGTGAGAGCATAATTCCGTAAGTTTTCTATCAAATTTCAAACTTTTGGTGTCTTTATGATCAGGAAAAGATTCTCTATCTTTTCATAAGAAAAAATAATTTTTTTTTTTTTTTAAATTTGGCCGACCCTGAGAACGAGTTTCGGAGAGGGCCTGTCGACCCTCAAAGGGTTAAGGAACTGAAGCTCTATCGTTATTATTATTATACAGTAGGGCCCTGCTTTACGGCGTTTTGCTTTACGGCATTCCATTAATACGGTCATTTCAGATTACAGTGGTCCCTCAATAATCGTCCAACCTGAAAGTCGTCCATTCCGGAAATAGTCCCGTTATTTCGTCTAAACATTGGCTCGCAAATGGTCCGTTAACTCGCTAATCGTCCTTCGTCTGGGACGCGTACTCACACTCTGAACCGCCTGGGCCTGCCTTCCCAGCCAGTGTGCCATTGTTTACCAGTGAACGACGGTCCCCTCACTTGCTCCTACGAAATATTTCATAATATTCCATTGATTTTAGTGCTTGCAAGTGCTAAATAAGCTACCATGGTTCCAAAGAAAGCTTCTAGTGCCAGCCCTTTGGTAAAGAATGTGAGAAACACATATAATTTGTGAAAAAGTTTGTAGAAAAATACAAAGGTGGTGGTGTTAGAGTGGAAGCAGTTGTGATAGTGGGTGATGGTGGTAGAAGGTAGTAGTGATGGTGGTAACAGTTGTAATAGTGGTAGAAGGTGGTAGTGATGGTGGTAGAGGGTTCTTTCTTTAGTGATTCAGCGATTCTGCTAACTCCTCCAATGTTGTTGGAGTTATATAGGGCTACAGAAAACACCACCGCCTCACCTGCTGCTTCACCACCATTAGGGACGGCTTACTCTCAGTGGCCCTTATATACCCAACAACAACACAACACCTCTCGTGACATACGTAATGACTTATTTTATTCATTCTAGAGTATATTCCATGTTTCTATGTTATTAATATTGTTTATTATGTCATATTAGTTGAATTGTGATAGATAAATAAGCCATAGAGTTGATATTAGTGTCATATTCTCCAACAATAAACTTGCCATCCCTCCCTCACACAAACAAGTCTTCAATAAGAACATAAGAAATGAGGAACACTGCAGTAGGCCTGCTGGCCCATACTAGGCAGGTCCTTCACAAATCCAACCCACTAACAGAACAAATGCTACCCAAGCAATAAGGTCAGGTGCAAGTCAAGTCCGACTCAAATTCAACCCCTCTCACTCGTGTATTTATCCAACCTAAATTTTAAACTACCCAAGCCATAGCTTTTATAACATAAGAAAGGAGGAACACTGCAATAAGCCTGTTGGCCCATACTAGGCCGGTCCTTCACAAATCCAATCCACTAACAAAACAAATGCTACCCAAGCAATAAGCTCGGGTGCAAGTCCGACTCATATCCAACCCCTCTCACTCATGTATTTATCCAACCTAAATTTAAAACTACCCAATGTTTTAGCTTCAATCACTCTACTAGGCAGACCGTTCCACTCATCAACTACCCTTATTATAATGTTCATTTATACATTTTATTAGTGCTGTACATTTATTTGGCATTTTTTTCTGCATGTAAATCTATATTTATGCTAGGAAAGTGACCCCTGAAGTGACCTAGAGTCCTTATGGAGGGGGATTCCCCTTCCAAACAATAACCTCTCTTCCCTCTCTCCTCCTCCCTGTCTTCCATTCATCAACAACAGCCTTCAATAAAATAACTGTCATGTTGAATGTTCATTCTTTTGTGCATGTAAACCTATCTTTTAGGTAAAAAAAAAAATTGTTGTTGATACTTCTGGGTGTCTGGAACGAATTAATATGGTATCTTCAAGACTAGTGATTTTTAACATGTACCTGCATGCCAGCACAGTGTGCAACGTTATTTAGGTACAGGTACACATAAGTATAATTATCAGAGTATGTATATATAAAATATGAAATAGCTTTAACCCTTTGAGAGTCCAAGCCATAGTTCTATGCCATGAGCTCAGCTCACTCAGATAAGCTGTGAGTAGTAAATTTGGGCCTAGATATGAAAGAATGGATGTGTGTGGTAATTGTGCACCATATAAAACAAATCCTGCAGCACGCAGTGCACAAGAAAAAAACTGCTACAATGTTTTTGGATTAAAACACCTACTTTACAGTGTATTTTTGTATGGGTTGTATTCACGGATTCTTGGTCTAATTTGGTAGAATGAAAGATATATTACAGAAATAGAGATGATCTTGATTGGTTTTCATACTGAAAATTAGCTTGAAATTAAGCTCAACATAGCAGAAATGTTTGTTTTTTTCCAATGTTCAAGAGTCATCAAATGACGTCACATGTTCAATACGTGTCAGCTGGTAGTTCTAACGTACTGATATTATTTATACAATTATTACAATAATGCATAACAGTAAATCTTCTATTTTTTGGTGTAAATAAGAATTTTTTATATAAATAAAAAATCAAAATGGAATTCATTTGTAAAGCCTGAAAACATAACCAATAAACAGAGGAAATGTTATTTTTAGTATCAGGAATGCTGCATTGTTTATTCTGGACCCTATTTTGAAACTGGAATATTTTAAACTGTGTGTGAAATTGGCCAAATTACCAATTGCTGTTCACTTTATTGGGTAGTTGAAATGGTTAATTGGGCAGTGTCTTGTGCCCAGTCGATAAAATAGAAGGAATATTAGTGAAATAGCTAAGAATTTGTTCAACAGGAATAATGTAATTGGCCTAAAATAGGAATCAAAGCGAGCAAAATCACTGATGCGATAAAATTTGTGATAGTGTAATTTCATCAGTTTTTCATCAAATTTTGTACTTTTTCTTTTATTACCTTCAGAAAAAGATTACCATTTTATAAGAAAAAATAAAAAATTTTTTTTTTAAATTCCTGGACCCTGTAGACACGGCATAGATCTATGGCTTGGACCTTCAAAGGATTAAAGCACTTGAAATTTTGGAAAGTTTCCAGACATAATGGAGAGTTGTGTTCACGGCGAATGTAAACAAACCGGGTAACATGCGGTGACCACATAAGTCAGGCAGGAGTTTTGGTAATATTAGTGGAACACCATAAGGTGAAATGCCATGAAGTGGGGCCCTACTGTATACTTTTCTAAATAAGCAGGATGGTGATCTTGTAGTGATTAATAACAACTAAAACTATGAGGTAGAGTGGTTGAAAATATAAGACAGTTGACAGCTGTGAGTTAGGCAAAAATAGTAGTAGGAATAGACAAGAAAGTAACAGTAGTATGAAAATACTAGGATTTTAGAGAATAATAGCAGTTTGAACATTAAAATGGTATAAAATACCGACAGGTTGTTAGGTAAGACACATATGCAACAGTTAGGTATCTTTATTATGAAACGTTTCGCCTACACAGTAGGCTTCTTCAGTCAAGTACAGAAAAGTTGATAGAAGCAGAAGATACTTGAAGACGATGTAATCAGTCCATCACCCTTAAAGTATTGAGGTGGTCAGTCCCTCAGTCTGGAGAAGAGCATTGTTCCATAGTATGAAACAATATGGAGAAGAAGTGACAGGATGGAGCTTTTTATAGCGCCAAGAGGTGAGACGTAGGCCACTAGGAGAGGTAAGAACTCAGATGTTGAGAAGTCAGGTCCCTCTCAAATGCAGCCCCTCTCACTAGTGGAAGTTGTCGAAGTTGATTGCAGGTCTGTACCAAGATACCCTTGTGTTGCAGTGTCTGACAGATTGAACATTAAAATGGTATAAAATACCAACAGGTTGTTAGGTAAGACACATATGCAACAGTTAGGTATCTTTATTATGAAACGTTTCGCCTACACAGTAGGCTTCTTCAGTCAAGTACAGAAAAGTTGATAGAAGCAGAAGATACTTGAAGACGATGTAATCAGTCCATCACCCTTAAAGTATTGAGGTGGTCAGTCCCTCAGTCTGGAGAAGAGCATTGTTCCATAGTATGAAACAATATGGAGAAGAAGTGACAGGATGGAGCTTTTTATAGCGCCAAGAGGTGAGACGTAGGCCACTAGGAGAGGTAAGAACTCAGATGTTGAGAAGTCAGGTCCCTCTCAAATCCAGCCCCTCTCACTAGTGGAAGTTGTCGAAGTTGATTGCAGGTCTGTACCAAGATACCCTTGTGTTGCAGTGTCTGACAGATTGAACATTAAAATGGTATAAAATACCGACAGGTTGTTAGGTAAGACACATATGCAACAGTTAGGTATCTTAGGAACCTGACTTCTCAACATCTGAGTTCTTACCTCTCCTAGTGGCCTACGTCTCACCTCTTGGCACTATAAAAAGCTCCATCCTGTCACTTCTTCTCCATATTGTTTCATACTGTGGAACAATGCTCTTCTCCAGACTGAGGGACTGACCACCTCAATACTTTAAGGGTGATGGACTGATTACATCGTCTTCAAGTATCTTCTGCTTCTATCAACTTTTCTGTACTTGACTGAAGAAGCCTACTGTGTAGGTGAAACGTTTCATAATAAAGATACCTAACTGTTGCATATGTGTCTTACCTAACAATAATAGCAGTATATAACAGTTAGAGTGGTTCATAACACTGCTCGTGGACAGTGGGTATAAACTGCATCTTATTGACTCAGACCAGCATCACCTAGGAATTTTTTTAGTTCGTATTCAGTAGAAATAAAATACCTCTTTCCAGTGAGTTCTTTCCTGACAACAATTTTCCCATCCCTCGCAAAGCACTGTTGGAGATCCACTCATGATCTTTCTTCTTTGAGGTGGGTATTGAGTTTAGTGACTTGCTCTCTGAGGAGGTTGATAGTATCCTTAGTCTAAGTGTGGTTGTTACTTTGTTCTGATTTTGTCATGGTACTGAGCATTGGTGGTTTTTAGTTGCTGCACTTCCCAAGTGAGCATGTCATTTGAGGTTTTTAGTTCCTGCATTTCTCAGGTTAACATGGCAATTTTTTGATCCTGTATCCTGATGAATTTAGCCACCTCTGGGTCTTGTATCTCGAAATTGATGAATCCACAGAAGGAGTTATCTTCATTGTTTGGGGTGGCAGCCATGTTTGTTGATGTTTGGTGAGTATTGCGAGGGTAGGAGTGGGAGGTGTGGGAGGTAAGGGTTGTGTCCTTCTTGCTGGGAGGAGACGGTGTACTTATAGTAATGTTTTCCTCGCCTGTGTTATCAGTCCTGGGTTGTTTACTGGATCTTCTTTTGCTGCCCTGAACCCTGGCCAATGACAGAGGGGGTCAGGTGGTTTATTAAGTATGGGTAGTGGATAGATGTTGAGAAGATTCACTTCACTTGGCAGTGGGGTAAATGGTCAGGTGATGTAGATTTGGGTGATTTTTGCAGCTGATTTATCTCATTCTGGGTATCCAAGTATGTTAGTGTTATGTAAGTCTTTGCTAGGCCATCACAGGGTTGTTAGAAACCACTGGTGAATGTAAAATAGAGGAGCACAGACCTTACTGCCACTGAGTGTGTGATTCTGATTCAGTCAGTTGACTTCATCATACAGAACTCCCCACTTGAATTTTATAAAGCTTTGTACATTATGTAAGTAATCTGGAGAATCTTCTGTCAACAACAAGCTGTTAAATATGAGAGAATGAGCATACAAGATAAAACCATGAAAACTATTTGCTTCCTGTTTATACAGGTCACTGCCACAGTGACAGACAGGGTCAAATTTCTGTTATGACTTTTGCACCCTTCATTGGGAAAGGAACACCTCAATGTAGACGTCTTAATCAAGGAATTGGGGCTACCCTTCCTTCCTTGGATTAAAGCTGATTACCTCCCATTCCCCAGGCACTATTTAATCCCTACAGGTTTTGTGCTTTCCCAGGAATATTGTAAGAATAATAACAGTAATGCACATAGTTGCATGGTGTATAAATGGGTAGAGTAGCTTAATACTTTTTAGATACTAGCATGGCTTGATTCATTTTTTTAGAATCCATCACAGAAATGGTCCTTGAGTATCCCAAATTTTTAAAGAATTTACTCTTACAGGTCAGCCATCACTAATCCGGCATCATTGGGACCTGTAGTATGCCAGATTAGTGAGCACCAGATTACAGAGTGGTTAGGTTAGAATACGCTTAATTAACCTATCAATAGAGAGACTGCTACATCTTCCTCATTTTCATGACTGCTTTGTCCTCCACTGGCTTGCTGCTGTGCATTTACAACCATCTGCACAATTTCTGAATCAGTATAATGATGAAATTTGAGTCAATGTAATGATTTGAGTCAACAAAATGATGAAATTTGAAATTATGCTAGCCGAAATTAGTGCCGGATTACTGATGGAACTGGATAACTAATTGCCGGATTAGTGATGGTCGACCTGTAGTAATTAACTTCCTCTTTAGCTTATTAGACTAATTCTATGAAAGTCATACAATACACTTAATCTTGTTTTTACAAATACAGCATCCATACTTTCAGACTCGCCCGCCTGTGTCTCGGAACAGCAAAGTTCTTGAAATGGCCAACAACTTCCAGAAACTTCAGGTTGCCTAGCAGAAACTTTATCAAGGACAAGCTTGGCCCAAGTGACTGCTGAAACAAAAATCTTTATTTCTTTTTATCATACATTACACATCAGGATTGAAGTAATTCTTAGAAAGCTTCAGTTTTCTCTTATGTACAGTCTTCATCAGTGACATTAATCTGAATGCTCTGTCCAGTACAATTAATAAACAAAAAAGCCATTGACATTGTTTAATATTTAAAAATTATTGTTGGATAAATGTGTCCATCACCATCTTTATGGAATATAAATAAATGTTAAACTTTTTACAACAAACTTGCACTCTCTTCTTCAAGACTATGCAATTCTTTTTTGTAATTTCATACCTGTATATTTTAAACTGAATGACTTAATAATAGTGCAGGTTTAGTGAACTCTGCTTCCAGCGGTAGAGTGACAAGGGCCCAAACTTTTTACCCTTCTGAAAAGTTCAAATTCCAATAGTGCTCTAGCACATTAAGTGAACATTGATGACCAACAGTATAACAGCAGGTAGTGAGCATTTTGTATAATGATTCAAGCTAAGGACTCATTGACTTTAGGCTGCTCTTTATTCTTGTGACCTACCCCCCCACTCCCCCCTCTTATTTCGTGGTAACGTTGGTTAGGCTGGTATTCAAGTGATGGACATGTGTTATGTGATACACTTTTGTGGATTTATTATGGTAAATGTAAATAAATAAAAATTATGTTCTGAAATTTTATTTTTACAATAATTATGACAAAACGAATTGGGTGTGTTTTGAGCTAATTCTTTTTATAAGGTGAACAAGTACATTTATCTGACAATGGTCATATATGTACTATCCAAAAGTACATTATATGCTTGCAATAATGGCTTTTTTACATTTTTAGAGATTTATTTAAGAATTATCACCTAAAACATGCAGAAAAACATGAACCACTTTTTAATATATATTGTTAATCAAGACAATAATAAGGACAAATACATAAAATATATAGATTATAGTGCACAGGATAAATTATATGTATTGTACTGTATAAAAAGTATTAGTATAGATTGTTGTAACACAGTTTAGACCTTTGAAGTTAATAGAAAACGTGGCTGAGGGGGCTGAGTTAAGTAAACAACACGTTATGTAATATATGAATTAAAGTAGTTTTATATTCCTGAAATTATATGAGCATTCTTTATAATAAATATTTCTGTCATAACTCTTCCAAACGTTCAGCTTTAAAGATCTGAATATGGAACTGTTATGGACAGTTGTAGCATACTTCATGATTTGTACTTTGCAGATCAGGATTTATATGAAAGGGTCCATAGGTCAAGTCTGTTTGATGTGCATGGCAAACAGTTGTGACACAAGTGGCTTTAAAAACTTTAGGTATGGTAGATATTTTGAATATCATCTGTACTCTTAACGAATTGTAAAGAACAGTGAAAATAGATAAAAGATAAGAAAACCATGTAAGTTGTGTAAATATTGTGTAAATAAATCCCTAAGAAGCATGTATAATATTTGCTTTATGGTTACAGTACAGTATATGCTTTATCAGGGGGTATGAAGTGGTTTTTAATATTTAAGGCATTGAATAGGTTCAACAAATTTCAAGAAATTTGAGTTCAGCATTAGTTGTCTTTTCAACTAGAAGGCTGTCTAATATAAAAATCTTGGGTAATGCTCTAAGTCTGCCTATTTTTAATTCCATGAGGGGGAGTTCTAGAAAAAATGTTTTTAATAAATTATGGTTGATTATAATTCTTTAATAGCCTTTGTGCAAAAAAGTTGGTGAATCAAACACTTGAATCAGTCTTAAGATGCTCTTCTATTCATTGGACTGAAATGACACAATTCAAAAGAAGACCCTTGAAAAATGTATATGCAGCAACTCATTTATATATATATATATATATATATACATATATATATATATATATATATATATATATATATATATAATTTATATATATATATATATATATATATATATATATATATATATATATATATATATAATTTATATAATTTATATATATATATATTAATAATTATATATAATTTATATATATATATATAATTTATATATATAATTTATATATATATATATAATTTATATATATATATATATATATATAATTTATATATATATATATATATATATATTAATAATTATATATAATTTATATATATATATATATATATATATATAATTTATTTATATATATATATATATATATATATATATATATATATATATATATATATATATATATATCTTCTTTCAACATACCAGCCGTATCCCACCGAGGCGGGGTGGCCCAAAAGAAAAAACTAAAGTTTCTCTTTTTAAATTTAGTAATATATACAGGAGAAGGGGTTACTAGCCCCTTGCTCCCGGCATTTTAGTTGCCTCTTACAACACGCATGGCTTACGGAGGAAGAATTCTGTTCCACTTCCCCATGGAGGTAAGAGGAAATAAACAAGAACAAGAACTAGAAAGAAAATAGAAGAAAACCCAGAGGGGTGTGTGTGTGTATATATGTGCTTGTACATGTATGTGTAGTGTGACCTAAATGCAAGTAGAAGTAGCAAGACATACCTGAAATCTTGCATGTTTATGAGACAGACAAAAGACACCAGCAATCCTACCATCATGTAAAACAATTACAGGCTTTCGTTGTACACTCACTTGGCAGGACGGTAGTACCTCCCTGGGCGGTTGCTGTTTACCAACCTACTACCTAGTAGTATATATATATATATATATATATATATATATATATATATATATATATATATATATATATAAATATATATAAATATATATATATAAATAAGGTAGGGGGTGTGTGGACCAGGTGTTTACAGTGAAACATATAAGTGAACAGTATTTAGATAAGGCTAAAGAGGTCTTTGTGGCATTTATGGATTTGGAAAAGGCGTATGACAGGGTGGATAGGGGGGCAATGTGGCAGATGTTGCAAGTGTATGGTGTAGGAGGTAGGTTACTGAAAGCAGTGAAGAGTTTTTACGAGGATAGTGAGGCTCAAGTTAGAGTATGTAGGAAAGAGGGAAATTATTTCCCAGTAAAAGTAGGCCTTAGACAAGGATGTGTGATGTCACCGTGGTTGTTTAATATATTTATAGATGGGGTTGTAAGAGAAGTAAATGCGAGGGTCTTGGCAAGAGGCGTGGAGTTAAAAGATAAAGAATCACACACAAAGTGGGAGTTGTCACAGCTGCTCTTTGCCGATGACACTGTGCTCTTGGGAGATTCTGAAGAGAAGTTGCAGAGATTGGTGGATGAATTTGGTAGGGTGTGCAAAAGAAGAAAATTAAAGGTGAATACAGGAAAGAGTAAGGTTATGAGGATAACAAAAAGATTAGGTGATGAAAGATTGAATATCAGATTGGAGGGAGAGAGTATGGAGGAGGTGAACGTATTCAGATATTTGGGAGTGGACGTGTCAGCGGATGGGTCTATGAAAGATGAGGTGAATCATAGAATTGATGAGGGAAAAGAGTGAGTGGTGCACTTAGGAGTCTGTGGAGACAAAGAACTTTGTCCTTGGAGGCAAAGAGGGGAATGTATGAGAGTATAGTTTTACCAACGCTCTTATATGGGTGTGAAGCATGGGTGATGAATGTTGCAGCGAGGAGAAGGCTGGAGGCAGTGGAGATGTCATGTCTGAGGGCAATGTGGTGGTGTGAATATAATGCAGAGAATTCGTAGTTTGGAAGTTAGGAGGAGGTGCGGGATTACCAAAACTGTTGTCCAGAGGGCTGAGGAAGGGTTGTTGAGGTGGTTCGGACATGTAGAGAGAATGGAGCAAAACAGAATGACTTCAAGAGTGTATCAGTCTGTAGTGGAAGGAAGGCGGGGTAGGGGTCGGCCTAGGAAAGGTTGGAGAGAGGGGGTAAAGGAGGTTTTGTGTGCGAGGGGCTTGGACTTCCAGCAGGTATGCATGAGCGTGTTTGATAGGAGTGAATGGAGACAAATGGTTTTTAATACTTGACGTGCTGTTGGAGTGTGAGCAAAGTAACATTTATGAAGGGGTTCAGGGAAACCGGCAGGCCGGACTTGAGTCCTGGAGATGGGAAGTACAGTGCCTGCACTCTGAAGGAGGGGTGTTAATGTTGCAGTTTAAAAACTGTAGTGTAAAGCACTCTTCTGGCAAGACAGTGATGGAGTGGAAATATAAACACAAATGCAGTATAATGTGATCCTTTATTGACAACGTTTCACCCACACAGTGGGCTTTTTCAAGTCACACACGGATCTACCTGGGGTTGGAAGGTACGGGAGTATTTATAGTTCAGAATGTTGAGGTCAGGTGGAGAATGCTGCATCTGATGATCTACCGGGTGGGGTTATAGAGTCTTGGGTAGCTAGGCGGGGATATTGGACAAGTTGTGAGTAGGCCTTCTGCAGTGTTCTATGTTCTTATGTGGGATAGCGATGAAGAAGTTTCTTGGCGAGTGGTTCAGCTATGTTATAGAAGCCATTGTTCTTGTTGAAATTGTTGGTTATAGAGATAAACGATGATTCCAAGATTCTTCTGTATTGAGTGTTGTCTTCTGTGGCTATAAGTCTTGAGTTTCTGTAGTTAATTAAATGGTTGTGTGAATTGCGATGTTGTACACAGGCATTCCTTGTATCGTCAGTCCTGCTTGCATATTGGTGTTCTGAAATACGTGTTTGGAGGTCTCTTGATGTTTCGCCCACATATAATTTGTTGCAGTCATTACAAGGGATTATGTATACCCCTGCAGAGGATGGAGGCTTGTCCTGTCTACTCAGAATCTGCAGCAACGAGTTCCTTGAGGAAGAATGCACTATAATTGAACAAGTATTTTCCAAACTCCACTATCCTTGTCACTTCATCAGAGACTGCAGACGGCGAGCATTAAACATCTTCAACACACCCAGAGAAGACACTGCCGAGAAGAGATACATAGTCCTTCCCACCAACTCCATTGCCAAACATGTTTCCAACATCTTTGCCAAAACATCATTCCAAGTATCTACCTCCACAACCACGACCATCAAGGACATCACCAGAAGTAGACAGGACAAGCCTCCATCCTCTGCAGGGGTATACATAATCCCTTGTAATGACTGCAACAAATTATATGTGGGCGAAACATCAAGAGACCTCCAAACACGTATTTCAGAACACCAATATGCAAGCAGGACTGACAATACAAGGAATGCCTGTGTACAACATCGCAATTCACACAACCATTTAATTAACTACAGAAACTCAAGACTTATAGCCACAGAAGACAACACTCAATACAGAAGAATCTTGGAATCATCGTTTATCTCTATAACCAACAATTTCAACCAGAACAATGGCTTCTATAACATAGCTGAACCACTCGCCAAGAAACTTCTTCATCGCTATCCCACATAAGAACATAGAACACTGCAGAAGGCCTACTCACAACTTGTCCAATATCCCCGCCTAGCTACCCAAGACTCTATAACCCCACCCGGTAGATCATCAGATGCAGCATTCTCCACCTGACCTCAACATTCTGAACTATAAATACTCCCGTACCTTCCAACCCCAGGTAGATCCGTGTGTGACTTGAAAAAGCCCACTGTGTGGGTGAAACGTTGTCAATAAAGGATCACATTATACTGCATTTGTGTTTATATTTCCATTGTGTCGGTATTTTATACCATTTATTTCCACAGTGATGGAGTAAATGATGGTGAAAGTTTTTCTTTTTCGGGCCACCCTGGCTTGGTGGGAATCGGCCAGTGTGTTAATAATAATAATAAATAAATAAATAAATTATATATATATATATATATATATATATATATATATATATATATATATATATATATATATATATATATTTTATTTATTTATTTATTATTATTAACACACTGGCCGATATATATATACAGGACAAGCCACAGGTGGGGGGGGGTGGTGGAAATCTGGCCTGCATAGTTAAGATCGCTCGTCTGCGATTGTTTGCACGCGCGCGTACACACACACACACACACACACACACACACACACACACACACACACACACACACACACACACACACACACACACACACACACACACACATATATATGAGTTTTCCCTGAAGTACGTTTATTGTCTTCTTTGAGGATGAGGGTCCCCAGTAAAGTTCTAGAGGTGGTACCTCCCTATATATATATATATATATATATATATATATATATATATATATATATATATATATATATATATATATATATATATTACATACATGCTACATATATATATGTTGTGTATGTATGTATATATTGTGCCAATTAAACCGAATCGATGAGTTTTGCCTATTCGGTAAAGGTATTCTTTACTGAATTAGCAGAATGAAAATTTATTTTTGCCATAAATCAGTGGAAATCAATCTGAACATATTAAAAAAATATGTATCATTGATTTGAAACAGTATTCAATAAATTTAAACTGACCTATGCTATATATAGCAGAATTTAGCAAAAACAAAATTAGGCAAATTTAGGCTAGGTTTAGTGAGGTTTCTAAGTTAGGTTTGGTCCAAAAATAAAACTTTATATCATTTGTAAAATAATTGTTTGGAAAAATTTAAGGGAGTTTGGTCTGTTCAGTTTATTAGGAGATTATATATATATATATATATATATATATATATATATATATAGGATGTGTGATGTCACCGTGGTTGTTTAATATATTTATAGATGGGGTTGTAAGAGAAGTAAATGCGAGGGTCTTGGCAAGAGGCGTGGAGTTAAAAGATAAAGAATCACACACAAAGTGGGAGTTGTCACAGCTGCTCTTTGCCGATGACACTGTGCTCTTGGGAGATTCTGAAGAGAAGTTGCAGAGATTGGTGGATGAATTTGGTAGGGTGTGCAAAAGAAGAAAATTAAAGGTGAATACAGGAAAGAGTAAGGTTATGAGGATAACAAAAAGATTAGGTGATGAAAGATTGAATATCAGATTGGAGGGAGAGAGTATGGAGGAGGTGAACGTATTCAGATATTTGGGAGTGGACGTGTCAGCGGATGGGTCTATGAAAGATGAGGTGAATCATAGAATTGATGAGGGAAAAGAGTGAGTGGTGCACTTAGGAGTCTGTGGAGACAAAGAACTTTGTCCTTGGAGGCAAAGAGGGGAATGTATGAGAGTATAGTTTTACCAACGCTCTTATATGGGTGTGAAGCGTGGGTGATGAATGTTGCAGCGAGGAGAAGGCTGGAGGCAGTGGAGATGTCATGTCTGAGGGCAATGTGTGGTGTGAATATAATGCAGAGAATTCGTAGTTTGGAAGTTAGGAGGAGGTGCGGGATTACCAAAACTGTTGTCCAGAGGGCTGAGGAAGGGTTGTTGAGGTGGTTCGGACATGTAGAGAGAATGGAGCGAAACAGAATGACTTCAAGAGTGTATCAGTCTGTAGTGGAAGGAAGGCGGGGTAGGGGTCGGCCTAGGAAGGGTTGGAGGGAGGGGGTAAAGGAGGTTTTGTGTGCGAGGGGCTTGGACTTCCAGCAGGCATGCGTGAGCGTGTTTGATAGGAGTGAATGGAGACAAATGGTTTTTAATACTTGACGTGCTGTTGGAGTGTGAGCAAAGTAACATTTATGAAGGGATTCAGGGAAACCGGCAGGCCGGACTTGAGTCCTGGAGATGGGAAGTACAGTGCCTGCACTCTGAAGGAGGGGTGTTAATGTTGCAGTTTAAAAACTGTAGTGTAAAGCACCCTTCTGGCAAGACAGTGATGGAGTGAATGATGGTGAAAGTTTTTCTTTTTCGGGCCACCCTGCCTTGGTGGGAATCGGCCGGTGTGATAATAAAAATATAAATATATATATATATATATATATATATATATATATATATATATATATGCATGTGTGTGTATGTATGTATGTATGTATATATGTACAGTAGACTGTTATATTACATGGTATATTTACATTCCTGAAAATGCTGTGTTAGGTAAATCTGTGTTAGATAAACTGAAGAACCTATGGGGAAAAGTAGGTTTATGTTCCTGGGACCCCCAAAAAAAGACAAACGACTTAATTTTTTTTAGACCTCTAGATCTTACAAAAATAAAAATGATAATGTTGTTTTCATTGCTTAAGACTACAAATACAACAGAAATAGTATTATTTACCTTAAATTGTGGTTGAGAGTGTATGTCAGTGATTGTGGAGTGGAGATACATGGTGTGGCCCTCCTGGGCTGAGGTGAATGGTTGTTGGTTGTCGGCTGAAGTTCTGGTGCTGAAGTGGACGGTTGTATTGGAGTGTGCATAAATTCTGTAATGGATATCTGGGCTCATTTACCCTGTACTATATTATACAGCTGACGGTAAGGCATCATCAGCTGCTCTAGACCCCGTTTCAAAGCACTGGTTCTAGATTTGTCAGGGGTCCTCTTCAGTGAAAAAGTCTGCTAGTTTAGCAGCAACATGGAACTGCTCACATAACTGCTGCAATGTTGAATGTTTTTCTTTAGGTTCTTTATCATCATCATTTATCTGGCTCTCTTGTATCTGTGCATTGAGCTCTGCCAACATTTCCTCTGGACTCCTGTCTTCATCATTATCATCTTCTAAGAGCCCATTCACATCTTTTTTCTTCATATCTTCAAAGCCATCACCTGGTAGTCTCCTTGCCAGCTGAACAATTTCCTGAACCTGACTCTCAAGCGAGGGGGAAACCAGTGAAAGAATTAACAGAAGGCCATAACTTTCCCCAGCCTGCATTTAATGTTGACTGAGGCACTTCATTCCATGCACTTCTAGCATAGCTGGTGGCATCTGCAATGTTAAATTTATTCCAGAAGCTTGGGAAATACCATATTTTGCGGCTTATAAGACACGGCTTATGAAACTTGTTTTAGTTTCAAGGGCTTCGCATTGGACGTAACTGGGAGAGGTACAACCCACCTCACATCCCAAACTTATAGCTCCTGTCACTGACCTTCAGTTTATAGGATGTAGAGTGGTTTTTGAAGACATTTTATGGAAAAAAAAATATGTGTCTAAGCCGCGAAATACGGTACCACTGTAGCCTGCAGCTGATGCTCCAAATTTTTTCCCTGCCCACAAACTGAACAAACTAAACCTTGTTAAGTTAATTTCACAAAGTGTTACATAAAATTATGCCGCAATTTTTCAATAGTGTAATGGCCAAAACATGGAAAATAAATCTGTGTAATATAATGGTCTACTGTTTGTGTGTGTGTGTATATATATATATATGTGTGTATATATATATGTGTGTATATATATATATATTATATATATATATATATATATATATATATATATATATATATATATATTATATATATATATATATATATATATATATATATATATATATATTATATATATATATATATATATATATATATATATATATATATATATATATTATATATATATATATATATATATATTTATATATATATATATATATATATATATTATATATATATATATATATATATATTTATATATATATATATATATATATATATATATATATATATATATATATATATATATATTTATATATATATATATATATATATATATATATATATATATATATATTATATATATATATATATATATATATATATATATATTATATATATATATATTATATATATATATATATATATATATATATTTATATATATATATATTATATATATATATATATATATATTATATATATATATATATATATATATATATATATATATATATATATATATATATATATATATATATATACAGTGGACCCCCGCTTAACGATCACCTCCCAATGCAACCAATTATGTAAGTGTATTTATGTAAGTGTGTTTGTACGTGTATGTTTGGGGGTCTGAAATGGACTAATCTACTTCACAATATTCCTTATGGGAACAAATTCGGTCAGTACTGGCACCTGAACATACTTCTGGAGTGAAAAAATATCGTTAACCGGGGGTCCACTGTATATATATATATAATGTCATGCTGAATAGGTAAAATTGGTCAAGTAGCAAGAACTCATTTAAAATTAAGTCCTGTCTAAAATTTTCTCTTATACATTTAAAGGTGCAGTTTTTCATTTGTGTTAATGTCAAAATTAATAATTTTGTATGAAAAAAATTAGAAAACTTACCTAGCCTTATTATAACATGCACAATTTAATTTAGCCTAATCCAAGTAAATATATTTTAAATACATTTATGTTTATGTAAAAATTAATAATTTTGTACGAAAAGAACCTTAGAAAACTTACCTAGCCTTATTATAACAAGCACAATTTAATTTAGCCTACTCCAACTATGTAAATATATTTTAGATAAGTGTTCAATAGTTTATAACAAACAAACACAGCAAAATATATTTTTTTTCATTAGGTTCAGAATGATTTTTGCAAAATTATTGCATGCACAAATTTTCGCTTGCTTTATTCGACAAGACTGTTGCTATTTAAGCCAAAATTGCAAGTTTTACCTATTTGGCATGACACACGCACACAAGATTTTTTTTTTTCAACAATTCGGCCGTCTCCCACCAAGGCAGGGTGACCCCCCCAAAAAAAAGAAAATCCCCAAAAAGAAAATACTTTCATCATCATTCAACACTTTCACCTCACTCACACATAATCACTGTCTTTGCAGAGGTGCCCAGATACAACAGTTTAGAAGCATATATAACATACCTCTCCAAACTGCCAATATCCCAAACTCCTCATTTCAAGTGCAGGCATTGTACTTCCCATTTCCATTACTAAATTCCAGCTATATAAAAATAACTGGTTTCCCTGAATCCCTTCACTAAATATTACCCTGGTTACACTCCAACAGCTTGTAAGGTCTCAAAACCTGTCTCCATTCACTCCTATCTAACCCACTCACACATGGTTGCTGGAAGTCCAAGTCCCTTGCCCACAAAACCTCCTTTACCCCCTCTCTCCAACCTTTTTGAGGACTACCCCTACACCTCCTTCCTTCCCCTACAGATTTATACGCTCTCCAAGTCATTCTACTTTGATCCATTCTCTCTAAATGACTAATACTTATAGTAACTCCACACCTCCTAATTTCCACACTCCGAATTCCTTGAATAACATTTACAGTGCACACTGCCCTTAGACAGGACATCTCCACTGCCTCCAGCCACCTTCTCTCTGCAGCATTTGCAACCCAAGCTTCACACCCATATAAGAGTGTTGTTACCACTATACTTTCGTACATTCCCTACTTTGCCTCCATGGATAACGTTTTTTGTCTCCACAGATACCTCAATGCACCACTCACCTTTTTTCCTTCATCAATTCTATGGTTAAGCTCATCCTTCATAAACCCATTCACTGATAAGTCAACTCCCAAATATCTGAAAACATTCATTTCTTCCATACTCCTTCTCTTCAATGTGATATCCAATTTTTCTTTATCTAAATCATTTGATACCCTCATCACCTTACTCTTATCTATGCTCACTTTCAACTTTCTACCTTTACACACACTCCCAAACTCATCCACTAACCTTTGCAACTTTTCTTTAGAATCTCCCATAAGCACAGTATCATTAGCAAAAAGCAACTCTGTCAACTCCCATTTTGTATTTGATTCCCCATAATTTAATCTCACCCCTCTCCCTAACACCCTAGCATTTACTTCTTTTACAACCCCATCTATAACTATATTAAACAACCATAGTGACATTACACATCCCTGTCTAACACTTACTTTTACCAGGAAGTAGTTTCCCTCTCTTCTACACACCCTAACCTGAGCCTCACTATCCTCATAAAAACTCTTTACAGCATTTAGTAACTTACTACCTATTCCATATACTTGCAACATCTGCCACATTGCTCCCCTATCCATTCTATCATATGCCTTTTCTAAATCCATAAATGCAATGAAAACTTTCCTACCTTTATCTAAATGCTGTTCACATAAATGCTTCAATGTAAACACTTGATCTACACATCCCCTACCCACTCTAAAGCCTCCTTGCTCATCTGCAATCCTACTCTCTGTCTTACCTCTAATTCTTTCAATAATAACCCTACTGTACACTTTTCCTGATATACTCAGTAAACTTATTCCCCTATAATTTTTACAATCTTTTTTGTCCCCTTCCCTTAATATAAAGGAACTATACATGCTCTCTACCAATCCCTAGGTACCTTCCCCTCTTTCATGCATTTATTAAACAAAAATACCAACCACTCCAACACTATATCTCTCCCTGCTTTTAACATTTCTGTCATGATCCCATCAGTTCCAGCTGCTTTACCCCCTTTCATTCTACATAATGCCTCACGCACCTCCCCCACACTCACATCCTGCTCTTCTTTACTCCTAAACGATGTTATCCCTCCCTGGCCAGTGCATGAAATTACAGCCTCCCTCTCTTCATTGACATTTAAAAGTTCCTCAAAATATTCCTGCCATCTACCCAATACCTCCAGCTCCCCATCTACTAACTCCCCTACTCTGTTTTTAACTGACAAATTCATTCTTCCCTTAGGCTTTCTTAACTTGTTTATCTCACTCCAAAATTTTTTCTTATTTTCTGCAAAATTTCTTGACAATGCCTCTCCCACTCTATCATCTGCTCTCCTTTTGCACTCTCTTCACCTTTATTTTACTCTCCATATACTCTGCTCTTCTTATAACACTTCTGCTTTGTAATAAGCTACCTTTTTCTCTTTTATCACACCCTGTACTTCATCATTCCACCAATCACTCTTTCCTCCTGCATCCACCCTCCTATAGCCACAAACTTCTGTCCCACATTCTAATACTGCATTTTTAAAACTATTCCACCCCCCTCCCTCCCCACTACTCATACTTGCACTATCCCACCTTTCTGCCAATAGTTGTTTATATCTCACCCTAACTTCCTCCTTTCTTAGTTTATACACCTTCACCTCTCTCTTACTTGCTGTTGCCATTTTCCTTTTGTCCCATCTACCTTTTAATCTAGCTGTAGCTACAACTAAATAATGATCCAATATATCAGTTGCCCCTCTATAAACATGTACATCCTGAAGCCTACCCATCAACCTTTTATCCACCAATACAAACTACTTTCATTACGTGCTATATCATACCTTGTATACTTATCCTCTTTTTCATAAAATATGTATTACTTATTACCAAACATCTTTCTACACATAGCTCAATTAGAGGCTCTCCATTTTCATTTACCGGGCCGCGGGGGCGTTGATCCCCGGAACTCTCTCCAGGTAAACCCCTGCCACCCCAAATTTACCAACTACTCCTTCCACAACATTTTTACCCACTTTAGCATCGAGATCCCCAACCACTTGGTTTGAAACTCCCCACACACTCAACATTTCCTTAAATCAATCAATCAATCAATCAATCAATCAATCAATCAATCAATCACTCTCTCTCTCTCTCTCTCCTATACACTTCTCTCTTCTCCAGGTGCATAAATGCTTACTATAACCCACTTTTCACATCCATCCCTTATTTTACACCACATAATCCTTGAATTTATACATTTATATTCCCTCTTTTCCTGCCATAACTTATCCTCTTTATATATATATATATATATATATATATATATATATATATATATATATATATATATATAAAACTTTAATGTACATTGTACTTGTGTTCAAATTCTTATGAAGAATTGTTAGGGATTATGTACCAAAAAGATGGCTGTATTCTCAGTTGGTCATATATATATATATATATATATATATATATATATACATATACATATATATGAGGTGGTTCGGACATGTAGAGAGAATGGAGCGAAACAGAGTGACTTCAAGAGTGTATCAGTCTGTAGTGGAAGGAAGGCTGGGTAGGGGTCGGCCTAGGAAAGGGAGGGAGGGGGTAAAGGAGGTTTTGTGTGCGAGGGGCTTGGACTTCTAGCAGGCATGCATGAGCATGTTTGATAGGAGTGAATGGAGACAAATGGTTTTTAATACTTGACGTGCTGTTGGAGTGTGAGCAAAGTAACATTTATGAAGGGGTTCAGGGAAACCGGCAGGCCGGACTTGAGTCCTGGAGATGGGAAGTACAGTGCCTGCACTCTGAAGGAGGGGTGTTAATGTTGCAGTTTAAAAACTGTAGTGTAAAGCACCCTTCTGGCAAGACAGTGATGGAGTGAATGATGGTGAAAGTTTTTCTTTTTCGGGCCACCCTGCCTTGGTGGGAATCGGCCAGTGTGATAATAAATATATATATATATATATATATATATATATATATATATATATATATATTTACAGTGGTACCTCGAGTTACGAACTTAATTCTTTCCAGAAGACTGTTCGAGAGCCGATACCGAACGAATTTGTTCCCAAAAGGAATAATGTAAATTAGATTAGTCCATTTCAGACCCCCAAAAATACTTAAAAAAGCACTTACACAAATACACTTACATAATTGTTCGAATTGGGAACTGTTCGAAACTCGAGGTACCACTGTAAATGTATGTATATATGTGTGTGTGTATATATATATATATATATATATATATATATATATATATATATATATATATATATATATATATATATATATAATCATTTTTAATGTACATATGTTCAAATTTTAGGCATTATGTACCAAAAAGATGGCTGTATTCTCAGTTAGTCAGATGGTGGAGCTCCTCTGATACTAACAACATAAAATCACTTATCTAGTACTTTTTTGGTTGAGGAAAGATGTATATTTAACATCAGAAAATGATTATAGTAGTATATAAACAGTGTATATACTCTTAGATTTATTATTAGCTATGATGAACAATAACTAAAATGACATATTCTAGTAACATTTACCTCTGATAAGTTTGTAATAACATCTGTAACTCTATTAGTGTTCTTCATTACCTTGAATGCCAAGCCAGACTGGAGGGTCAAGTAAAGAGGTGACATACCACTCATAAAAAATTGTGGAGTCGTTTGAGAATGTGAAATTTTTTTAATAATTTTCATCACAAACTTACTGCTATGAGGCAAGAAATCATGAACCTTTTTATTATTACTATTTCAGTTAAGGCAAAGAGGTAAATTTAGAAGGATTATGAGTGTCTAGGGAATGAGAGGTGGTAAGGTTTAATCTGAGGAAAGGGAGGGTAGCTCTTGTTGCTTAAATTAAGGGCCTTCCATCACCATCATGGTACCACCTCTTGAAATGTGAGGAATTAGTTTTAATGGATTTTAAAAATAAACTTCAAAGTAAGCCAAATAATATAACTGAAGTAGAGTCAGTCTTGAGGGTACTAATGACAGGAAACCTCATTCATAGAAAACTCAACATTTAATGCACCTTTATTTAACAGATTTCAGAAATATTGGGCAAAACCCATTGGGTCAATTTATATAGAACCAACAAAACCATTGGTTACAGAATTGTCCATAATTGTTGCACTCACAGAAAGACAAGTCACATGTTCGTGCACCACAACTGCCATTCCTGACTGCCCATTAACCCCATTATTCCATTAAATCAAGAGTTAACTATATTCAAAAATTTATTTTGGTGGCATGTATTTTAACAGGAGACAGATGTTATGAGCTAACTTGACCTACTTACAAATATCCTTAAGAATGTTTAACTGCCATGAGGGAGGGACATTTGTGATATACTGTTTGTCTTTTATAATTACTTTTTTATGCCTGTTTTCCTATACCAGCTTCCATGGAAGGTAGATACTCTTATGTTAATGTCTTGCAACTGTAAATCAAACAGCTGTTAGATGCATTATCCTGAGCATGATGTTTTTTATTTCTCTAGCTATTGCACGTTTTACAAATGCTTTCATATTTTAATGGGGTATCTACTTTAACTCCCTTTCATTTTGTTACTGCCTCTTCCTTGTACGTACTTCTTTTCTTCCCATCCCTTTCTCTTTTCCCTTCCTTGTCTCTTTCCCCATCCTATTCTCTTCCCCTTCCATTTTCTGCTGGTGAGGGGGCTTCTTATCCAAGAAATTGGACTTATCCTTCTCTTTCTTGGATTGACTCTGAATGCTTCCCATTTCCCAGGTGCTGTATGACCCCTGTGGGTTTAGCATTTCTCCCTGGTTTAAAAATAAGTCTTCCTCTTTTCTCTCTCTTTCCCTCTCTGTATCTTCCCTTCTCCACATCCCTCCCTCTCCATTTTTGAAACTTACGATTTCCACCACTCACCCCTTACAGTGGTGTCTATTGCTGTAAAATAAATTTATATATATATATATATATATATATATATATATATATATATATATGAATTTTTATCTTCACTGTGATCAATTTTATCAATAGGGCTTTTTCTTTACTACAAAAAAATCTGATTATAAAAGGTACTGTACCTCCATATTGGACTTGCTGCACTTCATATACCGTAATTCCAGGCATCATTCCATGATGCCTAGTCCATTAATCACGTTTGAAATCAATTTTTATTTACTGATGAAAACCCAATATTACAGGTTTATGTAACTCATTTTTCCCCCCTGAATAAAGTTTTCTTGGAGAGAGAACCCTAGTCAGTAGCTGTGTTACTGATTTTGTGATTTTTATCCTACAATGTCAAGTGCCTATGTTCCCACACTTTGTTTGCCTCTACATCATGTGATAATTTCTTCCGGAAATTGTATCCACGTACATTGTAAAGGCTTGTTAATGATAAACGCTGATGATGTGATGTTCCATTTGATAGGTTAAAATTGCAGATCATTGTGGAAGACTATAATAATACTAAATGAAAAGCTATGTGTGTGTCTACATTATGTGCCTTTACTAAAGATGTACATAAGAGTGAAGATATGTGTTTATTAGCTATATATCACAAGAGGACCGTGTGTAATGTATATCAATAAAACTCATGGTAATGTAAATCATGGCAGTGTTTTAATTTCCATGTTTATTAACTTAATGTATAACTACTGGTAAAATTACCAATAAATGTGTTCAGCAAATGGAAAATAAGAGAGAGTTCTGGGGGTCAACGCTCCTGTAGCCCGGTCTGTGACCAGGCCTCATGGTGGATCAGAGCCTGATCAACCAGGCTGTTACTGCTGGCTGCATGCAATCCAACGTATGAGCCACAGCCCATCTGGTCAGGTACCGACTATAGGTGCTTGTCCAGTGCCTGCTTGAAGACAGCCAGGGGTCTATTGGTAATCCCCCCTTTGAGAAATTTTGAAAAAAAAGTGTTGTGGGGACAGCCGGGGTGGAGAGGGGGACGTCATATTGAATTTATTGAATTCAATGAGTAGAGCCACTTTGTAATTTGCACCAGAAATTCTGCATTTTCCAAGGCTTAATGGGGAACAGGCCTCAAAATTGTAATGGAAATATGGTGATATGGTCCTGCTGAAGAAATGGGGACAAGAAATTGGCAGGACATCAAGAAATTTAGTGTGAATGGGGGAAGATAAGGAGCACCACCCACAATAAGTAGCTGTCCAGTATAGTTTCTATATGGTAGACAGGTATTGTGGGTGATCCAGCAGCATTTAGTGGCTTCCAGAGAAAATTTGGTATGTGGTAACATAAAGTTCTTTAATTATACCAATTTATGTGTTAATTATCATAAGATTACATATTTCAATTGGTCAATATTTACTGGAATAATGTTACTGTACAATTGACCCCACCACATTTTTTTTCAGTTAGTTGTAATATCTATACAGTCCACCTTAAATTCAATTATACCAAAATTCCTGTTTTGTTTAAGTTTAACAGATAATATTTTAGGTCCCGGCTTAGTGAGAGTGGTTTGAGGTTGTGGGTATCGAGGGAGACATTTTTCCTGCGATCTAGAGTGTCTAAAATCCCGCCTACTTCAGAGGTGCAACAGAAATTGTTAAGTAGGATAAGATAAGATAAGAGTTTGTTCGGATTTTTAACCCCGGAGGGTTAGCCACCCAGGATAACCCAAGAAAGTCAATGCGTCATCGAGGACTGTCTAACTTATTTCCATTGGGGTCCTTGATCTTGTCCCCCAGGATGCGACCCACACCAGTCGACTAACACCCAGGTACCTATTTGCTGCTAGGTGAACAGGACAACAGGTGTAAGGAAACGTAATTTTTACCTTAGTTGCATCTCCACCCAAATTTTTTGTATGAATGTAATAGTGAAGTTCATACAGGTAATTTCTCATACTACTACAGTATATAGAAAGCTGCTTGTTATGCAGAGCATTTCAGGAAAATTAGGTCAGTTTTGTCCCAGGATGCAACCCACACCAGTCTAATTCCCAGGTACCCATTTTACAGATGGGGAACATAGACAACCAGTGTAAAGAAACATGCCCAATGTTTCTACCCTCACCGGGAATCGAACCCAGACTCACCATGTGAAGCGAGAGCTTTAGCCACCAGGCGATGGGGCACAACTACCCCTAATCTACCATTCACTTGAACTCTAGCAGTAGCTCTATGATATCATGTATCCACCCACCTGACAATTTCCTCCCCAAACACGTTTAAGTAGAATGCTATGCAAAGTGTCCCTCTATGGAATCATATGCACCCTTTCAATCAAGGGTGAATAATGCGCCCTTCCTTTCTTTCTCCTGCATAGCACTCACGAAATCACCAATAATGGAATGGCCTGCTAACAGGGAACTTTCTGGAATACCATACTGGCCTGTGTGACAACAAATCCCACAATACACTTCATTCGATTTCCCAACATCTTAGCAAAGATTTTATAATCCACACACCAGAATGAAACTGAAAGATAATTACATATAGCCACCTGCTTTTTACCCTTTGGACTGAGCTGTTACTGAATAGGTCCCATCCTACCCTCCTTTTTTATCGTATTCATAAAATATATCAAAAACCCTCTCAGCACGACAACATTTATCTTTGCAAACATACAGGGTCTAAAGCCATCAACAGTTAGTTTAATATGTTTATTATGCACCCCATACCCATCCTGTGGGCGGTAGTCAAAAGATTACAAAGGTACATAATTGGTCCAGGGACTGGACTCCAAAGTTTTGATAGCTGAGCAAGTTACAGTGGTAATGAAGTCACAATTTACAAAGGTAATGAACTCCATGTAGGTCTGGTCACAATCATGACAAGTTACAAAGGTATTTACAGATTACAGAGGTACGTAATGGGTCCAGGGACTGGGCTCCAAAGTTTTGATAGCTGAACTAGGTACAAAGGTAATGAACTCACAAGTTACAAAGATAATGAATCCTGTAAGAATGGTTACGTACGTTTATACATGGCTACAATCATGAACAAATTATAAGAGTAATGAGCAATTCACACTTCCACACCTGGTCACAACTGTAATGAGTTATTGGTGCAAATATTGATTGTTGGGTCACACACACACACACACACACACACACACACACACACACACACACACACACACACACACACACACACACACACCAGAGTGAGAGGGGAGGATGAACCAGCAAGACTGGACCTTGTGTTCACCCTGGGCAGTTTAGACATTGAGGACATCGCATATGAGAGTCCCCTAGGAGCTAGTGACCACGTGGTTCTGTGCTTTGAATACATAGTAGAGTTGCAAGTGGAGAGAGTAACAGGAGTTGAATGGGAAAAGCCTGACTATAAAAGAGGGGACTACATAGGGTTGAGGAACTTCCTGCACGAGGCTCCGTGGGACAGAGAACTGGCAGGAAAGCCAGTAAATGAAATGATGGAATATGTAACAACAAAATGCAAGGAGGCAGTGGAAAGGTTTATTCCCAAGGGCAACAGAAACAATGGGAAGACCAGAACGAGCCCCTGGTTTATCCGACGGTGTAAGGAGGCAAAAACAAAGTGCAATAGAGAATGGAAAAAGTACAGAAAGCAGAGAATACATGAAAATAGGGAGATCAATCGCAGAGCCAGGAACGAGTATACACAGGTAAGGAGGGAGGCCCAGCGACAGTATGAAAATAACATAGCATCGAAAATCAAGACTGACCCGAAACTGTTGTATAGCCACATCAGGAGGAAGACAACAGTCAAAGACCAGGTGATCAGACTGAGGACAGAAGGTGGAGAACTCACAAGAAATGATCAGGAGGTATGTGAGGAGCTAAACAGGAGATTTAAGGAAGTTTTTACAGTAGAGACAGGAAGGGCTCTGGGAAGACAGCACAGAAGGGAACATCAAGAGGGAATATACCAACAAGTGTTGGATGACATACGAACAACCGAGGAGGAGGTGCGGAAGCTGCTAAGTGACCTCGATACCTCAAAGGCGATGGGACCGGACAACATCTCCCCATGGGTTCTTAGAGAAGGAGCAGAGATGCTGTGCATGCCCTAACCACAATCTTAAACACATCCCTTGAAACTGAACAACTACCTGAGAAATGGAAGACAGCAAATGTAGTCCCCATATTTAAGAAAGGAAACAGAAATGAGGCACTAAACTACAGACCTGTGTCTCTGACATGTATTGTGTGCAAAGTCATGGAGAAGATTATCAGGAGGAGAG
>NC_091293.1:38344925-38367425 GCF_038502225.1 Cherax quadricarinatus | reverse complement strand
GAAGGTTTGGTACACAAACGCAGATGGAATAACGAATAAACATGAGGAGTGGAACGAAAGAATCAGTGAAAAATCCCCAGACATCATAGCAGTCACAGAAACAAAACTCGCTGAGACAATAACAGACACAGTCTTCCCAACAGGATATCAGATCCTGAGGAAAGATAGAAGGAGTAGAGGGGGAGGAGGGGTTGCACTGCTCATAAAACACCGATGGGGATTTGAGGAAATGGAAGGCATGGACATGATTGGAGAAAGAGACTACATTGTAGGTACAATTCAGTCCGGAGAACATAAAGTAGTCATTGGAGTGATGTATAACCCACCACAGAACTGCAGGAGGCCAAGAGAGGAGTACGAAGAAAACAACAGGGTGATGGTGGACACACTGGCTGAGGTGGCAAGAAGAGCTCACTCGAGCAGAGCAAAGTTACTGGTAATGGGCGATTTCAACCACAGGGAGATCGACTGGGAAAACCTGGAGCCACATGGGGGTCCCGAAACATGGAGAGCCAAGATGATGGATGTGGTACTTGAAAATCTCATGCATCAACATGTCAGGGACACAACCAGAGAGAGAGGGGAGGATGAGCCAGCAAGACTGGATCTTGTGTTCACCCTGAGCAGTTAAGACATTGAGGACATCACTTACGAGAGGCCCCTTGGAGCTAGCGATCACGTGGTTCTGAGTTTTGACTATATAGTAGAGTTACAAGTGGAGAAGGTAACAGGAACTGAAGGGGACAGGCCAAACTATAAAAGGGGGGACTACACAGGTATGAGAAACTTCCTGCAGGAGGTTCAGTGGGACAGAGAAATGGTAGGAAAATCAGTAAACGAGATGATGGAATATGTGGCAACAAAGTGCAAGGAGGCAGAGGAAAGTTTTGTTCCCAAGGGAAACAGAAATAATAGGAAGACCAAAACGAGTCCTTGGTTTACCCGAAGGTGTAGGGAGGCAAAAACTAAGTGCAACAGAGAATGGAAAAGGTACAGGAGGCATAGGACCCAGGAAAACAAGGAGATTAGTAGAAGAGCCAGAAACGAGTATGCACAGATAAGGAGGGAGGCCCAGCAACAGTATGAAAATGACATAGCATCGAAAGTCAAATCTGACCCGAAACTGCTGTATAGCCACATTAGGAGGAAGACAGTCAAGGACCAGGTGATAAGGCTGAGGAAAGAAGGTGGAGAACTCACTAGAAACGATCAAGAGGTATGTGAGGAGCTTAACACGAGATTTAAGGAACTATTTACAGTAGAGACAGGAAGGACTCTGGGGGACACCGACCAGATGGGGACACCAGCAAGGAATACACCAACAAGTGTTGGACGACATACATACAGATGAGGAGGAGGTGAAGAAACTGCTAAGGGACATCGATACCTCAAAGGCAATGGGACCGGACAACATCTCCCCGTGGGTCCTTAGAGAGGGAGCAGATATGTTGTGCGTGCCACTTACCACAATCTTCAGCACGTCCCTGGAAACTGGGCAACTGCCTGAGGTATGGAAGACGGCAAATGTAGTTCCCATTTTTAAAAAAGGAGACAGAAAAGAGGCACTAAACTATAGACCTGTGTCATTGACATGTATAGTATGCAAAATTATGGAGAAGATTATCAGGAGGAGAGTGGTGGAGCACCTGGAACGGAACAAGAGTATAAATGTCAACCAGCACGGATTCACGGAAGGCAAATCCTGCGTCACAAACCTTCTGGAGTTTTATGATAAAATAACAGAAGTAAGACATGAGAGAGAGGGGTGGGTTGATTGCATCTTCTTGGACTGCAAGAAGGCCTTTGACACAGTTCCTCACAAGAGATTAGTGCAGAAGCTAGAGCATCAGGTGCATATAACAGGAAGGGCACTGCAGTGGATCAGAGAATACCTGACAGGGAGGCAACAACGAGTCATGGTACGTAATGATGTATCACAGTGGGCACCTGTGATGAGCGGGGTCCCACAGGGGTCGGTCCTAGGACCAGTGCTATTTTTGGTATATGTGAACGACATGACGGAAGGGTTAGACTCAGAAGTGTCCCTGTTTGCAGATGATGTGAAGTTAATGAGGAGAATTAAATCTGATGAGGACCAGGCAGGACTTCAAAGAGACCTGGACAGACTGGACACCTGGTCCAGCAAATGGCTTCTCGAATTTAATCCTGCCAAATGCAAAGTCATGAAGATAGGGGAATGGCACAGAAGACCACAGACAGAGTATAGGCTAGGTGGCCAAAGACTGCAAACCTCACTCAAGGAGAAAGATCTTGGGGTGAGTATAACACCGAGCATGTCTCCGGAAGCACACATCAATCAGATAACTGCTGCAGCATATGGGCGCATAGCAAACCTGAGAACAGCATTCCGATACCTTAGTAAGGAATCATTCAAGACACTGTACACCGTGTATGTCAGGCCCTTACTGGAGTATGCAGCACCTGTTTGGAACCCGCACTTGATAAAGCACGTCAAGAAACTAGAGAAAGTACAAAGGTTTGCGACAAGGTTAGTTCCAGAGCTAAGGGGAATGTCCTATGAAGAAAGATTAAGGGAAATCGGCCTGACGACACTGGAGGACAGGAGGGTCAGGGGAGACATGATAACGACATATAAAATACTGCATGGAATAGACAAGGTGGACAAAGACAGGATGTTCCAGGGAGGGGACACAGAAACAAGAGGCCACAATTGGAAGTTGAAGACACAAATGAGTCAGAGAGATAGTAGGAAGTATTTCTTCAGTCATAGAGTTGTAAGGCAGTGGAATAGCCTAGAAAATGACGTAGTGGAGGCAGGAACCATACACAGTTTTAAGATGAGGTTTGATAAAGCTCATGGAGCGGGGAGAGAGAGGGCCCAGTAGCAACCGGTGAAGAGGTGGGGCCAGGAGCTAAGACTCGACCCCTGCAACCACAAATAGGTGAGTACAAATAGGTGAGTATACACACACACACACACACACACACACACACACACACACACACACACACACACACACACACACACACACACACACACACACACACACATACATACACAAACTCATACACACACACGCACATATTCATACACACACACACACACACACACTCTGGAAAACCTCATGCACCAACATGTTAAGGACACTACCAGAGTGAGAGGGGAGGATGAACCAGCAAGGTTGGACCTTGTGTTCACCCTGGGCAGCTCAGACATTGAGGACATCAAGTATGAGAGTCCCCTAGGAGCTAGCGACCACGTGGTTCTGTGCTTTGAATACATAGTAGTGCTGCAAGTGGAGAGAATAACAGAAGTTGAATGGGAAAAGCCTGACTATAAAAGAGGGGACTACATAGGGTTGAAGAACTTCCTGCGGGAGGTTCAGTGGGACAGAGAACTGGCAGGAAAGCCAGTAAATGAAATGATGGAATATGTAACAACAAAATGCAAGGAGGCAGTGGAAAGGTTTATTCCCAAGGGCAACAGTAACAACGGGAAGACCAGAACGAGCCCCTGGTTTACCCGACGGTGTAAGGAGGCAAAAACAAAGTGCAATAGAGAATGGAAAAAGTACAGAAGGCAGAGAACACACGAAAATAGGGAGATCAGTCGCAGAGCCAGGAATGATTATGCACAGGTAAGGAGGGAGGCCCAGCGACAGTATGAAAATGACATAGCATCGAGAATCAAGACTGACCCGAAACTGTTGTATAGCCACATCAGGAGGAAGACAACAGTCAAAGACCAGGTAATCAGATTAAGGACAGAAGAAATGATCAGGAGGTATGTGAGGAGCTGAACAGGAGATTTAAGGAAGTTTTTACAGTAGAGATAGGAAGGGCTGTGGGAAGACAACTCAGAAGGGAACATCAAGAGGGAATATACCAACAAGTGTTGGATGACATACGAACAACTGAGGAGGAGGTGAAGAAGCTCTTAAGTGACCTTGACACCTCAAAGGCGATGGGACCGGACAACATCTCCCCATGGGTCCTTAGAGAAGGAGCAGAGATGCTGTGCGTGCCTCTAACCACAATCTTCAACGCATCCCTTGAAACTGGGCAACTACCTGAGAAATGGAAGACAGCTAATGTAGTCCCCATATTTAAGAAAGGAAACAGAAATGAGGCACTAAACTACAGACCTGTGTCTCTGACATGTATTGTGTGCAAAGTCATGGAGAAGATTATCAGGAGGAGAGTGGTCGAACACCTGGAAAGGAACAAGATTATAAATGAAAACCAGCATGGGTTCATGGAAGGCAAATCTTGTATCACAAACCTCCTGGAGTTTTATGACAAGGTAACAGAAGTAAGACACGAGAGAGAGGGGTGGGTAGATTGCGTTTTCCTAGACTGCAGGAAGGCTTTTGACACAGTTCCCCACAAGAGATTAGTGCAGAAGCTGGAGGATCAGGCGCATGTAAAAGGGAGGGCACTGCAATGGATAAGGGAATACCTGACAGGGAGGCAGCAACGAGTCATGGTACGTGAAGAGGTATCACAGTGGGCGCCTGTGACGAGCGGGGTCCCACAGGGGTCAGTTCTAGGACCAGTGCTATTTTTGATATATGTGAACGACATGATGGAAGGAATAGACTCTGAAGTGTCCCTGTTCGCAGATGACGTGAAGTTGATGAGAAGAATTAAATCGGACGAGGATGAGGCAGGACTGCAAAGAGACCTGGACAGGCTGGACATGTGGTCCAGTAACTGGCTTCTCGAATTCAGTCCAGCCAAATGCAAAGTCATGAAGATTGGGGAGGGGCAAAGAAGACCGCAGACAGAGTATAGGCTAGGTGGACAAAGACTACAGACCTCACTCAGGGAGAAAGACCTTGGGGTGACCATAACACCGAGCACATCACCGGAGGCACACATCAACCAAATAACCGCTGCAGCAAACGGGCGCCTGGAAAACCTGAGAATAGTGTTCCGATACCTTATTAAGGAATCGTTCAAGACACTGTACACTGTGTATGTTAGGCCCATACTGGAGTATGCAGCACCAGTCTGGAACCCACACCTGGTCAAGCACGTCAAGAAGTTAGGGAAAGTACAAAGGTTTGCAACAAGGCTAGTCCCATAGCTCAAGGGAATGTCGTACGAGGAAAGGTTAAGGGAAATCGGACTGACGACACTGGAGGACAGAAGGGTCAGGGGAGACATGATAACGACATACAAGATACTGCTGGGAATAGACAAGGTGGACAGAGATAGGATGTTCCAGAGAGGGGACACAGGGACAAGGGGTCACAACTGGAAGCTGAAGACTCAGAGGAGTCACAGGGACGTTAGGAAGTATTTCATCAGTCATAGAGTTGTCAGCAAGTGGAATAGCCTAGCAAGTGAAGTAGTGGAGGCAGGAACCAAACATAGTTTTAAGAAGAGGTATGACAAAGCTCAGGAAGCAAAGAGAGAGAGGACCCAGTAGCGATCAGTGAAGAGGTGGGGCCAGGAGCTGAGTCTCGACCCCTGCAACCACAATTAGGTGAGTACAATTAGGTGAGTACACACACACACACACACACACACACACACACACACACACACACACACACACACACACACACACACACACACACACACACGCACATGCACATGAGAGGATTGGCGGAATTTCGGTGTTGTACGCAGGCGTTGCTCAAGTTATCGTTCCTACATGATTTAATGTGTTCATTGTGGCGTGTTTCGAGGTTTCATGCTGTTTCACCTACATGTATCCTGATGAAAGTTAAGGCACTTGTGCAACATCTGGTTATCTTTATTGTAAACGTTTTGCCATCCAGTGGCTTTATCAATACAGATTCTTGGACATAATAAGAAAACAGAAGAACTATACACAAAAGGGGAGGTAATCAGTCCCTCAGCCTTGGAGGTGGTGTTTAGAGCACCGTGGTTGTAGAGATTCTGAAGCACAGGCGAACGAACGAACGAACAAGTTCAGGTAAGATCCCAAATGGGATGAGTGGGGAAGACGGGACAGACGAAGAATAGTGCTGGAGAGAAGTGTTCTTAGTCGTAGAAATAGAGCCAGGGTTTAACCTAGCAGTGAAGGTGATCGTGGGACAGATATTGAGAAGAGAAATTCAGGCTCTTCTGTTGGAACTCCGGTGGGGTGAGCGGGGAGGAAGGGACAGGCGAAGTTTAGCGCTAGAGAGGAGTGTAGAACTGAGCCATGTCTTAACCCAAAAGCTAAGGCAAACGTGGGTCAGAGAATGGTACCTGTCAGAGAAGGTACCTCTCTGAGAATCCAAGGTTATTTGTAAATAGGGTTAGGAGCAGGATCATGCAAGGAGTAGAAAAGGTTGTGTTGGTTTGTGGGTCTGCGAATGTCTTCGTCAAGGAGAGATGTCCAGTAGTCATGTCGTGTCTCAAGCACAGGCAAGGAGACTGGTGCTTATATAAGCGTCAGTGACTAGGGACGTGTAGCAGACGAGGGCATAGTCACTGGTAGGCGGGATTCCCCAGTGGAAGTAGGTCCTACCCAAATTGATGGGTTAGTTGCAGTAGCCGTGAAGGTGATGTAGATGTCCTCCGAACAAAGATTCCATGATGTTGCAGTGCCTGACAAGTTGTGCAAGACAGGTATATAATACCGACAAGATGAAAGTTAAGACACTTGTGCAACATCTGGTTATCTTTATTATAGACGTTTCACCATCCAGTGGCTTTATCAATACAGATTCTTCTGAAGCCAAACTGGCCATCAGAAAGTAGAGAGTTGTGTTCCAGGCATCTGCGAAGGCGATGGTTGATGAGTTTTTCAAAGAGTTTTCCTAAAGTTTCGAGGAGGCTGATAGGGCGATAGTTTCTAGGATCAGAGTGGTCTTTTTTGGGTTTAGGAAGGAGGATAGCAGTAGCAGCTTTGAAGAGGGAAGGGAAGTATCCAGAGGCAAGGGAGGCATTGAGGAGGCTTGTGTAGGCAGTAATGATTGTCAGGAAGGTGTTTTAGGACAATATGGTTTAGGCCAGAGGCACCAGGAGCCTTTAGAGGAAGGTGTCTGAGGAGAGTTTTAATGTCTGTGTTGGTGAAAGGAGTGTCGAATTCTTGGGAGGAGGTAAGAGAGTCTAGATGTATGTGGCTATCTGGTGTTGTTTCTTGTGTATGTGCAGTGTTCCAGTGTTCTATGTTCTGAATGTGTTGAATAACGTTAGGGTGAGGGTGGAAGATGTTCTCCCAGATGTGTTTGAAGATGTTGGTAGCAGCCTGTGAGTCTGAGATGTGTGTGTTGTTGTGGATGATGTGTTTGAATTTGTTGGTGGGAGTTGTGCCTCTGATTTTTTTGATAAAGTTCCAGAAGGCTTTAGTGTTTTTAATACGCTGTTTGTCTGCTTGTTGTGTGAGTTGTGACCAGTGATTGTTGTGGTCTTGGTCTAGGCTGTGTAAAATGTTGTTTCTAAGGTAAGTGAGATCTAATCGGACTTGATTAAATCTGTGTTGTAGAGGAAGTGGTTGTGGTAGCAGATAATTAGTCTTCTTGTTCTGATTGAAGGTTTGAAGGAATAACGAGTAGTGTGAGTTTTCTTTGGTATTGCGGTGTTTGCAGCTTGTGTAATGGTGTCCTGGATAAGATCAAGTTGAGTATCGATGTCAGAGATAGGTTTGTTGTTGTAGTCATAGGTGAGGTTAATATTGTCTGTGTTGTTTGAAAGCATCCCAGTCAGCGTTCTTGTAGGAGAAGGAAAGTGTGGCTGGAATGAGGATAGGGTTGGAGGAGATGTGTAAGATGACTGGGATGTGATCAGAACCTGTAATGGGCCAGGTGAGATGTAGTGTTGAAATAGAGAGCTGGCTCAGTTTGCCAGAATGATGTCTGGTTTGCCTTGGCCTGTGTGGTTGTAGAAGGTGTTGAAGTCTGGGCCGAGATGAATTAGGTGTTTATGGTTTGTGAAGTTGAGTAATTGGTGACCAAGCTGGTTGTTACTGGTGTGATGAAAGGTGGTGTGTTTGGCATTCATGTCAGCTAGTAGGTATGTTGGTGTGTTGGTGTAGTAGAAGACTGAGGAGAGGTCGTGTATGTTGAGAATAGTGTTTGGGCGAGCATAGGTGGTGAAAAAGATAAAGGGGCCAAGGTGGGTGTGTATTCTGACTGCAAGAGAGTGTTGGTGAATAAAAGGGATTGGGAGAAATTCGTGTTTTATGTTGGATTTGACAAGGATGGCAACCCCATCGTGGGGATCATAGGGGGACTGTAGTGCAGTATAAACATAATGGCGGATACGTTGAGGGTCTTGGAGGCAGGTACTGTTTAGCAAAACAATATCTGGCCTCTCTGGTTCAAGGAGCTCGGCCAGTAGGTGTCTAATTGTATAGTAAGAACATACGTTGAACTGAATCACTTTAAATATGATTTAATGGTTTCGTCATAGCAAAGTTAATGTCAGGGGAGGAGTTTGGATTAAAGCCCATGATAGTGGTGCCATCAGTGGGTGTGTGTTTGTAGGTGTTACAGACCCGTTTCCTGGAGGGGGAGGAAGAGATGGATCTGTTTTATGTTCTTTGGCCTGTCTGTCAGAAGTTGGGGCAGGTTAGGTTTGAGTGGATTTTATCTGGAGGAGGAATTGGACCTGGATGAAGTTTTGGTTGTGGTGGAGGAGTGGGCGAAGGTAGATGCAGAGGAAGTGGAAGCTTTGGTAGGGGATGAGGAAGTGGAAGCTATGGTAAGGGATGAGGAAGTGGAAGCTTTGGTTGGGGATGAGGAAGTGGGTAAGGAGGTGGGGGGAGGGGTGGTCATAGCAGCAGTAGGGGTGTTGGTGGGAGGGGTAGAAGAAGTGAAGAGGGGTAGGGGAGGAGGAGAGCTGGTGGGTGTAGGAAGTGGGGGGGGGGAGAGAGGGAAGAGGCAGAGGTTGTAGGGGGCTTAGAAGAGAAGCAGGAAGGTGGGATAATTAAGGAGGGAAGATTGTTAGGAGACAAGATTAGGTTAAGGACATGTGAGTAGTCTGATTGGTAAGCTTGAGAGATTACCATCGCAGAGTGGGCAGCAGTGGCGAGTTGGCAGTTAGTTTTGTAGTCTAGTGTGGGTGTAGGTGTAGAAGGAGAAGTGCTTGTAGTCTGTGTGTTGGTGTTTGAAGTGTGTAGAGTAGAAGAGGTAGACCAAGTGCGTGGAGTAACCCAGGCATTGGGGGTAGGAGAGGAAGGTATGGTAGGGAGGGGGGTGCAGGAAGGGGTTGGGGAGGGAGGGAGGTTGGCTAGCTCTGAGGGAGGAGAGGATGTCTTCTCTTGAAGGGCAGGAATTTGCAACTGCAGTGTGTGACCCGCTGCAGTTAGAACATTTAAGGGGGAGGTTGCAAGTGTTCCAGAAGTGGCCAGTTGCTGAACATCTGGAGCAGATTTGTGTGGAAGTGCATCAGATTTTGTCATGGCCAAATTTGTAGCATTTCAGACATTGTGTGATGAGATGAAAGTTTGGAGTGAAGAGAGTGTTTGGAGGAATGCGGATGGTCTTGGCAAGGATTCCTTGATTAAAGAGTGTAGAGGCGTCAGAAGGATTTGAACAGCGGATTTTGAGGATGGTAGAGTTTTCAGGTCTGTAAATATCGTCAACAGTGACTTTGTTCTTAGTACTAATGTCTTTGATTAAGTCTTCTTTGTCTGTGGCATAGGCAGTCAGGAGAGAATAGTCTACATGCTTTGCGATCACTGTGCATTTGGTGCGGTGCTCAGGAGTCCAAATAATAGTGAAGCCTGCGTTGAGAAGTTTTTGTCTGGTCTCGGTTGAGGTGTACGTTTTGTAAGAGTGTCTGTCAAGAAGGAGTTTGAAGCCTGAGTTGGTTTTAAAGACTTTCAGCTGAGGTGCACCAGTGATCTGGTACAATAAATCTCCAGGACAGATAGTGGCATTGTCAGATTTAGAGTATTTGAGGTTAAGCGAGAAAGAATTGGGTTTGGAAGAGGTAGAGCCAGGGTAGGCCTTAGAGGCGGGAGTAGACAGAGTAGAGGCAGGTGTTGTCGGTAGAGGAGGAATGGTAAGGGGGAAGGAAGTGGAAGGCATTGAAGGCATCGTAAATTAGATGTGGCGGCCAAATCTGTGAGAATAATTGGCTAGGCAAGTAAGTGTGAAGTAGACACATGTACTTGCCTGGCTATAACTTTAAAGTTTTCTGGTGGAGTCCGTCGCTGGAGGCACAGGACACTGAGGAGGTGAGCTGTAGCTTGATGGAGCACTGTATGCCCTGAACGTCGAGGAGAGGCAACACTGGCTGTGAGCAGCGAGTAGAGGCAACACTGGCTGTATGGCATGGAGACTTCAGACAGCAACAGGAGTGCAGAGGGAGGCTTCCTGCCCTTGGGTAGGCAGCCACCGACGCACCAATCCTAATGGTGAAGACGATGGTCCAGTAACCACCACTCTGAGGAAAGTCACTCTCAACACGGGGTAATTAGAGAGGCGAGATCGTTAGTCGATGTAGGTGTGTGTGTGAGTTGACTGTCGAGTGTGCTTTTTTTCAAGCACAGGCAAGGAAACTGGGGCTTATACAGTGGACCCCCGGATAACCATATTATTTCAATCCAGAAGTCTGTTTGGGTGCCGTTATAGACCAAATTTGTTCCCATAAGAGATATTGTGATTTAGATTAGTCCGTTTCAGACCCCCAAAAATACACCTACAAAAGCACTTACAAAAATACACTTACATAATTGGCCGAGTTGGGAGCTGATCGTTATGCGGGGGGTCCACTGTATAGGCTTCAGTGAATAGGGACGTGTAGCAGACGAGGGCATAGTCACTGGTAGGCGGTATTTCCCAGTGGAAGTAGGTCCTACTCAAATTAATGGGTTAGTTGCAGTAGCCATGAAGAAGGTGATGTTGATGTCCTCTGAACCAAGATTCCATGATGTTGCAGTGCCTGACAAGTTGTGCAAGACAGGTATATAATACCGACAAGATGAAAGTTAAGATACTTGTGCAACATCTGGTTATCTTTATTGTAGACGTTTTGCCATCCAGTGGCTTTATCAATACAGATTCTTGGACATAATAAGAAAACAGAAGAACTATGCCCTTGTCTGCTACACGTCCCTATTCACTGACGCCTATATAAGTGCCAGTCTCCTTGCCTGTGCTTCAGAATCTCTACAACCACGGTGCTCTAAACACCACCTCCAAGGCTGAGGGACTGATTACCTCATCTTTTGTATATAGTTCTTCTGTTTTCTTATTATGTCCAAGATTCTGTAGTATTGATAAAGCCACTGAATGGCGAAACGTCTACAATGAAGATGACCAGATGTTGCACAAGTGTCTTAACTTTCATCTTGTGGGTATTATATACCTGTCTTGCACTACATATATCCTGTCACAGCCTCCACAGGGTATAGTTTGAGTGTACCTTCTGTTGTACACATGCGTCTTGTGTGTCGCCTTTTATCAGCTATGAAGCTGTAATCCCATTAGACGGTGTCTGATTTTGCTGGATCAGATACACCTGTTAAAATTGGTAGATGCTCAGGAATGTGCTAATTGAAGTTGCATAATAACACATAAGACCTTCTTGACCTATGCTAGTGCAAAGGGTACAGGTCATGATGACTTTCATCCTCACAGTGTAGGAAAGTAGTGAGAGGGATTTTAGCTCCCTTGAGGGGAATCGACCCCCCTGGGGGTTAGAGAAAATTTTTTTGCTACGTGTGATGATGGATGCAGAATTGAGGACAAGTGTAATACAGGAGAGGCCTGGGGAAAGTGATTAATGAACAGAGGATAGGTTGCTTTAGTTGCTGGAATGCATGCAGTGTTTCTTTTAGATTCTGGTTTTCAGTTGGAATTTGTTGAACTTTGTGCAAAATTTGTCAAATTGCCAAATTCTGTACATTTTATAAGGTAATTCTATATGTTGAATGGAAGGTTTCTTGTGCTCAGTCGTTAAAACAGACGACTTATTAGCAAAATAGCTGAAAAACTGGTTGAATTGATGCATAAATTGTGCCTAGACTACCAACTTTGCGCCTGTGCAATTCTGTAAGTTTTCAGTCAATTTTTTTTGTCATTATCCTCAGGAAAAATTCTCTATTATATAAGAACATAAGAAAGGAGGAACACTGCAGCAGGCCTGTTGGCCCATACTAGGCAGGTCCTTTACAATTCATCCCACTAACAAACATTTGACCAACCCAATTTTCAATGCTACCCAAGAAACAAGCTCCGATGTGCAAGTCCCACTCACATCCAACCTCTCCCACTCATGTACTTATCCAACCTAAATTTGAAACTACTCAAAGTCCTAGCCTCAATAACCCAACTAGGTAGACTGTTCCACTCATCAACTACCCTATTTCCAAACCAATACTTTCCTATGTCCTCTCTAAATCTAAACTTATCTAATTTAAATCCATTACTGCGGGTTCTCTCTTGGAGAGATATCCTCAAGACCTTGTTAATATCCCCTTTATTAATGCCTATCTTCCACTTATACACTTCAATCAGGTCTCCCCTCATTCTTCGTCTAACAAGTGAATGTAACTTAAGAGTCTTCAATCTTTCTTCATAAGGAAGATTTCTAATGCTATGTATTAATTTAGTCATCCTACGCTGAATGTTTTCTAATGAATTTATGTCCATTCTGTAATATGGAGACCAGAATTGAGCTGCATAATCTAGGTGAGGCCTTACTAATGATGTATAAAGCTGCAGTATAACCTCTGGACTTCTGTTGCTTACACTTCTTGATGTAAATCCCAGTAATCTATTTGCCTTATTACGTACGCTTAGGCATTGCTGTCTTGGTTTAAGGTTGCTGCTCACCATAACCCCCAAGTCCTTTTCGCAATCTGTATGGCTAAGTTCTACATTATTTAACTTATAAGTGCTAGGGTTATGGACACTCCCGAGCTTCAGAACCTTGCATTTATCTACATTGAACTGCATCTGACACTTTTCTGACCAAGAGTAGAGTTTGTCTAAATCCTCCTGAAGTTCCCTAACATCTACGTTTGAATTGATTATCCTACCTATCTTTGTGTCATCGGCGAATTTGCTCATATCACTAGTAACACCCTCATCAAGATCATTGATATATATTATAAACAACAACGGGCCCAAGACTGATCCCTGTGGAACGCCACTTGTTACAGATCCCCACTCGGATTTAACCCCATTTATGGACACTCTCTGCTTCCTGTCTGTGAGCCATGACTCGACCCACGAGAGCACTTTTCCCCCAATGCCATGAGCTGCCACTTTCTTTAACAGTCTTTGGTGCGGAACTCTGTCAAAAGCCTTACTAAAATCTAAGTAAATAATATCAAATTCTTTATCTGAAGATTTTTTTTAAATCCCAACATAATCAGCACTTTTAATTTTGGGCGTCCTGACAATATAGGAGTTAAGGAATTGTAGAGGATTTGGATTTTTTGTTTTTATTTTTATATTTAATGAGGACAGATTTTCTTATTTTCAAGATACAGGTTTCTCTGAGGTAACAGAAGGACTTTTAAATTTAGCTTCAAAATTGGTGTTATTTAATGGAAGGTTTGAATTAGATATGGCTTATATGTTTTAATTTGCATTGTTTTTATTTAGGAATTTTAATAGTGATTTCCATATGATGACTTGTGAATACCTTTTCTAATTTGCTTCAGATATTCAAATTTTCAGATTCTCCATTAAATATCTTGAGTAATATTTATGGTAGAGTATCAGGAGTCAGAATGACTAAATTATATTAAATATTGTGATATGTAAGTCAAAGTATTTGGTTCAAAGTAGTTGTCAAAGTATTTGGGTCACTGAAAGGTCCTGGTTCTGATTCCTGGCAGAACATCACAAATTTGTTTGTCTCCTCACACCTGCTACTCTTGTTCACCAAGTAGTAAATAGGTACTTTTCATCAATATTAGTTATCTTTTGTAGGTGGCATCCTGGGGAAGGAGTGAGAGAATATTATATATCATTCACTGCTATAGTCAGGCTTTGAAATTTGCTGAAGTAAGATAAAAGCTGTTATCCTGAAAATTTGAATTTCATATAAAAATATAAAATGTATGCCTGAAGTGATAATAATAATAATATTCATTATTAATTCTTAATATTGTCTTTACAGATTGGTGACACATGGAATGATGTAGGGCTCGTTGGTAGGCTACACAGCAGAAGCAGCAACAGCAGTAGTAAAAACAACAAATGATACCCCATTTCACTAAAGGAAAGGCACAGCACCCAGCTGTGTCATATGTGGAAGTTCGTATGGAATGCAGTGATGGGTAGCTATCAAATTTTATGCATGTACAGTATATAGAAAATTTTGTTTAGGACATCAAATCTGAAGTTGCCAGTAATTGCTTTAATTTACCAGAAGGAAGGTTAATAATGATTAGTATACTTTCAAAATGTTCTGGCCATGAACTATGTAGGTCATTTTATGTGTCAGCTCGATTCTCATTTGAAAAATATTAGTATCAGATACTCGCTTGTATTTTCAGTGACTTTTTTAATGTACATAATAATTTTTTTTGTAGGTAGTAGGTTGGTAGACAGCAACCGTCCAGGGAGGTACTACCGTCCTGCCAAGTGAGTGTAAAACGAAAGCCTGTAATTGTTTTACATGATGGTAGGATTGCTGGTGTCTTTTGTCTGTCTCATAAATATGCAAGATTACAGGTAAGTCTTGCTACTTCTACTTACACTTAGGTCACACTACACATACATGTACAAGCATATATATACACACCCCTCTGGGTTTTCTTCTATTTTCCTTCTAATTCTTGTTCTTGTTTATTTCCTCTTATCTCCATGGGGAAGTGGAACAGAATTCTTCCTCTGTAAGCCATGCATGTCGTAAGAGGCGACTAAAATGCCGGGAGCAAGGGGCTAGTAACCCCTTCTCCTGTATATATTACTAAATTTAAAAGGAGAAACTTTAGTTTTTCTTTTGGGCCACCCCACCTCGGTGGGATACGGCTGGTATGTTGAAAGAAGAAGAATAATAATTTTTTTAACATTCAGACTCTCTCCCACCAAGATAGGTGACCCTGAAAAGAGGAAACACATTCAACTTCACTTATTTAATATCTGTCATGCCATAAGTACAGAGATATAATTCAAATGACCCTTTCAACTTCAACATCCTCACCCTTACTTCAGAGTGCAGCCACTCTATTTCCCATATCCAGGACAAGTGTGGCTAACCAGTTCCCTAAATCCTTTCATACTCCAATAACACGTCAAGGCACAAAAATCACTTGTCTTCAGTAATTCTGATTTAATACACTCACAGCCTGCTGGTTGCTCAAGGCATGAACGCTCAAAGCCTCCTGTTCCCCCTCCCTCCAACCCTTCTTTTGAGGACTCCCACACTTCATTCCACATCAAATTTATACACCTTCTTGGTCATCCTATTCTGCTTCATCCATGCTAAATGCTCATTTCACCTCAACACCCATCATCAGCAGTTAAAATTATACCTTTGGTGACTCCATATCATCTTCTAATTTCTGTTCTCATGTCACACACTATTACATTGCATTCATGAGGGAAGCGTTAAGCACGGAGGCTATACAGTGCCTGGGTAATGAAAGGCAATAAGGTTTGATCCAAGAAACTGTAGGTAAGGTTCAATTTCTTGGATCAAGAGCCCCTCACAGGCATTAAGGAGCTTTTTTGGAGGTGTTTAACACCCTTCCCACATCTCCACTGCCTGTCCTTTCAGCAACATTTAAATCCCATGCCTCACATTCATGTGTGTTAATATCAGTATGATTACCTTTTTTGCCTCCTTAGATAAACTTTCTTTCCATGGATGCATTGACACACCACCTACCATTTTGCCTCTCGTATTTTCTAGGGTTCACCTCATCATTCATAGACCCACCTCCTAAATATCTAGATGCATTCAGTTTCTTTATACTCCCTCCAATCTGATATCCAATCTTATCCTACCTGCAGACATAACTCCTTTGCATAAGGGAGGTAGTAGAGCATTAGCTAAAAATTACAGACCAGTAGACCTAACTTCTCACATCATAAAAATAGATGAATGGTTCAGAGAACCGACCAACGTGTTGGTTTTCTGAACCATCCCCCTACAATCCTGTCAGACACTGCAACTTCTTGGGATCCTAATACTTGGGAATTCTTCGCTTGCCTAACCCTTGGGCACGACCTACTTCCACACTGAACAAATGTGACACTACCTACATCTACTGCACCTCTGCTGCCTACGGTATATAAGCTACTTCTCGGCACATATGCAGTATTCTATTCAAGATTGATGGACTGACCACATCGACTACAAGGTTGGGGGACTGATTACCTCATTCTTCTCCTGTTCTTCACGACTCTCCTTTGTATGGACTGATGAAGTCACTTTTTGGTGAAACGTTTCCTCAGTAAAGATACTCAGTAAAGATAATTTATCATCATAAAAATGTTCAAAAGAGTGATGAGACGGCAGATTACAAAGTTCATGAACCAGCACAACCAGCATAACCCGAAGCAGCATGGTTTTAGAGCAGGACGATCATGTCTGTCACAGCTTCTGAACCATTATGACAGAATTACAGAGGCATTGGAAGACGACCAAAACACAGATGTGATATACACAGATTTTGCAAAGGCGTTTGACAAATGCGATCATTGAATGATAGCGCACAGAATGAGGGTCATGGGCATTATGGGGAAGGTAGGCAGATGGATTTTTGGGTTCCTAACATATAGAACACAAAAAGTAGTAGTGAACAGGGCAAGATCCAGCATCAGCAAGGTCCAAAGCTCAGAGCCCCAAGGCACTGTCCTGGCACCTCTGCTGTTTCTCATCCTCATATCAGACATAGATAAAAACACCCAGCACACTTTTGTATCATCATTTGCAGATGACACTAAAACAAGCATGAAAGTCACTATGGTAGAGGTCACTGAAAAATTACAGGAAAACATAAGCAGGGTTTTCCAGTGGGCAGTGGAGAACAACATGACATTCAATGGTGATGGGTTCCAGCTGTTTAATTAAGTATGGAAAGAATGAAGAACTCAAAAGGAACACTGTATACAAAATTCAAGAGGGTCACCAAATAGAATGTAAGGGACATGTAAAAGATCTGGGAATAATTATGTCAGCTGACCTTTCTTTTAAAGACCATAACAAGACAAAGATCATGACAGCCAGGAAGATGACGGGGTGGGTATTGAGAACTTTCAAAACAAGGGAAATAATGCCAATGGTGACTCTTCAAATCACTAATGCTCCCTAACTGAGAATATTGCTCAGGGCTGATGGCCCCGTTCAAAACAGGAGAAATATCGGAGCTGGAACAAATGCAAAGATCGTTAATGGCTCACATTGAGCCAGTAAAGCACCTAAACTACTGGGACGCCTTCAAGTCTTGAACATTTACTCATTGGAGCGGAGGAAAAAGAGATACATGATAATATACACCTGGAAAGTACTCGAGGGCCTGGTCCCAAATCTGCACACTGCCATAACAACATACTTCAGTGAGCGATATGGGAGGAAGTGTAAAATAAACCCAGGGAAGAGCAAGGGTGTGGTGAGAACAATAAAGGAACATTGTATCAACATCTGGGGTCCCAGACTATTCAACACTTACCAGAAGATATCAGAAACACGGCTGGAACAAGTGTAGAAGCCTTCAAGAGGAAACTGGACAAGTATCTTCACCAGGTGCCAGATCAACCAGGCTGTGATGGATATGTGGGGCAGCGAGCCTCCAGTAGCAGCAGCCTGGTTGACCAGGCAAGCACCAGACGAGCCTGGCCCATGGCCGGGCTCAGAGAATAAAGACACTCTCGAAACTTCAGAGGTATATCAAAGGTACCTAGACTTTTCGTTACACTCATCTCCTTGCTCTTTTCCATGTTCACCTTTGATTTCTTTTTTTAATGTTCCCTCTCATTTTCATCCACTAACCTTTGGAACTTCTCTACATAATTCTGGGTAGTATATAACCTTTAAAAAAAATTAATTTGATTTATTTTGAGGTGGTTTTTGTATTTTATTTTGAAGATGTAATTTTAATAATGACTCTCAGCACAGTTTTACAATGGGATGGTCTTACCTGATGAATTTATTAACCTTTCTCACTAGGGTATTTAAGATGATCTACCATGATGAAGAATATAATGTTAGGCATATGGGCTTCAGCAGTGCCTTGAACAGAGTTCTTCATGGGGACTTAGAGAAGAAGGAAGCTGCACAGGATAATGGAGAAGTTTTGTTTTTGATAGAGGAATGGCAACAGATCAAATCAAATCAAATCAAGTTTATTCTCTATAAGGGTTACAATGTGGGGTTTACAGGATTTGGATATTGTGTGGTTTACATGTTATAAAATACTAATTACAGAGGGGGCCACTAGGACACCTAGCATGGCTAGGCATTTCGGGCAGACTTAGATTAATTCTTAACATTAAATCCTTACAGATTATGGTATTAAGGCTAAGTGACTACATTATAATTTGTGAGTTTAGCAATGTGAATGCTTTTGTTTTAGCACAATACAAAGTGTCTATATTGGAGTATCATAGACAAACTTATGACTAGTTAGGATTCATTATTTTAAGATTAAGATTAGTATTTCTGTGTTTATAGTCAGTGGGTGAGTGATTGTAATTGTGAACCACCAGGTAGTTATCATGTAGTTAGTTGTCGAGGTATATCAGGGAGATAAGATGTTTTCTAACTGTAGTTTTGAAAGTGATTAGTGTGTCTGCAGTTCTAGAGTTTTCAGGTAGGGTGTTCCAGATTTTAGGTCCTTTGAAATACATTGAATTTTTGTAAAGGTTTAGTCGGACACGGGAAATGTCATAGAGATGTTTGTGTCTGGTGTTATGCCTGTGGATCCTGTCACAACTATCAAGAAAGCATTTTAGGTCAAGGTTAATATTGGAATTTAAGGTCCTGTAGATATAGATTGCACAGTAGTAAGTGTGAATGTTCTGAACAGGGAGTAAGTTTAGATCTATGAAGAGTGGGGTGTGTGTTGCCAGGGATGGGATTTAGTGATTATTCTTACTGTGGTTTTTTGTTGGGTTATAATTGGCTTTAGGTGTGTTGCTGCAGTTGAACCCCAAGCACAGATAGCATAAGTGAGGTATGGATATATAAGTGAATGGTATAGTGTGAGAGGATCCCCATCGTTTTGGAAACTTTTTTTTTTGTGTTGGATATGGGTGCTGAAATTTAGGTTGTTGCCGAGGTATAGGGCAAGGAATTTGCCCTCATTATGTCTGGCAATTAGAGTGTTGTCGATCTTAATGTTAAGTTGCGCAACACCTGCTCTGCTACCAAACATAATATAGTAGGTTTTGTCAGTGTTAAGTGTAAGTTTATTGGCTGTCATCCAAGTCGATATTTTGATCAGCTCCTCGTTAACAATGGTGTTGAGGGTGGCAAGTTTAGGGTGGGAGATGACGTAAGTCATGTCGTCAGCAAAGAGAATGGGTTTCAGGTGTTGGGATGTGTTTGGAAGATCATTGATGTAAATGAGGAAGAGCAGGGGTCCAAGGACACTTCCCTGCGGAACTCCTGTATCAAGTGGCTGTATTGATGAGGCTGTGTCTTTAATGGTGACATACTGATACCTATTAGAAAGGTAGGATTTGAAATATGCAAGCGCATGGTCTCTTATACCATAGTGGTCAAGTTTGTGGAGTAGGATGCCGTGGTCATCTGTGTCAAACGCTTTTCTTAGGTCAATAAAAATTCCTAGTGGATATTCCTTATGTTCAAGTGCTGTGTAAAGCAGGTCTAGCATTTTTATAATTGCATCATTAGTGCTTTTATTTTTTCTGAATCCAAATTGGCAAGGGTTGAGTATGTTTTGTGCCATTATAAATAAATACAGTCTCCTGTGCACAAGTTTCTCCAATATTTTGGATAGCAATGGTAAGCTTGATATTGGCCTATAGTTGTTTACATCTGTAGGGTCACCACCTTTATGTATTGGTGTAACCCTTGCTGTCTTGAGTAGTGTCGGGAAAGTGCTAGTTTCTAGTGACTTGTTAAAAAGTAATGTAATAGCATGCAAAAGGACATAGTTTGCATGTGAAGATATCAGAATGAAAACCTGTTTTAAATTGTGAAATGTATGTTTCAGTGGTGGGTACCTTCTTCACACTGTATATAAATGACATAGATAAGGGAATAAATAGTGACATGGGTAAGTTTGATGATAAATATTAAAAAGGCATAAAATACCAATAGGTTGTTAGGTAAGACACATATGCAACAGTTAGGTATCTTTATTTCAAAACGTTTCACCTATACAGTAGACTTCTTCAGTCGAGTACAGAAAAGTTGGTAGAAGCAGAAGAGATGTGAAGATGATATAATCAGTCCATCACCCTTGAAGATCTAGTTTTGAGGTGGTCAGTCCCTCAGCCTGGAGAAGAGTATTTTTTTCCATAGTGTGAAACAATGTGAAGTTGAAGTGACAGTAGGGATACCTGGAGTTTACCTGGAGAGAGTTCTGGGGGTTAAGGCCCCTGCGGCCCGGTTTGTGACCAGGTCTCATGGTGGATCAGGGCCTGATCAACCAGGCTGTTACTGCTGGCTGCACACAATCCAATGTACGAGCCACAGCCCAGCTGGTCAGGTACCGACTTTAGGTGCTTGTAGGAAGAGGAGGCAGGTGGGTATGTTTTCCTGGGGCTGGGATGAGGGATATTGTTCGCCATCTAGATATCATAATGGGTAATGGGAGCAATTGTATTATCTGCTTCAGCACAAGAGGCAACGATGTTAGCAGACGAAGGAGTGAAAACCTGATTACCAGGTATAGGACAGCAATAGAGATAATTAGGAAAAAGGGTGGGAACCCTGTGATATATGGCATTTTGCCCAGGAGAGGAGTTGGAAATGAATAGTTGTCCAGGGCAATTGGTGTCAATTGCTGGCTGGACCAGCACTGTAAGGAAAATGCAGTGACATTCATAGACAACTGGGACCTCTTCTATGGCAGAAATGACATGTACGCCAAGGATGGGGTTCACTTATCTAGGTTTGGGGTGGGGGCACTAGCCAGCGCAGTGGAGGGAGCTGTTAGGTCTTTAAACTAGAAATAGTGGTATGGTTTTGAGGAAAATCAATGAATTTTCAGTGTAGCAATAGTGTGAGCTTTAGGGAAACTAGTTATAGGCAGAATGAGGTAGTTATTGGTGAATATTGGAAAGCCAGTGGTGCTAGGTGACAAGGACAGTAACAGGAACAGAAATCAGCAGGAACAGAAATCAACAGGAAGAGAAAAGAGAAGGGAGGTTTTCAGAACATACACTAATAGTCATACTGCAAGAAATAAGATGGACGAATTGAGATTAGTTACAAGTGCGGGTAGATAAATTAGACACATGTACAACTCTTGGGTATCTTTATTGAGGAAACGTTTCGCCACACAGTGGCTTCATCAGTCCAATACAAAGAGGAAGGTGTAAGGAGAGGAGGAGAATGAGGTAATCAGTCCCTCAACCTGGAGTCGATGTGTTCAGTCCATCAATCCATCTACAAGATTGATGGACTGAACACATCGACTCCAGGTTGAGGGACTGATTACCTCATTCTCCTCCTCTCCTTACACCTTCCTCTTTGTATTGGACTGATGAAGCCACTGTGTGGCGAAACGTTTCCTCAATAAAGATACCCAAGAGTTGTACATGTGTCTAATTTATCAACATGTCGGTTCTCTGAACCATTCATCTACAAAGTGCGGGTAGCATTGATGTTTTTGCCATAACTGAGACGTGGTTTAATATGAAAAATCGGGACATGCCTGCTGAATGTCACTTTCAGGAAAGGGGGGTGGGGTGGCACTATGTTCAAGATAACTGAAATTGTTGCATAAAAATGGGTATAAAGTCTGAAACACATACCGAGTCTGTTTGGGTAGAATTTTCAGAGGGGGCATGAAAATTGATTTTAGGTGTGATATACCTTGCCCTAAACTTGGATAGAGACTGAGGAAGACTACTGTGGGAGGAAATTGTTAGGGCCACAAGGCACGATAGCATTGTAATTCTAGGGGACTTAGCTTTAGTCATATTGATTGGAATTCCTTGGCTGGGGATTTAGAGTCTAACGACTTCTTAGTGGTAGCTCAGGATTGTTTTTTAAAGCAGTTATAGAACTTACAATGGGAAATAACCTTCTTGATTTGGTTCTGGCCAGCAAGGAAACCCTTGTTAATAGTTTAGAAATTTCAGAGGAACTTGGTGCAAGCAACCACAAATCAATTACAGTATCTTTAGGATTGAATGGAAGTATGATAATAGGGATAACTCAGTAACAGTCCCAGATTTTTGCTTACCAGATTACAATGGGGTAAAGAAGAGAGATATCAATATGAGAGCTTTCTAAACGCTATACATGCTATAGATTGAGACTCTTATGCAACATATAGGAATCTTCATTGAAGAAATGTTTCACCACACAGTGGCTTCATCAGTCCTTACAAAGGAGAATGGTGAAGAACAGGAGGAGTTTGAGGTAATCAGTCCCTCAGCCTTGAGTTGATGTGTTCAGTTCATCAATCTTTAAAAGAATACAGCATATGTGCGAAAAAGTGGCTTA
>NC_091293.1:38259925-38339925 GCF_038502225.1 Cherax quadricarinatus | reverse complement strand
CTCCTACTCTTCCTCCTCCTCCTCCTCCTCTTCTTCTCCTTCTTCCTCTTCCTCCTCTTCCCCCTAATCTTCCTCCTACTATTCCTCTTCCTCCTCCTCTTCCTCTTATTCCTCTTCCTCTTCCTCCTCCTCTTCCTCCTCCTCCTCTTCTTCCTCTTCCCCCTACTCTTCCTCCTCCTCCTCCTCCTCCATAGTGTAAATTACCAGGAGTCGGCAGCTGTCAAAATGACATATTGTCTCATTACTCACTCCCCCCTCCCGCCTGTCAAAACAATGGGGTCGGATGCTGCTTCCCTTCCTCCATTCTATCTAATTATCTTTCTCCCTCATTCTATCTGTCTTTTTATCTCTGTCTCACAGGTACACATAAATACAAGTATACATAGTATAAATTACCTAGGATAACCCAAGAAACCCAGACAAAGTGCTATACTCTGCTTGAAGATGTGAGTAAAAGTGATGACACAGTCTTGTGGCTCTCTGAGACAGAGAGCTAGACGGATAGACAGGGAGCTTGACAGACAGGCAAATAGACAGACAGAAATGTTAGTATACCAGCAAAAACAAAGGGAGGGAGATGTTTATCTCATCTTTTGGCATCAACTCTACCCTCATTTACCCTCATCAAACGTCAGCACTTATCAGATGTTATCTCCCCTTATCTTGTTACTGTCATGGGTGAACATTTATTATTACCTATTATTATTATTATGTATTATTATTATGTATTATTATTATTATGTATTATTATTATGTATTATTATTATTAGGAAGGGTTGGAGGGAGGGGGTAAAGGAGGTTTTGTGTGCGAGGGGCTTGGACTTCCAGCAGGCATGCGTGAGCGTGTTTGATAGGAGTGAATGGAGACAAATGGATTTTAATACTTGACGTGCTGTTGGAGTGTGAGCAAAGTAACATTTATGAAGGGATTCAGGGAAACCGGCAGGGAGGACTTGAGTCCTGGAGATGGGAAGTACAGTGCCTGCACTCTGAAGGAGGGGTGTTAATGTTGCAGTTTAAAAACTGTAGTGTAAAGCACCCTTCTGGCAAGACAGTGATGGAGTGAATGATGGTGAAAGTTTTTCTTTTTCGGGCCACCCTGCCTTGGTGGGAATCGGCCTGTGTGATAATAAAATAATAATATTATTATGTATTATTATTATTATGTATTATTGTTATCATTACGTATTCTTCTTCTTCCTCCTCCTCCTCTTCTTCTTCCTCCTCCTCCTCTTCTTCTTCTTCTTCTTCTTCCTCCTCCTCCTCCTCCTCCTCCTCCTCCTCCTACTCCTCCTCCTCCTCCTCCTCCTCCTCCTCCTCCTCCTCCTCCTCCTCCTCCTCCTCCTCCTCCTCCTCCTACTCCTCCTCCTCCTACTCCTCCTCCTACTCCTCCTACTCCTTCTCCTCCTCCTACTCCTCCTTCTCCTCCTCCTTCTCCTCCTCCTACTCCTCCTTCTCCTCCTCCTCTTCCTCTTCCTCTTCTTCCTCCTCTGCCTCCTCCTCCTCTTGCCTCCTCCTCCTCTTGCCTCCTCCTCCTCTTGCCTCTGCCTCCTCCTCCTCCTCCATTCTTGGAACAAGTTTGAAGAGCTTGTAGTTCATAATCACTATCACTATCATCACCAATGCTCACATCTGAGTCTGGGATTTTGGAAAATAGGAGTTTCCTCTTTGATTCTGGTACAACTGAACGTGAACAAGATGGCCCAGCACCAGAGGTGGAAGGCTGTGGGTTGTCTGGGTTTTCCTCACTATTACCCATATTATGGTCATTAGTTTCGGTCAAAACCTCACCAGAACCTTGAAACTCATCTTCACTGTCACTTCCATCTGTATTAGAACTGTCACTGGGGAACAAAAGTGTCCCAATTCGCCGAGGAGTGAGGAACTTCTTACCACAGGGCACGGTGGAAATTGTGTACTATGATAGCATTCCCACAATGCACCACTGGGTCCCAGATTTTTTTCCTACTGTGCACACCCACCACACAGACCCATTCTCTCACATCTAGGCTTATCAGCCTTTTCCTGTGAGATTTGAGGCCGCTAGAATTTATGAGTACTAGTACGTCAAAAACCCCTACGCGTAAGACGTACTAGTACGACCAAAACCCTCAAAGGGTTAATGAGTGGCTCTGAGACAGACAAGCAGACAGACAGACACAGGTAGACAGAAAGACACACAGGTAGACAGAAAGACAGACACACAGGTAGACAGAAAGACAGACACACAGGTAGACAGAAAGATAGACACACAGGTAGACAGAAAGACAGACACACAGGTAGACATAGGTAGACATAAAGACAGACAGGTAAGCATAAAGACAGACACAGGTAGACAGAAAGACACACAGGTAGACAGAAAGACACACAAAAAGACACACACACACAGAAAGACACACACACAGGCAGACATAAAGACACAGGTAGACAGAAAGACAGACACACTAGTACAGACAGATAAACAGACACACAGAGATACAGGCAGACAGATACAGACAGGTTTATGTGCAACAGTGAAAACAAATAGAGAGTTCGAGAGTAAGAGCCTTTCTTGCCACACTCTCCAGTGCAAGATTCAGACTTCATCTTAGGGGCCATGGTGAAATTTACTGTCCAGTTAATACAGTATGATGCTGCTGATAGGGCAGGGTTACTCAAACTGATGCTGCCTGCATGACACATTGCCCCCGCGAGTATTGTCAAATATTGTACAGTAGTGTGCCTCAGCCGGCCCAGCCCAGCTGCCAGATGCATGGTCGTAAGTCGAGTGGACGTATGTCGAGCAGGTCGTAAGTCGGATGGTAGGTGTACATGTACAAAAGATTAGGTAATCAATCCCTCAGCCTTGGAGTTGGTGTGAAGAGCACTGTAGTCGTGAAGATTCTGGAGGAGAGGCGAGGAGGCTAGCACATATATAACTATTACTACAACTTCCGCATCCCTTTGGGTATGACCTGCTTCCACTGGAGAATCCCACCTACCAGTGACTATGCCCTCATCTGGTGGCTAAAGCTCCCGCTTCACACACGGAGGGCCCGGGTTCGATTCCCGGCGGGTGGAAATTCCGACACGTTTCCTTACACCTATTGTCCTGTTCACCTAGCAGCAAATAGGTACCTGGGTGTTAGACCTCTTCAAGGGGGGCTCCTTGGCGTGGTGAAGAGGCTCTTGGTCTGAGGAATTAGACCTATCGGTCTTCTTCCTCAGACCGAACCTAATTACCCCCCCAATCTCCCCTCCCCTATCCCATCCTCCCCATCCTCCCCTTTTTCCTTTCCTCCTCCTCCTCCCCACTCCTCCCTTTTGCCCTTCCTCTTTTTGTCCTTTGGGATTTCTCCCACAGGCGCGCTAGTTCCTAGGTAGGAGAAAGGACACCGGGGTCCATCCCATTCCGTTGAGGTTTCTTGGCGGTGGCGTAGTTTGCCGTGGAATCTGGATTGCCTAGGGATGTCCCGATCCCTCTCCGGTATCCCGGAGTAGCTTTGGGTGTCTTTTGGGCGACGGGTGTAGCTCTGGAAGCCACCTTTCGGATTCCGGGGGTGGTGGCTGAAGGAGGTATGCTTTGTGGCGGATATCCGGCCGCCCTCTCTTTTGTCCACCGAGGTAGCTCGGCAGATGTGAGGTTGCTATCCCAGATTGCTGGTTTACTGGCATGAAGGGTAGGGTATGGCACGGGTTCCATGCTGCATCTGCGCTACTAGCGGTGTCGAGTCCTCTTGGGCGCGGAGGGAGATTTCTGGCCCTTTCATCCCTCCTAGGAACTATCCCTCCCCGGTCCCCCCTTTTTTTTTTCTTTTTTTTATTTTTATTTTCTTTTCTTCTTTCTTTTTTTTTCTTAAAAACAAAAAGAAAGAAGTAACCTAACCATGGCAGCCCTAGTCCATGAACCTGGTACCCCCGGGCCCCTTCTTGATACCGCACCCCGTTCTGACCCCGCCTCGTCTTTGGACCACTCTTCAGACATTCCTCATGCCTCTGTACCTATTGCCGGTGCTGTTTCCTCACCCGCTTCAGGTACTGAGGCCTCGACTGACTCCTTCGATTTATCAGACCTTCGCTCTCCTCTGACTATGCTTCCGGCCTCTCCCTCTACGGTGCGGCAATTTTCAAATCGCCGACCCGTTCCACGTCGGACCAACTCTGGTCCCACGCCTAAACGTCAACGACAATTACCTGCTGATGATACTTCTCCACCTTCACCTTCTCGTTCTTCTCAGAAACGATCGACACGTCCTTCACTACCTTTCCACGCTCAGTTTCAGACTGAACAGTGGACTAAATTCTTCACTTTACGACCAACTTCCTCTACTGCCTATCTTTCTGACCATAGTATTGGCAAGGCACTCCTACGCCATGTTGGTAAAGATATTTCTTTTCATGCTCTTAAGAGCGGTACGCGCATCATTACCGTACAGAATGCTACCCAGGCTCGTGAGCTCTCTCGTCTTACCCATATAGATACTGTTCCTGTCACCCTTGAAAAACATCATTCCCTCAATTCTTGTAGTGGTACCGTTATTCTGCCCCATACCATAGTTCAACAAAATTTCCAGACATGTGGCACCGACATTCTAGAACAGCTGGAACTCCAAGATCTCCCAATCCTCAAGGTAGACACTTACGTTCTTCCTGCCCGTGGGCGGAGACGATACCCTAGCAATGTGGCTCGTTTAACTTTTGACAGCCGAGAACTCCCATCCTCCGTTTATATAGCAGGACATCGGTTACAAGTTCGAAAGGTGATCCCTACACCACAACAGTGTAGAAATTGCTGGCGATTTGGCCATCCAGCGAAATATTGCAGATCTATCGCCGAATGCCCAGTCTGTGGTGCCGATGACCATTCTAATACGTCTTGCAATCGATCTCCCTCTTGCCTTAACTGTCATGAGGCTCACCCTTCGTACTCTCGCCGTTGTCAGGTCTATTTAAACGAGCGGGAAATCCGTTACCTCAAAGAGACAGAAGGTCTCCCTTATGCCATGGCAGTTTCTCATCTCCGCCTCCAAGGGAGACTCCCACGTGTTTCTTATTCCCGTGTTTCAAAACGTCCCCCCACTTCTGGTATCCCATCTTCTACACCCACCTCTGTGGTTACCTCTCCCATAATCACTCCTGTATCTAATCCTTTTGCTGTCCTCGGCTCAGACGTCCCTACTTCAACGCCTCAGTCTAATCTCGCTTCTTCGAGTTCTCTCTTACAAGCCTCAGTATCGACGAGACCTCGTACGACACCTCTTCCCAATCGTCCCTCTACTTCTCAAAAGTCAAAAAAAGGTCCGGTAACACCTCCTACCCATCTTCCACCTCCTCATTTTACCCTCCCTGTCTCTGTCCCTAGTTCTTCCCCTCTCACTGGCTCAGTTACAAGTGCAGAGGTTCACCCTCCTCCTCGTAATGTACCTTCCTCCCCTGTTCCCTCCCAAGTTTCTTCCTCTTCTGCCACCTCCCAGGTTCCTGTCTCTTCTGTCCCCTGCCACGCTTCTCCAGTTCCCTCCACCCTTTCGCCCCCCCCTACCTTGGTACAGTCCAATACAGTTCCAATCTTTACTCATCCTCCCCCTACCATTCCCAATATTGTCTCCCATACGACATCTCTGAATTCCGAAACACTTGAAGCAATCTCTGAATATATTGCAGAGACCAAACCATCAATGGACACTGATCCACCTTCCGCTCTTCCTCTCTCCTCTGCTCCATCTGCGCAACTCCTTTCTTCACAGCGCACCGTTCCTTCGCTGCTTGAACATTTTCCACTGCCTCCGCATGTGGACTTTTCTAACCCTTCTAGTCCGTAGGAACCCTTACCTGCGGATTTCAAGTATCTTTATCATTGCCAATCATGGCCTTTTTACAGTGGAATATACGCGGCCTCAGGGGTAATCGGGGTGAGCTTCAGATGTTACTCTCCCAGTTTGCCCCTGTTGGTGTTTGCTTACAGGAACCAAAATTACACTCTGCTGTTATTTCTCACATCTCAGGCTATAATTTATTGTATTCTTCAGATCCTTTTCCTGATGGGACCTTTAATGAAAGTGCCCTTCTTCTCCGCACTGATATTCCGTACCATCAGCTATTTGTTCATACTTCGCTGCATTACACAGCAGCCCGTATCCACTTACATAGGTGGTATACGCTCTGTTCTTTATATCTCTCTCCTTCTCGGGCATTATCTATTCCGGATTTTGCCTTCCTTGTTTCGTCATTACCGCCACCGATTCTGTTACTTGGTGATTTTAATGCCCACCATTTCCTCTGGGGAGGGTCTCACTGTGATTCCCGTGGAATTCAGTTAGAGGCTTTTCTTGCCACCCACCCCCTCCATGTTTTAAATACAGGTACTCACACCCATTTTGATCCTCGGACTCATACTCTCTCTTGCATCGATCTCTCAGTTTGCTCTTCCTCCGCCGCATTAGACTTTACTTGGTCTGTTCTCCCGGACTTACATGACAGTGATCATTTCCCAATCATTCTTACTTCCCCTTCATATTCGCCACCTCTTCGCACCCCACGCTGGCAATTTAATCGGGCAAATTGGAACCTTTACTCACACCTGACTGTTTTTAAAGAGGTTCCTTCTTCGTCCTCCATCGATGAGCTTTTACACCTCTTCTCGTCCTCCGTTTTCACCGCAGCTTCTCATTCTATACCCCAAACTTCGGGCAGGCATTCTCAGAAATGCGTGCCTTGGTGGTCTCCTGCTTGTGCTCGTGCAGTACGTTTGAAACGCGCTGCATGGGGCAGGTACCGGTACAATAGAACCACAGAGCGACTCCTTGATTTTAAACAGAAGCGTGCGATCGCTCGCCGTGTCATCCGTGACGCTAAACGCACTTGCTGGCGAGATTATGTCTCCACCATCACCTCTGCTTCCTCTATGAGTGCAGTCTGGAAAAAAGTACGAAAACTGAGTGGTAAATATTCTCCTGACCCGGCTCCTGTTCTGCGGGTTGCCGGTGTTGATATAGCAAACCCACTAGATGTTGCCAATGAAATTGGCAATCATCTGGTCCGTATTTCTCAGGGACTCCATCTATGCCCCTCATTTCTTTCCTCAAAGTCTGCCAGAGAGTTAGCACCCTTGGACTTTTCTTCTCTCAGAGAAGAACAGTATAATGTGCCTTTTACACTTCAAGAACTGGAGGCAACACTCTCAGCTTGTCGATCATCGGCAGCTGGGCCCGACGACATTCATATTCGTATGCTACAACATTTACATCAGTCAGCCCTTGCAGTCCTATTACACCTTTACAATCTTATTTGGTCACAAGGAGTTCTTCCACAGCTGTGGAAATCCGCCATTGTTCTCCCTTTCCGCAAACCAGGCACTACGGGACATGAAACCTCCCACTATCGTCCCATTGCTCTTACCAGTGCAGTTTGCAAAGTAATGGAACGTCTAGTAAATAGACGTTTAGTGTGGTATTTAGAGACACACAACAGTCTCTCCACTCGTCAATATGGCTTTCGTAAGGGACGTTCTACCATAGACCCCTTACTGCGCTTGGATACGTATGTTCGTAATGCCTTTGCGAATAACCACTCAGTTATTGCCATATTTTTTGACCTTGAGAAGGCATATGACACAACTTGGAGGTATAATATTTTAGCCCAAGCCCACTCCTTAGGCCTTCGAGGCAATCTACCATCCTTCCTTAAGAACTTTTTAACTGACAGGCATTTCCGTGTTCGGGTTAATAATGTGCTCTCCCCGGACTTTGTCCAAGCTGAAGGTGTCCCCCAGGGATGTGTTCTGAGCACAACACTTTTTCTCCTTGCTATTAATGATTTGGCCTCTAGTCTTCCATCAAATATTTGGTCATCACTCTATGTTGATGACTTTGCTATTGCCTGTGCAGGCGCTGACTGTCACCTCCTTACAGTTTCTCTCCAGCATGCAGTCGACCGTGTTTCCAATTGGGCCACCACACATGGGTTTAAATTTTCCAGCACTAAAACCCACCAAATCACTTTCACTAGACGCTCTGTCATCTCTGATCATCCTTTGTACCTCTATGGCTCACGTATCCCTGAACGTGATACAGTCAAGTTTCTGGGCCTCCTCTTTGATCGTAGGTTATCCTGGAAACCTCACATTACCTCTCTGAAGGCAACTTGTCACAGCCGGCTGAACCTTCTTAAAACCCTTGCTCATCTTTCGTGGGGAGCTGATCGTCGAACCCTCCTTCACCTACATTCCACCCTTATTTTATCGAAACTTGATTATGGTGACCAGATCTATTCAGCGGCATCTCCTGCTACTCTCTCTAGCCTTAACCCCATTCATCACCAAGGATTACGTTTATGCCTTGGTGCTTTTCGCTCTTCCCCTGTCGAAAGCCTCTATGCAGAAGCGAACGTTCCATCCTTATCCGATCGCCGTGATGCCCATTGCCTGCGCTACTATGTACGCTCTCATGATCTCCGCAATCCTTCCATTTATAGAATGGTCACTGATATTAGTAGACATTCTTTATTTGTTCGCCGCCCCTGCTTACTCCGTCCCTTCTCTCTTCGCCTTCATTCGCTCTTGTCTTCTCTTCAACTACCACCTTTCTATGTACATGTAGCATCTCACTTTTCCCTACCCCCCTGGGAGGTCCCAGCTGTTCGAGTCTGTTCTTTCTCCCTCCCTTGCTCGAAAGCCCAACTGTCTACGGTCGCTTCCCGCTCTCTTTTTCTTGACCACTTTCACTCTCATTCTCATGCCATTGCTGTGTACACAGATGGCTCTAAGTCTTCTGACGGCGTAGGATTCGCAGCAGTGTTTCCGGACAGCGTCGTACAAGGGCATTTACTATCTTCAGCTAGTATTTTTACTGCTGAATTATATGCCATCCTTACAGCACTTATCCGTATTGCATCTATGCCTGTGTCATCATTTGTGGTTGTCTCAGACTCCCTTAGTGCTTTACAGGCTATACAAAAATTTGATACACCTCACCCCTTAGTCCTCCGTATCCAACTTTGGCTACGCCGCATCTTTACTAAGCATAAAGATATTGTTTTTTGTTGGGTCCCTGGTCATGTTGACGTACAGGGCAATGAACAGGCAGACACTGCTGCGCGGTCAGCAGTACATGACCTACCAGTTTCTTACAGAGGTATTCCATGTACGGACTATTTTGCTGTAATATCTTCCCACCTTCACACCCGTTGGCAACAACGTTGGTCTACTATGCTCGGCAACAAACTTCAGTCTATTAAACCGAGTATAGGTTACTGGCCGTCTTCTTATCACCAGTGTCGAGGTTGGGAGACTACTCTCTCCCGTCTTCGCATTGGCCATACTCGTCTTACTCATGGATATCTCATGGAGAGGCGTCTTGCTCCTCTCTGTGAGAATTGCCAAGCTCCATTATCAGTCAGCCACATTCTGTTGGACTGCCCACTTTATCAACGAGCACGCAGAATTTACCTCTGTCGTCGTCTTCGCCCCGCTGCTCTCTCTTTACCTTCCCTTCTCGCTGATGGACCCACCTTTCATCCGGACTCTCTTATTGACTTTTTGACAACGACTGACTTACTTCACAAATTCTGATACTTTCAGCCCTTTCTACTTGTATCTCTTGCTACCCTCTACCCCCGTACTATCCCCTGCCCCGCTGTTTTCTGTAACCTGCTGATCATCCCCCCTCCCTCCTGCCATCCAATTCCCTTGCTTCCTTCCCTACCCTGCAGCGCTGTATAGCCCTTGTGGCTTAGCGCTTCTTTTTGATTATAATAATAATAATCCGGGGTTAAAAATCCGAACAAAATCTTATCTTATCTTATCTTATCTTACCCATCCCACTCCACCTGACATTAGTATGTAAGCACCAGCCTCCTTGCCTCTTCTCCAGAATCTTCACACCAACTCAATACAGTCTTGCAAGGAACTAGGCCTCAAGATCTCCCCTGAGAAATCTCTGGCAGTTACGTTCAAGGGACCAGATCCTGTGAATATATTACGTATTCAGGATAAGAGGACAGGCTATACCTGGGAATCTACGTTGATAAAAAGCTGACCTTTCAGAAACAGGCCAAGTATGCCAGATCCCTTGCTGTACTCAGACTTAACACCATGAGAGCCATGACGAGGCACCATGCAGTATGGAGCCTTATTTACTGTCAGGAGGTGAAATGTAGGCCTCTAGTAGAAGCAAGAATGTAAACTTTGAGAGGTCACGTCCCTCTCAAATCCAACCATTCTCACTTGTAGAAGTTGTCCAAGGTGTTTTCTGTTCTGTACCAAGATACCATTGTGTTCCAGGGTGAGGAACTGACCACCTCTTCTGCTTCCACCAATCAAGTTGAAGAAAGGCCTCCAAGTTACATCATTTTACCGGTCAACAACGTTGCTACTAACGTTTCAAAAATGTTCGATAGAAAACTGGCCAAAATATCTACCGGTTCATCAACTACTATTAGGAACCTGGTACAAAAAGAACATAAGAATGGAGGAACACTGCAGAGGCCTACTGGCCCATACAAGGCAGGTTCTTATCAAAATCACCCCTACCCAAGAATTTACCCCTGTACCCAGTGACACCAATCAAACCCAGCCCCTCCAACTCGTATATTTGTCCAATCTCTTTTTAAAGCTACCAAAGGTCCTAACCTCGATCACCCTTCTTGGAAGATTGTTCCACGCATTCACAACTCTTTTCGAAAACCAGTACTTACCTATGTCCTTTCTATATCTAAATTTATCTAATTTAAATCCATTATTTCTGGTTCTTACCTGGTTCAACACCCTCAGTACTTTATTAATATCACCTTTGTTTATGCCTATCATCCACTTACACACTTCGATGATATCTCCCCTCGTCCTATGTCTCTCCAGAGAGTGGAGATTCAAGGCTCTATCTTCATATGGGAGATTACTTATACAGTAAATAATTTTAGTCATTCTTCTCTGTAAGTTCTCCAATGAGTCTATGTCCATCCTGTAGTAAGGAGACCAAAACTGAGCGGCATAATCCAAATGAAGCCTCACTAGTGATGTTTAGAGCTGTAAAATAACTTTTGGACTTTTGTTACTTATACTCCTTGAAATGAATCCTAGTAATCTGTTAACCTTATTGTGCACACTTAGGCACTGCTGTCTTGGTTTTAGATTTCTGCTTACCATGACTCCCAAGTCTTTTTCACATTCTGTATGATCACACCCTACTTAACCTAGTTTATAAATTCGAGGGTTATTTTCATTATCAAAGACTAGTACTTTACACTTATCCACACTGAACTTCAACTGCCATTTTTCAGACCAAGACATTAATTTGTCCAAATCCTCCTGGGGTTCATTGGTATCATCCTCAGAATGAATCATACAGCCTATTTTTGTATTTTCAGCAAATTTGCTCATGTCACTTGTAATTCCTTCATCATTAATGTAAATTATGAACAAGAGAGGGCCTAAAACTGATCCTTGTGGAATGCCACTAGTGACTAATCCCCATTCAAATTTGACCACATTAATGGAAACTCGCTGCTTTCTGTTGGTAAGCCATGCCTCTATCTATGCTAGAACTTGACCTCCTAAACCATGAGCTGCCACTTTTCTTAAGAGTTTCTTGTTAGGTACTCTATCGAAGGCTTTGCTAAAATCCAAATAAACAATATCATATTCTTTATCACTGTCTACTGCCTCAAATGTTCTATTGAAGAACATCAGTAAATTTGTCAGGAAGGAACGACCTCTTGTGAACCCATGCTGAGATTTATTAATCAAATTATGCTCTTCAAGGTGACTTCTAATAATATCAGCTATATTTGATTCTAATAATTTGCAGAGGAGAGAGAGAATGCAGAGGAGAGAGAGAGATTTTGGGAGATGTTAACTGAATGTATAGGAGCCTTTGAACCAAGTGAGAGAGTAATTGTGGTAGGGGACCTGAATGCTAAAGTAGGAGAAACTTTTAGAGAGGGTGTGGTAGGTAAGTTTGGGGTGCCAGGTGTAAATGATAATGGGAGCCCTTTGATTGAACTTCGTATAGAAAGGGGTTTAGTTATAGGTAATACATATTTTAAGAAAAAGAGGATAAATAAGTATACAAGATATGACGTAGGGCGAAATGACAGTAGTTTGTTGGATTATGTATTGGTAGATAAAAGACTGTTGAGTAGACTTTAGGATGTACATGTTTATAGAGGGGCCACAGATATATCAGATCACTTTCTAGTTGTAGCTACACTGAGAGTAAAAGGTAGATGGGATACAAGGAGAATAGAAGCATCAGGGAAGAGAGAGGTGAAGGTTTATAAACTAAAAGAGGAGGCAGTTAGGGTAAGATATAAACAGCTATTGGAGGATAGATGGGCTAATGAGAGCATAGGCAATGGGGTCGAAGAGGTATGGGGTAGATTTAAAAATGTAGTGTTAGTGTTCAGCAGAAGTTTGTGGTTACAGGAAAGTGGGTGCGGGAGGGAAGAGGAGCGATTGGTGGAATGATGATGTAAAGACAGTAGTAAGGGAGAAAAAGTTAGCATATGAGAAGTTTTTACAAAGTAGAAGTGATGCAAGGAGGGAAGAGTATATGGAGAAAAAGAGAGAGGTTAAGAGAGTGGTGAAGCAATGTAAAAAGAGAGCAAATGAGAGAGTGGGTGAGATGTTATCAACAAATTTTGTTGAAAATAAGAAAAAGTTTTGGAGTGAGATTAACAAGTTAAGAAAGCCTAGAGAACAAATGGATTTGTCAGTTAAAAATAGGAGAGGAGAGTTATTAAATGGAGAGTTAGAGGTATTGGGAAGATGGAGGGAATATTTTGAGGAATTGTTAAATGTTGATGAAGATAGGGAAGCTGTGATTTCGTGTATAGGACAAGGAGGAACAACATCTTGTAGGAGTGAGGAAGAGCCAGTTGTGAGTGTGGGGGAAGTTCGTGAGGCAGTAGGTAAAATGAAAGGGGGTAAGGCAGCCGGGATTGATGGGATAAAGATAGAAATGTTAAAAGCAGGTGGGGATATAGTTTTGGAGTGGTTGGTGCAATTATTTAATAAATGTATGGAAGAGGGTAAGGTACCTAGGGATTGGCAGAGCATGCATAGTTCCTTTGTATAAAGGCAAAGGGGATAAAAGAGAGTGCAAAAATTATAGGGGGATAAGTCTGCTGAGTGTACCTGGTAAAGTGTATGGTAGTTATTATTGAAAGAATTAAGAGTAAGACGGAGAATAGGATAGCAGATGAACAAGGAGGCTTTAGGAAAGGTAGGGGGTGTGTGGACCAGGTGTTTACAGTAAAACATATAAGTGAACAGTATTTAGATAAGGTTAAAGAGGTCTTTGTGGCATTTATGGATTTGGAAAAGGCGTATGACAGGGTGGATAGGGGGGCAATGTGGCAGATGTTGCAAGTGTATGGTGTAGGAGGTAGGTTACTGAAAGCAGTGAAGAGTTTTTACGAGGATAGTGAGGCTCAAGTTAGAGTATGTAGGAAAGAGGGAAATTATTTCCCAGTAAAAGTAGGCCTTAGACAAGGATGTGTGATGTCACCGTGGTTGTTTAATATATTTATAGATGGGGTTGTAAGAGAAGTAAATGCGAGGGTCTTGACAAGAGGCGTGGAGTTAAAAGATAAAGAATCACACACAAAGTGGGAGTTGTCACAGCTGCTCTTTGCTGATGACACTGTGCTCTTGGGAGATTCTGAAGAGAAGTTGCAGAGATTGGTGGATGAATTTGGTAGGGTGTGCAAAAGAAGAAAATTAAAGGTGAATACAGGAAAGAGTAAGGTTATGAGGATAACAAAAAGATTAGGTGATGAAAGATTGAATATCAGATTGGAGGGAGAGAGTACGGAGGAGGTGAATGTATTCAGATATTTGGGAGTGGACGTGTCAGCGGATGGGTCTATGAAAGATGAGGTGAATCATAGAATTGATGAGGGAAAAAGAGTGAGTGGTGCACTTAGGAGTCTGTGGAGACAAAGAACTTTGTCCTTGGAGGCAAAGAGGGGAATGTATGAGAGTATAGTTTTACCAACGCTCTTATATGGGTGTGAAGCATGGGTGATGAATGTTGCAGCGAGGAGAAGGCTGGAGGCAGTGGAGATGTCATGTCTGAGGGCAATGTGTGGTGTGAATATAATGCAGAGAATTCGTAGTTTGGAAGTTAGGAGGAGGTGCGGGATTACCAAAACTGTTGTCCAGAGGGCTGAGGAAGGGTTGTTGAGGTGGTTCGGACATGTAGAGAGAATGGAGCGAAACAGAATGACTTCAAGAGTGTATCAGTCTGTAGTGGAAGGAAGGCGGGGTAGGGGTCGGCCTAGGAAAGGTTGGAGAGAGGGGGTAAAGGAGGTTTTGTGTGCGAGGGGCTTGGACTTCCAGCAGGTATGCGTGAGCATGTTTGATAGGAGTGAATGGAGACAAATGGTTTTTAATACTTGACGTGCTGTTGGAGTGTGAGCAAAGTAACATTTATGAAGGGGTTCAGGGAAACCGGCAGGCCGGACATGAGTCCTGGAGATGGGAAGTACAGTGCCTGCACTCTGAAGGAGGGGTGTTAATGTTGCAGTTTAAAAACTGTAGTGTAAAGCACCCTTCTGGCAAGACAGTGATGGAGTGAATGATGGTGAAAGTTTTTCTTTTTCGGGCCACCCTGCCTTGGTGGGCCACCCTGCCTTGGTGGGAATCGGCCAGTGTGATAATAAAATAATAAATAATTTGCCTACTATAGATGTCAGGGTTATTGGACGGCAATTTGAAGGAATGGACTTATCCCCTGATTTGAATATAGGAAGTACATTAGCCATCTTCCACATCTCTGGCACAACACCAGTTAAGATGGATGCATTAAACACACTCGTCAATGTCTGACTCAGTTCCATCTTGCATTCCTTAAGCACCCTGGAAAACACCTCGTCGGGTCACGGGGCACAAGTGCAAGAATTTACAATATACCATGTGGGGGTGTGACAAAGTATATGTGGGGGTGTAGATGAATGAATGGTTCAGAGAACCGACAAGTTGATAAATTGATAAATTAAACACATGTGCAACAGTGGCTTCATCAGTCCATACAAAAGAGTGGTGAAGAATAGTCGACTCAAGGCTGAGGGACTGATTACCTCAAACTCCTTTTCTTCACCATTCTTATTTGTATGGACTGATGAAGGCATTGTGTGGCGAAACGTTTCCTCATTACAGATACCCAAGTGTTGCATATGTGTCTAATTTATCTATATGTGGGGGAAACAGACAGATCTCTGGACATTAGGATCAGAGAACACAAAAATACTTCCAGAAATGATGACCATAAGCACGCATGTGTAATAGGGACGATGTGGGACACCTCATGAAATTCAGTGAGGCTAAACTAGTGATTACAGAAGATGATTTAAGTTGGAGAAAATGCACAGAAGCTGCCCTAATTGCTGTCAGTAACACTATCCAATAAAAGTCCGGCAGTTTACAGTATCTCAAAATTGCTAATCAACAGGATATTACCCATTTGGAGACTGCTGTAACATGATATCAACAGGTCCCTCTCTAACCTACCTGTTTCACCACATTAGTTACACTACTAGATTAGATTTTGCCACCGAAGTGGCTAGTTTATTGTGCACCCCATATCCATCCTATGGAAGATAGCGCAAGAGCATATGGATACACAAAAGGCCTAGGAACTTGACCCCAAAAGGGTTAACAGGTGTACATTTGGATTTATATCTACATATCTACAGTTCACTTATTTGTTATAAGCAAATTTAGGAAATTTGCTTAGTATATCTGGTATCTTATTTTCATTAATAAGATATCTTGACATGTCACATAGGTTATTATACTGTCTAACTCTGTATTCCTCAATAAGTGGACAATTAAGCACATGAAAACTGAGACATATGTGCAACATCTGGGTATCTTTATTGTAGACGTTTCACCATCCAGTGGCTTTATCAGTACAGATGAAGCCACTGGATGGCGAAACGTCTACAATAAAGATACCTTTGATGTTGCACAGTGTCTCAGTTTTCATCGTGTTGGTATTGTATACCATTCTCGTAAAATTAAGCACATAGTGTTCAAGACAGTGACCATATGCCTGACCACATAATTTGCATTTAGTTTGATCATATCTATGTGTCTGCCAAACTGCCAGAAGTACTTGTAACCAAGCCTAAGCCTGGCCATTACAACATCAGTCAGTCTGTTCACATTGCAAGTTGCTCCATAAACATACTTATCTACGTTCATGTTATCATAGTGGGTTATAGATCTACTCAGGCTTCTAACTGCATTCCTATAACATTCATTTTCATTATTTACTTCTCTTCTATACCTGGCTTCTCCAATGAGCATGTTGTTGGAGTCATTATGTTAGTCAAGAGCCTTCAATGATGACATAGAATCAGTAATGATGATAGAGTCAAGCTCAGTGTCATAAGTTAGCTTTAGCGCCATTATGATGGCAAGCAATTCAGTTTGCAGTTTGCAGTTTGCAGTTGTTAATTCTTATGCCTAGTTCAACAAATTTATTATCGTTTTTAACTAGGGAGGTGGCCTGGTGGCTAAAGCTCCCGCTTCACACACAGAGGGCCCGGGTTCGATTCCCGGTGGGTGGAAACATTTCGACATGTTTCCTTACACCTATTGTCCTGTTCACCTAGCAGCAAATAGGTACCTGAGTGTTAGTCGACTGGTGTGGGTCGCATCCTGGGGGACAAGATTGAGGACCCCAATGGAAATAAGTTAGACAGTCCTCGATGACGCACTGACTTTCTTGGGTTATCCTGGGTGGCTAACCCTCCGGGGTTAAAAATCTGAACGAAATCTTATCTTATCTTATCTAACAAGAGCAGATGTAGCCGTACCAGAAGACTCCTGTTCAGATCCATCAGCGTATATAGCATGTGCTAACTTATCACTACCAGCTAGGCGAGAAATTTCTTCATGAACAGTTGCTTTAACAAGTGATTTAAGGAAGGGATTATTAGCAATGAGCTTCTTGGGAGGGACTTGCAGGTATGTGATATTAAATGAACACATCTTCCATGGAGGGGTGAAATGCTCTTGTTGTCTACAGTGATACAGTTCATGCAAGTTATAAAACTTAATATAATTGCATGTTTTTGCAATCCATTTAGATCTGTGTGTATTTACTTCCAGACATTTAGTAAAATTTATAGTGACAGTGTCTGGATCATTTCTTAACATTCTAATACCAACAACAGCATTAATCTCAATAATCCTATCACTAATACTAGAAATACCAAGCTTCCTCATATTAAGAACCTTTGTAGATTTGGGACAGCCAAGAATAATTCTGAGAGCTTCATTTTGCATTAACTCCAAGGGTCAGAGATAACTTTCTCTAGCTAATATCAACATGGGAGCAGCATAATCATTTAAGGACCTAACATAGTGTATGTACATTCTCACGATTGAAAACTGAGACACATGCCCAACATCTGGGTATCTTTATTGTAGACGTTTTGCCATCCAGTGGCTTTATCAATACAGTTTCTAGGACATAATTTGAAGACAGTAGAACTATATACAAAAGATGAGGTAATCAGTACCACAGCCTTGGAGCTGGTGTGAAGAGCACCATAGTTGTGGAGATTCTGAAGCTGAGACACATGTTGCATATGTGTCTTAGTTTTCATCTTGTTGGTATTGTATACCATTCTTGTACATTCTCATGATTCTCACATTAGCACCATAGTTGGGGTTGTAACCAGCAACATTTTGAGAGCATTTAGCCTATCTTTGCATTTCTTATTTAGTTGTGGTATAGTGGATTTGTTAAAGGGTACATCTACACCAAGATATCTGTAAGTTTTAACGTAGCTAATGTTTTCACTCTGCAAATAGATGGGTGGGGGATGTCGTTTGCTTGTTAATATCTTTGTTTTAGAGGAAGATATTATGAGGCCTAGTTGATTACAAATTGCTTGAACCTCTTTAAGACTGGTACACATCTTTTTATGCCCTGTTGTATGGATCAAGATGTCGTCAGCAAAGCTTATAGCTATATGTTTAGGTGAGGCAGGTAGAGCATTTAGGAAAACATTAATCAGAACATTAAATAGCATGGGACTGAGAACTCCTGTGATAAATAGTATGAAAAACCATCAAGTTGAAGATTGAGACACTTATGCAACATATGAGAATCTTTATTGAGGATTCCCATATGCTGCATAAGTGTCTCAATCTTCACTAAGAACTCCTCCCTGCAGTGTACCTTGGGACATTTCTTTAGACTCACTTCTAAAGCCTTGGTAGAGGGCAGAAGATACTCTATTTGACAGGTATCCTATTATCCAGCAGAGTAAGCTATCACCAATATTCATTTTGGCTAGTTCATGTAGTATAACGGTTTACTTTGCAATATCAAATGCATATTTTAGATCAAGAAATGTGGTTAAACTAGTAGAGGTGTGTGCAGTGAGAAAGGTGGAAATACAGTTCTGCACACTTTTACCTTTCAGGAACCCACAGAGGTAGGGGGAAAGTTGGTGTCTGATTCTGTGGTACAGTCTGTTAAGTATCATTCTGTCAAAAGTTTTACAAAGACAACTAGTTAAGGAGATCGGTCTAAAGGTATCAGGCTGTTGGGGCTTAGGGATAGGCACAATGAGACTGTTGGTCCAGGAAGTAGGAAGAACTCCCTCAATGTAACTGAGATTATACAGTGCTAACAAAGGGTTATGAGACACATGCCTTAGAGTTCTGAGAATTTCATAGGTTATACCATCCTCTCCAGGAGCAGTTGATCGACCTTTAGTTTATACATTATCTAATTCATACTCGGTGAAGAGGCAATCACTCTTGTCGGTATTTTGGCTCATAAAATTAATCAAGTTCAACATTTCTTTAGAAACACTCTAAGTTTTTTTCTAATATGAGATGGAAGGTTTTGATGCCTGGATGTTTTGGACCAGTCATTTATGAGGTCATTTGCTTTTTCAAGAGGAAAGGGATGAGCAACATTGCCAGTCTTTTTCCTGGGTATTTTATTTATGCCTGTCTACAAGCAGGCACTGGACAAGCACCTAAAGTCGGTATCTGACCAGCTGGGCTGTGGCTCATATGTTGGATTGCATGCAGCCAGCAGTAACAGCCTGGTTGATCAGGCCCTGATCCACCATGAGGCCTGGTCAAAGACCGGGCCGCGGGGGCATTGACCCCCGGAACTCTCTCCAGGTAAACTCCAGGTTCCCAAGCCAAACTTAAGGGGGTAGACCTATTTAGCCCTCTAACAAATTGTTCCCATTCCTGTTGCCTAAGTTCTTGCTTTCTATTCCTTGCATTTGTTAGCGCAGCTTGGAATGTTCTGAGCATGTCTGGGGTTCTACATTCACGGTATGCTTTACCAATCCTCCTAGCTGCATGTGTTAAATTGCGTAGCTGTGAACATTATTTACATTGGCTTTTATTGTCATTTATAGTGGAAGGTGTACGTTTTCTTTTCCTGCCCACTTGATCTGTGAGTACAGCTTCAATAGTGGCAACTAGATCATCATTGAATTTTTGTGTGCCAATGGGCTCGTAATTCTTATACCATTGATCCAAGTGGTTAATAAAGTTTTCTTTATGTTCTGGGTTGAGAATAAGTTTCCTCCTTGATTGCTGGAGATTTGATCAAGATTGACAGTTGTGAGTTTTAGGAAGTAATCAGATAGAAGATCATCAACTATGAGAGAGTCATGCATCATATATATTATATCCAAGGCACAGATTTAGGGTGCCACCATATATGTGAGTAGGCTCAGTAGTGCCGACAATTCGAACAATATCATGCTCATTTAGAAATTTCACTAGTTTAGTCCCATTGGTGTTTGTTATAGACCCACCAATATTCTTATGTCTGGCATTAAAGACTCCAAGAATGTTCCACTACTACGACTATTACTACCACTACTACCTCTACCCATGCGACACTCCACCTGATTCCTGCCGCTATATATATACACTGTGTGATAAATGGTTTTGAAAACTGACAAGTTTTCTTAGTTTCTCTGCATTAGGACTGAAGAAGCCTACTGTGTAGGCAAGATGTTTCGAAGTAAAGATACCTAACTCTTGCATATGTGTCTTACCTAACAACCTGTCGGTATTTTATTCCTTTTTAATATTCACTCTGTCAGATACTGCAACACAATGATACCTTGGTACAGAACAGAAAATACCTTGGACAACTTCTACTAGTGAGAATAGCTGGATTTGAGAGGGATGTGACCTCTCAATGATTACATTCTTGCTTCTACTAGTGGCCTACATCTCACCCCCTGTTGAAGATTGAAACACTTATGCAAAATATGGGAATCTTTACTGAAGAAACGTTTTGCCACACAGTGGCTTCATCAGTCCATACGAAGGAGAATGGTGAAAAACAGGAGGAGTTTGAGGTAATCAGTTCCTCAGCCTTAAGTCGATGTAATCAGTCTTGAAAAGAATACAGCATATGTTTATAGAACATAAGTTAGAGATAAGATAGGTCCCCTTAAAAATAACTGGGTATCTTACTGACAAGGAGAATGAAATATGCTCTATTTTTTATAATTATTTTCTCTCGGTTTTCATTCAGGAAAACACTAATAATATCCCAGTACAGTGGACCCCCGCATACCGTACGCATCGCATAACGTTCATTCCGCAAACCGCTCGCTTTTATCGCAAAAATTTTGCCTCGCATACCGCTCAAAAACCCGCTCACCACTCTTCGTCCGAGATGCGTCCAATGTGCGCCCTTAGCCAGCCTCACATGTGCCGCCGGTGGCATTGTTTACCAGCCAGCCTCCGCGGTAACATCCAAGCATACAATCGGAACATTTCGTATTATTACAGTGTTTTTGGTGATTTTATCTGGAAAATAAGTGACCATGGGCCCCAAGAAAGCTTCTAGTGCCAACCCTACAGCAATAAGGGTGAGAATTACTATAGAGATGAACAAAAAGATCATTGATAAGTATGAAAGTGGAGTGCGTGTCTCCGAGCTGGCCAGGTTGTATAATAAACCCCAATCAACCATCGCTACTATTGGTGGTACAGCTGCTGCTGCTGTTGTACCACCGTCAGCTGCTGCTGCTGCTGCTGCTGTAGTACCGTCTGCTGCTGCTGTAGCATTGTCTGCTGCTGCTGTAGCATCGTCTGCTGCTGCTGTAGCACTGTCAGCTGCTGCTGCTTTTGTACCACCGTCAGCTGCTGCTGCTGCTGTAGTACCGTCTGCTGCTGCTGTAGCATCATCTGCTGCTGCTGTAGCATTGTCTGCTGCTGCTGTAGCACTGTCAGCTGCTGCTGCTGCTGTTGTACCACCGTCAGCTGCTGCTGCTGCTGCTGTAGTACCGTCTGCTGCTGCTGTAGTACCGTCTGCTGCTGCTGTAGTACCGTCTGCTGCTGCTGTAGCATCGTCTGCTGCTGCTGTAGCACTGTCAGCTGCTGCTGCTGCTGCTGCTGCTGTAGCACCGTTGTTGGTGTGGCTTATTGAGAATACCAAGAAACAATTAACCCCAGAGGATTTGCCACCCAGGACAACCCAAAAAAGTCAGTGTCATCGAAGACTGTCTAACTTATTTCCATTGGGGTCCTTAATCTTGTCTCCCAGGATGCAACCCACACCAGTCGACTAACACCCAGGTGAACAGGGAAAAATGCCTGGAACTAGTGCTCATATTGGTGAATTTAAAGCCAGCAAAGGTTGGTTTGAGAGATTTAAGAATCGTAGTGGCATACACAGTGTGATAAGGCCTGTTCTGGAAGAAAATGCCAAACAGGACCTACAGTACTCAGGAGGAAAAGGCACTCCCAGGACACAGTGTCTCATCAGTCATTGCTGCATCTTCAATAAAGGTAAGTGTCATTTATTCTTCATTTAGTAGAGTAGTACATGCACAATATATATTGTGCATGTACTACTCTACTATTGTGCATGTATCCTTCTCTTTGTGTGTAGGAAAATGTATATTTCATGTGGTAAAAATTTTTTTTTCATACTTTTGGGTGTCTTGCACGGATTAATTTGATTTCCATTATTTCTTATGGGGAAAATTCATTCGCATACCGATCATTTCGCATAACAATCAGCCCTCTTGCACGGATTAAAGTCGCTATGCGGGGGTCCACTGTAATTAGGTTTTTAGTAGGCCTGAAGAAGATAAATGGTGTAATATCACAGTCACTAGCGAAGCAAAATAAATCCCTGGGCCCTGATGAACTTTTTTCAAGGGTTCTTAAGGAGTGCAAAGTGGAACTTTGTGAACCAGTGACTAATATTTTTAATATATTTCTTCATACAGGTGTAGTGTCTGATATGTGGAAGATGGCCAATGTAATTCCTATTTTTAAAGCAGGGGACAAGTCGTTACCGTCAAATTACCGCCCAGTAAGCCTGACCTCAATTGTAGGCAAATTACTAGAGTCAATTATAGCTGATAATATAAGAAGCCATCTTGATAAGCATAATTTGATTAATGATACTCAGCATGGATTCATGAGAGGCCGTTCCTGCCTAACTAATTTATTAACCTTCTTCAGTAAAGCTTTTGAGACTGCTGATCACGATAAAAAATTTGATATTGTTTATTTAGATTTTAGTAAGGCTTTTGATAGAGTACCACACCTAACATTGTTAAAGAAAGTGTCGGCTCATGGCATTGGAGGAAAAGTGCTGTCATGGATCGAGCCAAGGCTCATGAACAGGAAGCAGAGTGTGTGCATAAATGAGATTAAATCCAAGTGGGGATCTGTTACAAGTGGCGTTCCACAGGGATCAGTCTTAGGCCTGTTGTTGTTTGTAATATATGTCAGTGACCTTGATGCGGGAATTGCTAGTGGTATGAGCAAATTCGCCGTTGACACAAAGATAGGTAGGATAACTGATTCAAACGTAAATGTCATGGAACTTCAGGAGGGTTTAGACAAACTCAGTTCCTGGTGAGAAAAGTGGCAGATGCAGTTCAATGTAGATAAATGCAAGGTTCTGAAGCTCAGAAGTGTCCATAACCCTAGCACTTACAAGTTAAATAATGTAGAACTCAGCCATACATTTTACAAAAAGGACTTGGGGGGGGGGGGGGTATAGTAAGCAGCAACCTTAAACTTAGACAGCAGTGCATACACGTGCATAATAAGGCAAATAGATTACTGGGATTTGTATGAAGGTGTCCCATAGCTCGATCGCTAACGCACTCAGCTCACACACTGAGGTTTGGGGTTCAAGTCTCCTCCAGTACAGCTGGAAAACATTAGGGACGTGTTTCCATAAGACACCTGCTGTCCCCGTCCATGTTCACCCATCCAGTGGCGGCTCATTTATTTATTTATTTTTTTTTTTTTTATTTGGACATGATTCATAGTTGTATAAAAGAAATACAGTGATAGGGTGTACATGCCAAAAGCCCCTTGTATGCAGAGCATTATGGGCAGGCTTAAAATTGACTTAAGATTAACTAAGCAATGATATATTCAGTGATAAAAATTACAGTAACAAATTACAACATGAAGTACTAATGAGTATTTCAAATAAGAAGCATTAAAGTTGTACAAGTTTGTAGCATAACAATGTATAATATAATCGAATCAGATCGAGTAACATCAATGATTTGTAGTGCAGAAACAGGTCATATCGTCATTAGATGAGTTACTGTGCATTCAAGATAATGGAGTATTCTATTAGGTAATGTAATTAAAAAAAAAAAACATAGTTTGATGGGGTCACAGGTTATACATTTATGAGATTCATAATGCCAGTAATACCTATACTATCATACTGCATCAAACTTCTGTTTTTAATAATTTATCTCGTTTAAAAAAAAAATCACTTATGAATACACTGAGAACAACATATAACAGATTTTTCATGTAATATATTTATCATTTGCAACTTATTTTAGCATAAGGTTGATGAAATCATATGTCTGGCAGTGAGCATCTGGGGGGGACTTCAGCTCTGCAGCTCCTATGGGCAAAGCACCACTGCATTCATCAGTTTAAAATGGGTACCTGGGTGTTAGTCAATTTTTGTGGGTCGCATCCTGGGACAAAACTGACCTAATTTGCCCGAAATGCTCAGCATAACAAGGAGCTTTCTGTATAGTAGCATGTCAGTATAAACATAAGCAGTATAATGTAAGGACTCTGGGAAGACAGGACAGAGGGGGACGCCAACAGGGAATAGACCAACAGGTGCTGGACAATATGCACACAACTGAGGAGGAGGTGAAGAAGCTGCTAAGTGACCTTGATACCTCAAAGGCAATGGGACTGGACAACATCTCCCCGTGGGTCCTCAGGAAGGGAGCAGATATACTGTGTGTGCCATTTACCACAATCTTCAACACATCCCTTGAAACTGGGCAACTACCTGAGGTATGGAAGACCGCAAATGTAGTTCCCATTTTTAAAAAAAGGAGACAGAAAAGAGGCACTAAATTACAGACCAGCATCACTGTCCTGTATAGTATGCAAAGTCATGGAGAAGATTATCAGGAGGAGAGTGATGGAGCACCTGGAACGGAACAAGATTTTAAACAATAACCAGCATGGATTCATGGAAAACAAATCCTGTGTCACAAACCTTCTGGAGTTCTATGACAAAGTTACAGAAGTGCGACACAAGAGAGAAGGGTGGGTTGATTGCATTTTCTTGGACTGCAAGAAGGCCTTCGACACAGTTCCTCACAAGTGACTAGTGCAGAAACTAGAGGATCAGGTGCGTATAACAGGAAAGGCACTGCAATGGATCAGAGAATATCTGACAGGGAGGCAACAATGAGTCATGGTAAAGGATGTGGTATCACAGTGGGCACCTGTGACGAGCAGGGTCCCACAGGGGTCGGTCCTAGGACCAGTGCTATTTCTGGTATATGTGAATGACATGATGGAAGGGATAGACTCAGAGGTGTCCCTGTTTGCAGATGATGTGAAGTTAATGAGGAGAATTAAATCAGATGAGGACCAGGCAGGACTTCAAAGAGACCTGGACAGGCTGGACAATTGGTCCAGCAACTGGCTCCTTGAATTCAACCCTGCCAAATGCAAAGTCATGAAGATCGGAGAAGGGCAAAGAAGACCGCAGACAGAGTATAGACGAGGTGGCCAAGGGCTGCAAACCTTGCTCAAGGAGAAAGATCTTCGGGTGACCATAACACCGAGCATGTCTCTGGAGGCACACATCAACCAGATAACTGCTGCAGCATATGGGCGCCTGGCAAATCTGAGAATAGTGCTCTTATACATTAGTAAGGAATCGTTCAAGACACTGTATACTATGTACATCAGGCCCATACTGGAGTATGCAGCACCAGTTTGGAACCTGCACCTGGTCAAACACATCAAGAAATTAGTGGAAGTGCAAAGGTTTGCAACAAGGCTAGTTCCGGAGCTCAGGGGTATGTCCTACAAAGAAAGGCTGAGGGATATCGGCCTGACGACACTGGAGGACAGGAGGGTCACGGGAGACATGATAATGACATACAAAATACTGTGTGGAATAGGTAAGGTAGACAGAGACAGGTTGTTCCAGAGAGGGGACACAGAAACAAGGGGTCACAATTGGAAGCTGAAGACTCAGACGAGTCACAGGGATGTTAAGAAGTATTTCTTCAGCCATAGTCGTCAGGAAGTGGAATAGCCTAACAAGTGATGTAGTGGAGGCAGGGACCATACATAGCTTTAAGACGAGGTATGGCAAAGCTCTGGAAGCAGAGAGAGAGAGAGGACCTAGTAGCGATCACTGAAGAGGCAGGGCCAGGAGCTGAGTCTTGACCCCTGCAACCACAATTAGGTGAGTACAATCAGGTGAATACTAAGCAAAAATGCAGTGCACTTTAAAGGCCCAAAATTAGAAATATCTTTCTGAAGATTCCAAGGTTCCCTATTACCAAACATGTCAAAAGTACTGTTAATAAACATCTCCCTACCTTAATGTGATTCATGACAATATACCACATCAAACAAATCCTGACACCTGCTTGTTTTCATCCATAATTCATTATCCAGAAGTTCTTGTTTCCAATCCTTTTTCTTTTCTATTTCCATGTACAGTAGGGCCCCGTTTTACGGCGTTTCGCGTTACAGTGTTCTGCTAATATGGACAATTCAAATTATGACCGAAACTCACTGTACGGTTGTAGACAGCCTGTACTGTCTGCACAGATAACCCATGCTGTCTGCCAGCTTAGTTCATATTTCGCGCCATGCTGGTGCTGCCCTCTGTAGCCAGGCCTCCCGGTGGGCACACCAGCCTGCCCAGACTTGCCTCAAACTCGCTCTCACAGAGGCCTAGCAGCAAGACACAAGGCCTCCCAGCTCTCTCTCATGGGATGGCCCTGCCCAGGCCATGGGCACAAACACACAAGCCTGTGTAACCCACCACTAGTTAACAATAAACGAAGAAGCCTCTGAAGACGTATCATTCACACCCGCTTGCAGCACCTACGAAACAATCCCGTTATAAATGGTGACAGCGGTGCTCGCAGCAGTTGTGTTTGCCTGGAGAGAGGAAGGAGAGGTATGAAGTCATCTTCACTTCATCATCCCATACAAGAAGCATCCGTCTCTCAACGAGTTATCCTGATGTCGTGTCTACACTTTTGAGCATCCAGACACAGGTACAAGCAGGATCCAGCCGAAATTTGCCGAAATTCTCCGAGAATTGTAAGTGACCCCATGCTACAGTGTCCCATGCTGTTTCTCAAGTCACGTGTTCAGCGTCACTTGTATGTTGCTGTTGTTGTTCAGCTCAGCACAGCCGTTTCCGCAAGCCAGAGGTGAGTTTTGTGGTGATTTCTGCGTCCAGTGTGAGTTCTCTACGTATTTGTGGGTAGGGGAGGAGAGGAGAGGAAGTGGCTGTTCCTCACCTTGCCCATGCTCGCCCTACTCACGCTCACCCGTCTACCATACACCACTCACCACTGCCCACTCCCTCTGCTGTGTTTTCTGCTGTTTTCCATGTGAATTCATTGCCAGAGCTGTGTATCCGAGTGCCCGAGGCCACTCGAAGCTACGTGGATCAGCATGGCACGTAGATCACGAAGTCACGTGGGTGTGGGCGATGTCACGTGGATCTACCAGCCACGTGAGTTACCAGATGTCCCAGGCCACATGCTGTGGTCTGCTGCCCGCATCACATTGACGTCACCCACGATGCTGCTCGACTTCATGACATCACGATGTCTGCCTGACGTTACCTCGAGATGTCTGTCTGACGTTACCTCGAGATGTCTGTCTGACGTTACCTCGAGATGTCTGCTGACGTCACCTCGAGATGTCTGCTGACGTCACCTCGAGATGTCTGCTGACGTCACCTCGAGATGTCTGCTGACGTCACCTCGAGATGTCTGCTGACGTCACCTCGAGATGTCTGCTGACGTCACCTCGAGATGTCTGCTGACGTCACCTCGAGATGTCTGCTGACGTCACCTCGAGATGTCTGCTGACGTCACCTCGAGATGTCTGCTGACGTCACCTCGAGATGTCTGCTGACGTCACCTCGAGATGTCTGCTGACGTCACCTCGAGATGTCTGCTGACGTCACCTCGAGATGTCTGCTGACGTCACCTCGAGATGTCTGCTGACGTCACCTCGAGATGTCTGCTGACGTCACCTCGAGATGTCTGCTGACGTCACCTCGAGATGTCTGCTGACGTCACCTCGAGATGTCTGCTGACGTCACCTCGAGATGTCTGCTGACGTCACCTCGAGATGTCTGCTGACGTCACCTCGAGATGTCTGCTGACGTCACCTCGAGATGTCTGCTGACGTCACCTCGAGATGTCTGCTGACGTCACCTCGAGATGTCTGCTGACGTCACCTCGAGATGTCTGCTGACGTCACCTCGCGACATCACGCCTGACATCACATGATGTCACATCGAGTGTTTCTAGTAATTATTTTAATATTGTCGAGAAGATTGAGAGAAAATATATGTCGTGTGTTAATTAATTCCTCTCAGTCAGTGTTCTCACATGTTGTACCGCGGTGTGTTTTTAAAGTTTCCGTGTGTCCAGTGAGGTCTGAGCCAGACCTAAGTAGCACCACTGTGCTAAGTCACCCGTGTGACCAGTGTGTTTGACAGCTGATTACTCAGCCCTGAGCGTATGAGCCCTCTTGTACAGAAAGCTTTTATGCTCGTCGCTCGTGATGTTCTGCAGAATCGTACCTGCTATGATTCCCATCGAGATTTGTTTCACTTCACCTCCAGACCGTCAGAGTGCAGTTATATGTAGAGAAACAAGTCTGGGGACGCTTAGACTAACCTCTGCTATAACTCCAACTGTCGAGAGATGATACTCGCCAAGCCGCAGTCAGCCCTGTCGGCAGGCGCTGTGTCAGCCTCGTGTCACAAGCTTCAGTGAGCAGCCTGCACAAAGATGATGTCACTTTGACTGCTAGCTCTCTCACTGCAGTCTGGTGTATGATGTTACGACTCCCAGATGTTTCGCCCAGTCGTCTCTGCCACGACTCGCTCCACAACTCGCTCCACGCTCGCCGGCAGTGACAGCCCAGCGACAGTACCAGTCGAGAAGTGTCCTCCTGAGTCGCTTGCCAGAAGTCCTGCCCAGATGCCGAGTTTTGTCGACGCCTCACTCGAGGGCACCAGCATGTTGTGCCCCAGGTTGAGTGAAACCTGCAGCGACTCCTACGATGACCGCTTCACCGTTCCAGAGGAGACCGTACCCTGTTACGTCACAGCTCAGCCGCAGCGATGTCTCCCGTGTTGTAGTATCTGTCCAGACGCAGGAAGGCGTGCAGTGATGCCCTTCGACGCTCATTGCCTATGACCACGATGTTTAGCACACCTCACATGTTTTTTCTTCCCTCCCTGTAGGAAATTTTTTTTCCATGTCCATATGTATATATATGTTTTTATTTTGTGTTCTGTGCCTTGTTCCTACGAGAGAGAGACCGAGTTTCTTTTACCACCAGTATTGTCGCGTCGGGACGACGCGCGGTAGGTGGCCGAGCAAATGTAGACAGCCTGTACTGTCAGAGCACACAGCCTAGCCGTCTGCTCTGACTAGTTCATATTTCGCGGCATTCAGGTGCTGCCCTCTGTAGACTCACCTAGGTCAGTGGGAGGCACAGCCCACCCTCTCTCACTCCTAGGCCGACCAACTTGATAGACACAAGTGCCCCTCCACGGACTGGCTAACGGTCACTCCCTCACACTGCCCTTTGTGTACTCACTCCTATCCAATTAAAGCCAAACTAGTCCACAGCCGTGTCATTGCTACCTATGCTACCTTCATAGGCACTAAACCGTTGTTCAGCAGTAAGAACAGTTATAACACGGCTCCCCTTGTCTTTCTAATACACCGTGCCCCAACCAGTTTGTTTACATTCTCTGTGAGCACATCTCTCTATTATGTCTGGAAACTTTCCAAAATTTCAAGTGTTTTGAAGTTATTGTATATTTCATATGTACTCTGATAATTATACTTATGTGTACCTGTACCTAAATATACTTACACACAGGAAAATAAGGAGATTAGTCAAAGAGCCATAAATGAGTATGTACAGATAAGGAGGGAAGCCCAGCGACAGTATGAAAACAACATAGCATCGAAAGTCAAGTCTGACCCGAAACTGTTATATAGCCACATTAGGAAGGGAAGTGTCCTAGGCCCTCTTCTCTTTCTCATATACATAAATGACCTACCAAATGCATCGCAACTACTCAAACCCACACTATGTGCAGATGACACTACATACGTCTACTCTCACCCGAGCCCAGTCATGCTAGCCAATACTGTAAATACCGAATTACAGAAAATATCAACCTGGATGAGGACCAACAAACTTACTCTAAACATTGACAAAACCTACTACATTTAGTTTGGTAACAGAGCTACAGATGTGTCTCTTAAAATAATGATAAATGGATCACCTATCACAAAACTCACAGAGGGAAAATTCTTAGGAATTGACCTTGATAATAGACTCAAATTTCAAACACATATACAACAAATTTCCAAAAATATTTCCAAGACCGTAGGCATACTATCGAAGATACGGTACTATGTTCCACAGTCAGCCCTCCTGGCCCTATATCACTCACTTATTTTACCCCTATCTCACCTATGGAATTTGTGCATGGGGCTCAACAACAATAAACCATCTCAGACCACTAATCACCCAACAAAAGGCTGCAGTCAGAATGATAACAAATTCCCACTACAGACAGCACACTCCACCAATATTCAAAACTCTAAACCTACTCACAATACAAAACATCCATACTTATTACTGCACCTACTACATACATAGAACACTTAACTCTGACATAAACCCTCCCCTCAAACATCTCCTTACCAACCTCAACAGAACACATGACCATAACACAAGGCACAGATCACTCTTTGATGTTCCTCATGTCCATCTCATGCTATGCAAAAACTCAATGCACATAAAAGGCCCTAAAACCTGGAATTCATTACCTGTGAATATAAAAGAAACACTGTCTGTTTATAAATTCAAGTCTCTCCTCAAAAATCACTTACTCACCCACAACTAAATAAATACTGAATAATTGTGTCTCATAAATTGTATCTCATATATGTATCTCATTATTGTATCTCATAAATGTCAACCTGTGACCCAATCAAACTTTGTTACTATTTAACTTCATTACCTAACAGAATACTCCATTCTACTGATTACACAGCAACACAGTAAATGACCATATGACCTGTCTTGGTAATACTCATTTGTACTAAATTGTTATCTGTTTTACAATAATTTTTGTACCACTGAATATATCATTGCTTAGTTAATCTTAAGTTAATTTTAAGCCTGCCCATAATGCTCTGCATACAAGGGGCTTTGGCATGCTGCACTTTAAAAATTGTATTCCTTGTACTTCTTTGTATCATGTTCAAATTAATAAATAAATAAATAAAATAAATAAAAAAAGACAACAGTCAAAGACCAGGTGATCAGGCTGAGGAAAGAACGTGGGGAACTCGCAAGAAATGATCAAGAGGTATGTGAGGAGCTCATACAGGGAGACAGGAAGGACTCTGGGAAGATAGAACAGAGGGGGACACCAACAAGGAATATAATAACAAGTGGTGGATGACATACACACAACTGAGGAGGAGGTGAAGAAGCTGCTAAGTGACCTTGATACCTCAAAGGCAATGGGACCGGACAACATCTCCCCATGGATCCTTAGAGGGGGAGCAGAAATGCTGTGTCTGCCACCAACCACAATCTTCAACACATCCCTTGAAACTGGGCAGCTACCTGAGGTATGGAAGACCGCAAATGTAGTTCCCATTTTTAAAAAAGGAGACAGAAAAGATGCACTAAACTATAGACCAGTGTCACTGATGTGTATAGTATGCAAAGTCATGGAGATTATCAGGAGGAGAGTGGTGGAGCACCTGGTACGGAACAAGAGTATAAACGACAACCAGCATGGATTCATGGAAGGCAAATCCTGTGTCGCAAACCTTCCTGAGTTTCATGATAAAGTAACAGAAGTAAGACATGAGAGAGAAGGGTGGGTTGATTGCATTTTGTTGGACTGCAAGAAGGCCTTCGACATAGTATAACAGGAAGGGCATTGCAGTGGATCAGAGAATACCTGATAGGGAGGCAACAATGAGTCACGGTATGTGATGAGGTATCACAGCGGGCACCTGTGATGAGTAGATTCCCACAGGAGTCAGTCCTAGGACCAGTGCTAGTTTTGGTATATGTGAATGACATGATGGAAGAGATAGACTCAGAAGTGCCCCTGTTTGCATACGATGTTAAGTTAATGAGGAGAATTAAATCAGATGAGGATCAGGCAGGACTTCATAGAGACCTGGACAGGCTGGACACCTGGCCCAGCAACTGGCTTCTCAAATTTAACCTCGCCCAATGCAAAGTTCAGGGAAGGGCAAAGAAGACTGCAGACTGAGTATAGGCTTGGTGGCCAAAGACTGCAAACCTTGTTCAAGGAGAAAGATCTTGGGGTGAGTATAACACTGAGCATGTCTCTGGAAGCACACATCAACCAGATAACTGCTGCAGTATATGGGCGCCTGGCAAACCTGAGAATGCGTTCCGATACCTTAGTAAGGTATGTCATGCCCATACTGGAGTATACAGCACCAGTTTGGAACCCACACCTGGTCAAGCATGTCAAGAAATTAGAGAAAGTGCAAAGGTTTGCAACAAGGTTAGTTCCAGAACTAAGGGGAATGTCCTATGAAGAAAGGTTAAGGGAAATCAGCCTGACAACACTGAAGGACATGAGGGCTAGGGGAGACATGATAACGACATACAAAATACTGCATGGAATAGACAATGTGGAGAGAGACAGGGTGTTCCAGAGAGGGGACACAGAAACTAAGGGTCACATTTGGAAGTTGAAGACTCAGATGAGTCAAAGGGATGCTAGGAAGTATTTATTAAGTCATAAAGTAGTCAGGAAGTAGAATAGTCTAGCAAGTGATGTAGTGGAGGCAGGAACTATACATAGCTTTACTACGTCATTATCCCATGTGTCCCACAGAGTTCCTTGTGTGACTCAATTTGTGTTATCTTCCCAGATTTCCCATTCACATTTTATTATTTGTTAATAAGATACTTACTCTTTAATAATATCTGAATTACCAATTATTCCCACTTAACCCTTTCAGGGTCCAAGGCCCAAACCTGGAGTCACGCACCAGTGTCCAAGAATTTTCAAACAAAAAATTTGTTATTTTTTCTTATGAAATCGTAGAGAATCCTTTTGTGAAGGTAATAAAACAAAAAGTACGAAATTTGGTGGAAAATTGATGAAATTATGCTCTTGCGAATTTTGATGTGTCAGCGATATTTACGAATCGGCGATTTTGCCGACTTTGACTCCCATTTTAGGCCAATTACATTATTCCAATCAACCAAATTCTTAGCTATTTCACTAGTATTACTTCTATTCTATCGATTGAGCACAAGAAATCGCCAAGTCAACTGTTTCAACTACAAAATAAAGTGATCGGAAATTGTTAATTTGGCCAATTTAACACAAAGTTCAAAATATTCCAATTTCAAAATAGGCTCCAGAATAAACAATGTAGGTATTCCTGGAACTAAACTAACATTTCCTCTGTTCATTAGTTACATTTTGAGGCTTTACAAATAAATTCCATTTTGATTTTTTATTCACATAACGAATTTTTATTCACACCAAAAAATAGAAGATTTACTGTTATGCAATACTGTAATAATTGTATAAATATCATCACCATATTTGTGAATGTATATTAGACCCACCAGCTGACGTGTATTAGATGTGTGAGGTCGTTTGTTAACTCTTGAATATCGGCAAAAATTTAACATTTCCGCTACTTTGAGCTCAGTTTCAACCATTTCCAGAGCTAAAACCAATCAAAATCATCTCTATTTCTGTAATATGTCTTCCATTCTATCAAATGAGACCAAGAAATCGCAAATACAACTATAAAAAACATACGAAAAAACACTGCAAATTCGCTGTTTTAATCGAAAAATCATGATTTCAGTTTTTTCTCTCATTATACACAGTGTGCTGCAGGATCTGTTTTATGTGGTGCACACATACCACATAGATGTATTCTCTCATATCTAGGCCCAAATGTACCACTCACAGTTTATCAGAGTGAGCTGAGCTCATGGCGTAGATCTACGGTTTGGACACTCACCGTAAAGCCGTAGATCTACGGGACGGACCCTGAAAGGGTTAAAGCACTGTTATAATTCTTTTATTATCTTACCAAATTTTCCCTTTACTCCCAAATTACAAATATCTAACTAGTGTATGTTCCTATTACACTATTGTGCAATTCCTTGTACCATCTTTTATTAGCTAGTATCAACTGTCTCAAATAATATTTCTTTTTGTGATATTAATTGCTCAAATTTTATACTATAAGGCAAATCTTACTCTCAGATTAATTTTATATCATAGTGACTATCTGTCCTTTAAAAATTGTTTACCACTACTTAATTTAGTCCCATTATATATTTCTCCTGAAATAATTCTCTATATACCAATACATGTACAATGTACTGTCCTTTATTCAGTAATTGCTATACTCCTAATTTTAATAACAATTAAGGGGCTACTTTCAGGTGTTATAATATTTTTCCCTCTTGTCCATATAGTCACATTTGTTAAAATACTCCAGGTGCTATTGACTATCTCAGGTGCTACCGTTTTTTAATTTCATTCTTTTATTATTATATTCACTAGATCCTTTATTTTAGCTGTAAATATCTACCGTAGTTCGTATACTCACATTTGTTAAAATAATTAAGGTGCTATTAGATGCTTAAGTGTATAATTGAATTATCTTTTTTATAATAATCCCTAGTTCTTTTATATTTTTACAAGTTTTAGAATAATTACATAGTCTTATTCCTAAGTCTAGTTGTAGATTCACTATAAACCTTATAATACAGTGGACCCCCGCTTAACGATCACCTCCAAATGCGACCAATTATGTAAGTGTATTTATGTAAGTGCGTTTGTACGTGTATGTTTAGGGGTCTGAAATGGACTAATCTACTTCACAATATTCCTTATGGGAAAAAATTCGGTCAGTACTGGCACCTGAACATACTACTGGAATGAAAAAAGTTCGTTAACCGGGGGTCCACTGTATTTTACTCAGAAAATCTAGTTTGTAGAGTCACTCTCATCTTATGAGTACAGGCATAGATCCTGATGTAAACTTTTTACTAAATGAATTACACGAATCAAACAGCAACTGTAATTACTATACAGCAGACCAAGCAAAGACATTACTCAGAGCAAACAATAACATAACCATCTTCAACTACAATGTCAGAGCCTTGAGTAAACATATGACGACCTCACAGAATTACTCAATTCCCTTCATTCCAATATATCAATCATCACACTCACAGAAACCTGGCTTAAGCCTGATATTACAGATGTCTATGCCATTCCTGGCTACATGGCCATACACAACTGTAGAACAGACCAGCAAGGGGGAGGAACAGCTATATACTAATCAAATCAACTCAAATGTATCAAAAAATCTTGCACAAGGGATGAACATGGTGAATATATCATAGCCAAATTTAAATCAAAAGACCTGCAAAAACCAATCACAGTTATAAACATCTACAGAGTACCACAGTCAAACATTTACCACTTTAGTGAAAAACTAGGAAACATGATTACTGATGCACACATGAATAAAGACCACCTGCTACTAAGAGGTGATTTCAACAGAAACTTACTACACAACCAGGACCCACAAGTAACTGAATTCACAGACACTATGAGTAACTGCCTGTTGCTACCAACAAAATCTAAACTTACAAGAATCACCGAGACAAGTATCTCCTTAATAGACCACATCTGGACTAACACCATATCCCCTTTAAAATCAAGCATAATCACAGACAACATTACAGACCACTACCCAACCTTTCTCATAACTAATCTAGGTAAATTGCCCCAAGACATTACTAAATTTACCTTCAGACTACATAACGAGACAGCTGTTAACAACTTTATAGCAGCTATGAATAACATCGACTGGCAAAATGAGCTCAAAACATGTAAAGATATGAATGAATGTATAAATAATTTAAAAAAAAAAGCCCATTACCTCTACAACAAACATTGCCCCAAAAAACTAAACAGATCACAGCAAAGAGGCTGAATAATCCCTGGCTAACACCCAGCATCCTCAAATCCATTAACACAAAGCACAAATATGAAAAACAGTATAGAATGGGTCAAATAACTAGAGAACAGTCTAAACGTTACTCATCAGCTCTTACCAGCCTGATAAGATGATCTAAAAAATTGTATTATGAAAATAGATTACATAACATCGAAGGTGATATGAAAAAGACCTGGAAAACTCTATCTGAAATTCTTGGAACTAAAAAGTTATCCAAAATCAAAACAATCAAATTAACAAAATCAGATGAACCCCTACTCACACCTACTGAAACAGAAAACAGACTCAATGTTTTCTTCTCCAATATAGGGAAAAATCTAGCGAACAAAACACCAAGCTCAAACACCTGTCCATCAGACTACCTCATAGGTACCTACCCAAATTCGCTATTCCTAGCTCCAACCAACCCACCAAAAGTCTTGCTCATCATCAACACCCTTAAAAACAAGGCAGGAGACATAAACAACTTGCCTGCTTTTATGTATAAAAAAGCTTCTCAGGTATTGTCACCAATTATTGCAACGCTCTTAACAAATCCATTGAATCATTTACCTTCCCAAAAATCCTCAAAATAGTGAGGGTCACTCCGATCCATAAAGGAGGTGACCAAGCTGACTTGAATAACTATAGACCAATAACTAACTTACCACTGCTCTCTAAAATCTTTGAAAAATTAATTCATAGACGGATCTATTCCTACCTCGTTTCACACAACATATTAAACCCTTGTCAGTTTGGATTCAGGAATAATAAAAGCACAAATGATGCTATCATACGCATGCTAGAACTAATATATACCGCACTCGAAAAGAAAGGAGTCCCGCTGGGCATTTTCATTGATTTACATAAAGGTTTTGATACAGTCGACCTTGAACTGCTGTACTCTAAATTAATGCACTATGGTATCAGAGGTCACTCCCTCAACTACCTAAAGTCATACCTTAATAGCAGAACTCAATATGTGTATGCGAATGGTGGAAACTCTTCCACCCAACCAGTCACAGTAGGAGTCCCACAGGGAAGTGTCCTTGGACCACTCCTCTTTCTCATCTACATCAATGATCTACCGAATGCATCACAGCTACTCAAACCCATATTATTTGCAGATGACACTACATAAGTCTTCTCCCACCCAAACCCAATCATACTCGCTAACACTGTCAATGCCGAATTGCAGAAAATATCTGCCTGGATGATGACTAATAAACTTACCCTGAATACTGATAAAACCTATTTTATTCGCTTTGGAAACAAAGTTGCAAATGTTCCACTTAACATAACGCTAAACGGATCACCAGTCACGAGACTTGCAGAGGGAAAATTCCTAGGTATCCACCTTGACAGTAGCCTTAAGTTCCAGACAAATATACAACAAATCACCAAGAAAATCTCTAAGACTGTAGGCATACTATCAAAGATACGGTACTACATTCCACAATCAGCTCTCCTGGCACTGTACCATTCACTCATATACCCTTACCTCATATATGGAATTTGTGCATGGGGGTCAACAACATTAAATCACCTAAGACCTCTAATAACCCAGCAAAAGGCAGCAGTCAGAGTGATAACAAATTCCCACTCCCAACAGCATACTCCACCAATTTTCAAAAGTCTAAATCTGCTCACCATTAAGAACATCCATACTTATTCATGTGCCTACTGCATACATAGAACAATACACGCAAATATAAACCCTCCACTCAAACTTCTCACCAACCTTAACAGGACACATGACCATAACACAAGACATAGATCTCTTTTTGATGTACCCCATGTCCATATCACACTGTAAAAACTCTATGCACATAAAGGACCCCAAAATATGGAATTCATTACCAGAAGATATTAAAGTAACCCAGTCTGAAAATAAATTTAAGACTTTTCTCAAAAGCCACTTAATCACCCTAGACTAAATGCTCAATACTCAGTACTCACATACTCAATACATATTCCCATATCATAATTTCAACAATTACTTTCGAACCTTTTATCCTTTGTTGACAGGAATATAATTGAATCATCGTTTCACAAAAAGCGTTTTTGAATATATGAATATATCTTTTGTCTTATATAAATTAGATTCACTTATAATTAATAGTCTACTGTACAACTGATATAATTCTTAGTGTTAAGTAGTCAGTAAGCCAATAATGTTAAGTCGGCCCATAATGCCTAGGCATGATAGAGGCTCTCTTTGCCTTGCAACCCATTATTGTAAATGCATAATCTCAATGTACTATTTGCAAAGACATAAATAAATAAATAGTTTTAAGACAAAGTATGATGAAGCTCATGGAGCAGGAAGAGACAGGACCTAAACAAACACAAGAACAAATGAAGTTTATTTCTTTGCAAGGTTACATTGAGATTATGAAATTACAGTAATGGGGTACAGTGCAAAGAGAGGCGCTATCATGCCTAGTCATTATGGGCAGACTTAATTTAATGGCTTACATACTACTTAATACAAATGAAATTGATCAAAGTTTGTTTTAAGTTATACATCATCTTTGTTCATAGCAGACAGTAGTTTTACTCTAATTACAATAGTTTCAATAATGAATATTGAGATTAAATTATGGAATATAACATTGTGAGTTGTAGAAAGTAGTAAACAGTATGAGAATGTTACAATTGGGTGTAAGGCAGTATTGTTTTTGGTAGGTATTTATACTACAAAGTAGGATTAATAATGTATGAACTTTGGGCATCTAGATTTGAAGTTTTAAGATTTGGATAATATTTTGGTAAAGTTAAATATTGAGTATTGAGTATTTAGTTTAGGGTGAGTAGGTGGTTTTTGAGAAGAGCTATAAATCGGTGTTCAGACCTGGTTACTTTAGTATTTACTGGTAATGAATTCCAAATTTTGGGGCCCTTTATGTGCATGGAGTTTTTACACAGTGAGATGTGGACACAGGGTACATCAAATACAGACATGTGTCTTGTATTGTGGTTGTTTCTGCTGTTAAGGTTGGTGAGGAGAAGTTTGAGTGGAGGGTTTATGTTTGAGTGTAGTGTTCTATGTATGTAGTAGACACATGAATATGTATGGTGGTGGAGTATGCTGTCGGGAGTGGGAATTTGGTATTCTGACTGCAGCCTTTTGCTGGGTTATTAGTGGTCTTAGGTGATTTAATGTTGTTGATCCCCATGCACAAATTCCATATGTGAGATAAGAGTAGATGAGTGAATGATACAGTGCAAGGAGAGCTGATTGTGGAACATAGTACCATATCTTTGATAGTATGCTCGCTGTCTTAGAGATTTTCTTAGAAATTTGTCGTATGTGTGTCTGGAATTTGAGGCTACTGTCAAGGTGGATTCCTAGGAATTTTCCCTCTGTGAGTCATGTGATGGGTGATCCATTTAGCGTTAAGTGGAACATTTGCAGCTCAGTTGTCAGTATTGAGGGTAAGCTTATTTGTCATCATCCAGGTAGATATTTTCTGCAATTCAGCATTAACAGTGTTAGCCAGTATGACTGGTATTGGTTTGAGTAGCTGTGATGCATTTGGTAGGTCATTGATGTAAATGAGAAAGAGGAGTGGGCCAAGGACACTTCCTTGGGGGACACCAACTGTGATTGGTTGAGTGGAAGAGTTAGCTTCATTTGTGCACACATATTGGTTTCTGTTACTAAGGTATAAATTTACGTAGTTGAGGGAGTGCCTGCTTATACCATAGTGTGTTAATTTAATGTGCAGAAAATCATGATCATCTGTATCAAAAGCTTAACGTAAATCAATGAAGATTCATAGCGGGACTTCTTTCTTCTCAAGAACGGTGTATATTAGCTCTAACTTGTGTATAAAAGCATCATTTGTGCTTTTATTAGTCCTGAATCCAAACTGACAGGGATTTAGTATGTTCTGTAAGATGTGGTAGGAATAGATCTGCCTATGAACTAATTTTTCAAAGATTTTAGAGAGCAAAGGTAAGTTAGATATTTGTCTATAGTTATTCAAGTCTGTTTGATTTCCTGCCTTGCTTTTAAGGGTGTTGATGATGAGCGAGACTTCTGTTGGGTTAGTTGGAGCTAAGAATAGTGTATTCAGGTACGTACCCGGGAGGTAGTCTGATGGATGGGTGTTTGAGCTTGGGATTTTGCTTGCTAGATTCTTTCCTATGGTGGAGAAGAAAACATTTGAGTCTGCTGTTTCAGTTTTTAGGAGTAGGGGTTCATCTGAATTTGTTAATTTGAGTTTTTTGTTTTTGGATATCTTTTTAATTCCTAGAATTTCAGATAGGGTTTTCCAGGCCTTTTCATATCACCTTTTATGTTATGTAATCTGTTCTCATAATACAATTTTTTTGACCTTATCAGGCTGGTAAGGATTGATGAGTAATGTTTAGAATAGCCTCTGGTTATTTGGCCCATTCTATACTGTTTTTCATATAGGTGCTTCGTGTTAATGGATTTAAGGATGCTGGGTGTTAGCCAGGGACTGTTTAGTTTCTTAGCTGTGATCTGTTTAGTTTTTTGGGGCAATGCTTGTTATAGAGGTAATGGGTTTTTTGTAGAAAATTATTAATACAGTGGACCCTCGCCTAACGAATGCATCGCATAACGTTAAATCCACCTAACGAAGTGTTTGAACATAAAAAATTTGCCCTGCCTAATGATAAAAAAAAAACTCGCCTAACGTGATTCGTCCGGGACCTGTTCACGCTGCCCCATGGGTGCCAGTGTTTACAAGCCAGCCAGTGCAGTCGCATATACGCATACATTTGGTACATTTCTCATTATCCCAGTGTTTTTAGTGCTTGTAACTGCAAAATAAGTCACCATGGACCCCAAGAAAGCTTCTAATGCCAACCCTGTGGTAAAAAGGGTGAGAATTAGTATGGAACTGAAAAAAGAGATTAAGGAAATGTGTGCAAAGTGTGTTGAGCTACAAACCTTTATGGATGAAAATCACCCTAACACAGCTATTGCAAGCCGTGCTGGTGACTATTATAATGACAATGTTGTGGCCCATTTTAGGCAAATCTTAAAGGAACGCGAGGTACAGAGTTCTATGGACAGATTTGTTGTGTGACAGAGGTCCAGTGACTCTCAAGCTGGTCATATCGGAATTAAAAGAAGGGAAGTAACCCCAGAAAAGGACTTGCTCCCTCAAATCCTCATGGAAGGGGATTCCCCTTCCAAACAATGACAGCTTCCACCATCTCCCCTCCTCCCATCCCATCAGTTATCACCAGATCTTCAATAAAGGTAAGTTCATGTATTCTTTATTTACTAGAGTAGTAATTGTGCATCTCTTCTTCTTTTTGGGTGTATAAAAATGTATATTTCATGTGGTAATTTTTTTTTTCATACTTTGGGGTGTCAGGAACAGATTAATTTGATTTCCATTATTTCTTATGAGAAAATTAATTCGGCTATCGATAAATTCGGCTAACAATGAGCTCTGAGGAACGGATTAATATCGTTAGGCATGGATCCACTGTACATTCATCAGTATCTGTATATGTTTCTAGCTCATTATTCCAGTTGATGTTACTCATAGCTGTTATAAAGTTATTAACTGCAGTCTCATTATGTAGTCTGAAGGTAACTCTTAGTGTCTTGGGGCAATTTACCTAGGTTGGTTATGAGAAAGGTAGGGTAGTGGTCTGTGGTATTGTCTGTGATAATGCCTGATTTTAAAGGGGATATGGTGTTAGTCCAGATGTGGTCTAATAAGGAGACACCTGTCTTGGAGATTCTTGTGGGTTTTGTTATTGTTGGTAGCAACAAGCAGTTACTCAGTGTTTGTGAATTTGGTTACTTGTGGGTCCTGGTCATGTAGGAGATTTATGTTGAAATCTCCTGTGAGCAGCAAATGGTCTTTGTTCATGTGCACATCAGTTATCATGTTTCCTAATTTGTCACTAAAATGGTAAATGTTCAACTGTGGTACTCTGTAGATGTTTATGTCTGTGAGGGTTTTTTGCAGGTCTTTTGATTTAAATTTAGCTATTATATATTGTCCATGTTCGTCCCTTTTGCAAGAATTATTGATATATTCAAGTTGATCTGAGTAGTATATAGCTATTCCACCCCCTTGCTGGTCTGTCCTACAGTTGTGTATGGCTGTGTAACCAGGAATGGCATAGACATCTATAGTACCAGGCTTTAGTCAGGTTTTGGTGAGTGTGATGATTGACATACTGGTGTGCAGGGAACTGAGTAATGCTGTGAGGTCATCGTAATGTTTGTTCAAAGATCTGACATTGTAATTAAAGATAGTTATGTTATTGTTGGTTCTGAGTATTGTCTTTGCTTGGTCTGCTGTATAATAATTACAGTTGCTGTTCAATGCATGTAAGTCATTTAATAAAAGGTTGATATCAGGATTAATGCTTGTAATCATAAGATTGTGTGTGATTCTACAACTAGACTTTTGAACAAAGTATTATGTTGGACTTAATATTATGAAACTAAACTTATTTATCTTACTAGCTAATGGATTGTTTCAAGTAGTTTTTAAAGCAAAAAATTTTTTTAAAGAGATACTGTTGGCTCTTAATATGGTACACTTTTATGATATAATATTGAACTGTTGTATAATACTGAACACAATAATATTGATCAGTACTGAAAGTGATAATTCAAATTAATAGTCTGTAGGTAGTGGTAGTCAAAAGAGAAAATAAAGAAACAAAACTTAATAGTTTATAAATAGTAGATTAAAATAAGCAATTATATACTAGTACAGGGATATTGCTAACTCTTATTATGGGACAAGTTTGACAATATAAACTTGCACTGGTTATCTGTTCTATAATAATAGTTTATAATGGTAAGAAAGTAATGGTAAATTAAAAGAAGATAAAAAAATGAAAAGAGGGTTAGTTAAAAATTATTATAATACAGTTATGATGATGCAATATTGCACTGGGTGTATTATAAGGTTATAAAGATGTGAGACAAATACTTGATTTTAAAACTAAAATAAAGAAAATATAACAGTATCTGAATTAGCACCTTAATGAGCACCTTATGTGTCTAATAACTGAGAATCAAATATTGCTATTCACTAACAAATATGAAGGTAAGGGTTAGAATTAATATTAAAGCTGAAAGTGTACAAGGCACTGGGTATAAGGTTCAATGAGAAGTTTACTTAAATGCACTTGTTAGTAAAATAGTAAAATTTGGGGTTTAAAAAAACAAGTAGAGGAATAAATGTAAACACTATAAAGGGTAGTGGCCTTAAGGTGTAAATCTGTCTATTTGTATGTGTATTTATTTGTATGTGTATGTGTATGAAATAATTTTACCGCTTCTAGCAGTAACTGTTTGGGTGTATGATAGAGCGCCTAAAATCCCATTAGCTTATGAATTTGGTCAGAGAATCACTTATTTTTTAACAAATCTGGTTGGGCATTAAGGGCAACTAGAGACTCTGTCAGCTTTTGAATCCGGTCATTAGTTCAATTAATTTTTTGGATAAATCTGGTTAGTGGATCACTTACTTTTGAACGAATCTGGTCAATGTTTTTGGACTAGATCGTGAAAGGACTAATGGAATGTTATTTAACAGAGTAATAGGTGTTCAGTTTGATACAAAAAGTATAATTTGCGTGTTGGAGAAACCAGTGACTTCTGGCAGCTCCTACCGATGATGAATGGCCTGAGATGGTCCTGTATCACTGTATTTTATTAATATTCCTCACTTTGTTCCTAATTCCACCACACTAATTTTTTATGATACTACTATTTAGCTGAGGTATAGTGACTCGGGTAGAAAGTTATATTTCGATCTCTATCAACTCCACAATACAGCAGTTTCATAATTATGCTCCACCTATTTCTGAAAGTTCCACCAGTGACCCCATAATATCTTAGTGTTAAAATCCTAATTTTTTTATTACCCCCCCCCCCCAAAAAAAAAAAAATCTTATTCTATGGTATCACTGATTATACATAGGGTAACTTAGCAGTGGGTTATGTTCCAGACCACCACTGTACAGCAAATATTGCCATAGCGTGAATCACAGCCTTTTATTCACTTGCTAGTTCATGTAAAAGCCTGAAAGCATGTTTGCACTATCATTTTTTAAGTGTGCAAAAGCAAAAATAATTAATAAAAAAGTGCTACAGTACTGTATTGTGAACTCTTTTTGCTAGTATTAAAAAACTTAGGGGTGATTGTACTGTACTTAATAATTACAATAATAACAATAACACAAGTAAAAAGTTTGAAAAATTTTGAAAACTGCCAGAATATGACACTGAAACACAAAGTACACAAATGCTGTAAACAGACTGAGCACAGGTAACAAAATGGTGCTAAAAGTAATAAACATAAATATACATGTAATTGACAAGTGCCATATTAGAGAAGCACTCTACAGCAGTGCCTCAAAGCAAGGTATACCTATATCTTGTAATGTGTATACAGTGGACCCCCGCATAGCGACTTTAATCCGTGCAAGAGGGCTGATTGTTATGCGAAATGTTCGGTATGCGAATGAATTTTCCCCATAAGAAATAATGGAAATCAAATTAAACCGTGCAAGACACCCAAAAGTATGAAAAAAAAAATTTTACCACATGAAATATACATTTTCCTACACACAAAGAGAAGGATACATGCACAAGAGTAGAGTAATACATGCACAATATATATTGTGCATGTACTACTCTACAAAATGAAGAATAAATGACACTTACCTTTATTGAAGATGCAGCAGTGACTGATGAGACACTGTGTCCTGGGAGTGCCTTTTCCTCCTGAGTACTGTAGGTCCTGTTTGGCATTTTCTTCCAGAACAGGCCTTATCACACTGTGTATGCCACTACGATTCTTAAATCTCTCAAACCAACCTTTGCTGGCTTTAAATTCACCAATATGAGCACTAGTTCCAGGCATTTTTCCCTGTTCACCTGGGTGTTAGTCGACTGGTGTGGGTTGCATCCTGGGAGACAAGATTAAGGACCCCAATGGAAATAAGTTAGACAGTCTTCGATGACACTGACTTTTTTGGGTTATCCTGGGTGGCAAATCCTCTGGGGTTAATTGTTTCTTGGTATTCTCAATAAGCCACACCAACAACGGTGCTACAGCAGCAGCAGCAGCTGACGGTGGTACAGCAGCAGCAGCAGCTGACGGTGGTACAGCAGCAGCAGACGATGCTACAGCAGCAACAGACGATGCTACAGCAGCAGCAGACGATGCTACAGCAGCAACAGACGATGCTACAGCAGCAACAGACGATGCTACAGCAGCAACAGACGATGCTACAGCAGCAACAGACGATGCTACAGCAGCAGCAGACGATGCTACAGCAGCAGCAGACGATGCTACAGCAGCAGCAGATGATGCTACAGCAGCAGCAGACGATGCTACAGCAGCAGCAGACGATGCTACAGCAGCAACAGACGATGCTACAGCAGCAACAGACGATGCTACAGCAGCAGCAGACGATGCTACAGCAGCAGCAGACGATGCTACAGCAGCAGCAGACGATGCTACAGCAGCAGCAGACGATGCTACAGCAGCAGCAGACGATGCTACAGCAGCAGCAGACGGTGCTACAGCAGCAGCAGATGGTGCTACAGCAGCAGCAGACGGTGCTACAGCAGCAGCAGACGGTGCTACAGCAGCAGCAGACGGTGCTACAGCAGCAGCAGACGGTGCTACAGCAGCAGCAGACGATGCTACAGCAGCAGCAGACGATGCTACAGCAGCAGCAGACGATGCTACAGCAGCAGCAGACGATGCTACAGCAGCAGCAGACGATGCTACAGCAGCAGCAGACGATGCTACAGCAGCAGCAGACGGTACTACAGCAGCAGCAGCAGCTGACGGTGGTACAACAGCAGCAGCAGCTGACAGTGCAGCAGCAGCTGACAGTGCAGCAGCAGCTGTACCACCAATAGTAGCGATGGTTGATTGGGGTTTATTATACAACCTGGCCAGCTCGGAGACACTCACTCCACTTTCATACTTATCAATGATCTTTTTCTTCATCTCTATAGTAATTCTCACCCTTATTGCTGTAGGGTTGGCACTAGAAGCTTTCTTGGGGCCCATGGTCACTTATTTTCCAGAAAAAATCACCAAAAACACTGTAATAATATGAAATGTTCCGATTGTATGCTTGGATGTTACCGCGGAGGCTGGCTGGTAAACAATGCCACTGGCGGGACATGTGAGCGTGGCTCAGGCCGCACATTGGACGCGTCTCGGACGAAGAGCAGTGAGCGGGTTTTTGGGCGGTATGCGAGGCAAAATTTTTGCGAAAAAAGCGAGCGGTATGCGGATTGTACGGTATGCGATGCGTGCGGTATGCGGGGGTCCACTGTATTTTTAAAGTTCCTATTTATATCATATATTAGATCCTTGTTTAAATTTTACCCAGAATGCTGTGAATCCTGTGGATCTTCAGATTGGATGTTTTGTGTATGTGGTAATTTGAAATAAAGAATTGAATTGTATTATATAAAGAATTGTATTGTACCTTATTTTTCAGGGAGCCGAGTGGTAGCCAGAAAGTGCTAAGAGATGCAGTTTCTCGTAAAGATTATCAGGAGTGTAAAAAGCAAATAGAGGAAGGTGCAGATGTTAAATTCAAGCATAAAGATGGGTCAACGCTACTTCATATTCTGGCTGAAAAGTATTCCAAGAAAGAAGCCAGAGCCCAAAATATACCTTTTCTCCTACTTCAGAATGGTGCAATTGTAAATGATAAGGACAAGAATGGAGATACCCCTCTGCATATTGCAGCAAGAGAGGGTCTTCGGAACCTTTGCACCATTTTGCTGGACCATCAAAAAATAAATGGAAGAAGTACTGATAAACTAATAAACATGAAAAATAACAAGTCTATGACCCCTTTGCATTTTGCTGCTCAAAGGGGTGAACTTGAAACACTAAATTTGCTTATTGAAGAAGGAGCTGATACTAACATTAAAGACCACCAAAAGTACCTTCCTCTTCACCATGCTGCTGAGAGGGGTTATTCTGAGTGTTGCAAGGTACTTATTAGTTTCTACCCAAGTGATGCAGTTAGAGCTGTTGACGAAATTTCACCTGTTATTTTGGCTGCAAAGAAAGGCCATTATCGGTGCTATCAAGAAATGGTTCATGCTAACATAAATTTGGATCTCAAAGATGTTGCAGGTAACACAGCACTTCATATAGCAGCTAAGTTAGGATTTGAAAAGTTTGTTACATTGCTTTGTGATACACTTGCTCCTTTAAATACCCAAAACAATGCTGGAAACACACCAATAATGGAAGCTGTAATTAAAAATAAAGCTAATTGTGTCAATGTGCTGATAAATAGCCATGCTGCCCTAAGTATTAAAAACAAAGCCAAGAGCCATGTTCTTCATTTGGCAGCTGCTAAAAAGGCTGATGAATGTATGGAATATTTGCTTAAGAATGAGGGAGTGAAGAAGGTAATAAATGAAAAAGATAAGGACGGTAATACAGCTCTTTTTATTGCAGTAAAAAAGCGCAATGAAAAATGTGCAGTTTTGCTAATGAATGCTGGTGCTTCACCTAAAATTGTATGTCAACAAAAGCTTTCACTTCTCCATCTTGCTGCAGAAAATGCTAAAATAATATTGACAGAAAAACTCTTAACTGTACAAGACTTAGATGTAAATGTCACAAACAAAGACAAAGAGACTCCATTGCATCATGCAGCCCGTGGAGGGTCCAGTGAGATATGCCATATGCTTTTACGGAAAGGTGCCTATATAAATGCTAAAGACAAAAATGGTAGAACTGCTTTACACATGAGTGCTTATCAAGGTCATTGCAGCATAGTCAGGCTCCTCATAAAGCAAGGTGCAGATAAACGTGCCAAAGATGATACAAATTCTACAGCTCTTCATGCTGCTGCAGCTAAGGGGAATCAAGTGTGTTGTGAAATACTAATTGATGCTAATAAAACACTATATAAAGAACAGGACAAAAGGAAAAGATATCCTTTAGATGTTGCTTTTCTAAAGGGTCATGATGATGTCTTTAAGTTTCTTCTTCAAATTCTGCCATACAGAAATATAAGCACAATGCCAAAAGATCTACAGGAGCACCTCCACTCTCATACACATAAGGCTGTCAAAGATAGAAACAGGTAAGATCCTTACCTGTTTTAAGTGTCCTTTTTTCCTGAACATTTAAATATAGCATATTTACAGTCAGGAAAAATATTGTTATGGAAGGATAAGATGATTATCTAAGGCAGTTGTTTCCCAATCTTTTATCTGTGATGATTTTTTTTTAGCTTCTCCATGGTTTTTAATTCTCCATTTAAAATTGCAGCACCTTATTCATGAGCAAGGATTTAATAAACATTGAAAACTAATGAAATTGTAGTTGTTGTATGTAAAATTCACATAAATAAAATTTAATTAAGCAATATTAATATGAAATTCTTGAAGTTATGTACATTATCCAGATTTTTTTTTTTTTTTTTTTTTCAACAAGTCGGTCGTCTCCCACCGAGGCAGGGTGACCCAAAAAAAGAAAGAAAATCCCCAAAAAGAAAATAATTTCATCATCATTCAACACTTTCACCACACTCACACATTATCACTGCTTTTGCAGAGGTGCTCAGAATACAACAGCTTAGAAGCATATACATATAAAGATACACAACATATCCCTCCAAACTGCCAATATCCCAAACCCCTCCTTTAAAGTGCAGGCATTGTACTTCCCATTTCCAGGACTCAAGTCCGACTATATGAAAATAACCGGTTTCTCTGAATCCCTTCACTAAATATTACCCTGCTCACACTCCAACAGATCGTCAGGTCCCAGGTATCATTCGTCTCCATTCACTCCTATCTAACACGCTCATGCACGCTTGCTGGAAGTCCAAGCCCCTCACCCACAAAACCTCCTTTACCCCCTCTTTCCAACCCTTTCGAGGACGACCCCTACCCCTCTTTCCTTCCCCTATAGATTTATATGCTTTCCATGTCATTCTACTTTGATCCATTCTCTCTAAATGACCAAACCACCTCAACAACCCCTCTTCTGCCCTCTGACTAATGCTTTTATTAACTCCACACCGTCTCCTAATTTCCACACTCCGAATTTTCTGCATAATATTTACACCACACATTGCCCTTAGACAGGACATCTCCACTGCCTCCAACCGTCTCCTCGCTGCTGCATTTACTACCTAAGCTTCACATCCATATAAGAGTGTTGGTACTACTATACTTTCATACATTCCCTTCTTTGCCTCCATAGATAACGTTTTTTGACTCCACATATACCTCAACGCACCACTCACCTTTTTTCCCTCATCAATTCTATGATTAACCTCATCCTTCATAAATCCATCCGCCGACACTTCAACTCCCAAGTATCTGAAAACATTCACTTCTTCCATACTCCTCCTCCCCAATTTGATATCCACTTTTTCTTTATCTAAATCATTTGATACCCTCATCACCTTACTCTTTTCTATGTTCACTTTCAACTTTCTACCTTTACACACATTCTCAAACTCATCCACTAACCTTTGCAATTTTTCTTTAGAATCTCCGATAAGCACAGTATCATCAGCAAAAAGTAACTGTGTCAATTCCCATTTTGAATTTGATTCCCCATAATTTAATCCCACACCTCTCCCGAACACGCTAGCATTTACTTCTTTTACAACCCCATCTATAAATATATTAAACAACCATGGTGACATTACACATCCCTGTCTAAGACCTACTTTTACCGGGAAGTATTCTCCCTCTCTTCTACATACCCTAACTTGAGCCTCACTATCCTCATAAAAGCTCTTTACAGCATTTAGTAACTTACCACCTATTCCATATACAGGAGGGCCCCACTTGTACGGCGGGTTAGGTTCCAGGCTACCGCCGTAAAGTGGAACACCCTTTTTTTCCACTTACAAATGCTTACAAACACTAGATAACAAGTTTACACTAACATATATTATGTTAGCAATAGAACCAGGCATCAAAAAACAATAAAAAAGTACAATACACACACAGTGCACTCATTACTTACCTTAAAATATTTATAGTCTTAATCTAGGGTGAGACAAATAGTATTTATTGTAAGAAATCAAGTGTGGTATGTATGGTGTCAGCCAGGCTACCATACCAGGCCACCCCACCCACACATACTATTCTATGATATTTAAGCATCCCAGAGTGATAAAATGTATATACAGTTCACTCATTACTTACCTTAAAATATAGGGTGAGACAAGTAGTATTTATTGTAAGAAATCAAGTGTGGTATGTATGGTGTCAGCCAGGCTACCATACCAGGCCACCCCACCCACACATACTATTCTATGATATTTAAGCATCCCAGAGCGATAAAATGTATATACAGTTCACTTATTACTTACCTTAAAATATAGGGTGAGATGAGTAGTATTTATTGTAAAATATCAAGTGTGGTCAGCCAGGCTACCATTCCAGAGAGAAAGAATGAGTGCATGAGAGAGGACAGCAGAGTTATGTAAACAAACCAGGCGAAGGTAAGTTTTGTAAACAGTGTACACGTCTGGTTTGTGTACAAGTTACATTGTGTACAGGTTGTCTCTACATTGATACAGTAGAATAAATAAAGAAGAACACTCCCATTCTCATGTAACATCATTTTGAGAAGAAATGATGCTCTGAGTGAAGTCAATGGAAGTAAGTCACTCTGACTTTTTTGGGTTATCCTAGGTTCTCTACACATATGTTGTTATGTATTTATGTTATGTATCGTGTTTATTATATAATTTTGAAAAAAATATCAAGGATGGATTAATGAAAATGTGTATATTAACGTAATATACAACATTTAATGATACACCGAGCTCAGACAGCGTAAACAAACTGAACAGGTTGTGGACGATCACTCGGTCAGGCGAAATAGACGGTATTAATATGTGTCCAGTTTTAGTTCATTTATGTACATTTGTAAGAGTTTGTGAAACTTTTACCTTATAATATTTTTATTATTATAATAATTAAATCACGAAACAAATACTCTTACACTGTGTACAAGTTAGTACAGAATTATAGCTATAAAGTGAAGGCATACGAAAGGAATATTTTTCTACAGTTATCCCTAGTAACAGGTGACGGGCTAGAGAAAACGTAATTCTTCCGACACTTCTACAAACCGTTTGGTAAACATCTCATATATATTTGTATAAATTTTTATACTGTGGGTGCATGTATCATGTTTGTGTTACATAATGTGTTTCTTATATAATTTTGAAAAAAATATCATAGATAGATTAAGGGAAATGTCTATATTAACGTAATATGCGACATTAATGCGCCCAAGAGATTATTATTACTATTATTATTACTATTATTATTATTATTATTATTATTATTATTATTATTATTGCATCAAGAGTAGAGAGACTCTTAGTGATTTTAATGTGTACCTACATGCCAGCACAGTGTGTAAGTTTATTTAGGTACAGGTGTACACAAGTTTAATTATCAAGTACAATACATATAAAATATAAAATAACTTTAAAACACTTGAAATTTTGGAAAGTTTCCAGACATAATAAGGAGATGTGCTCAGGGAGAATGTAAACAAACTCGGTGGGCCGCTGTGACCGTATTAGAAAGACAGGTGGGGGGAGCCGTATAGCGAGTTTTGGTCATAATTTGAAATGTCCATATTAGCGGAACGCCGTAAAGCGAAACCCGTAAAGCGGGGCCCTCCTGTACTTGCAACATCTGCCACATTGCTCCTCTATCCACTCTATCATATGCCTTTTCTAAATCCATAAATGCAATAAAAACTTCCCTACCTTTATCTAAATACTGTTCACATATATGTTTCAATGTAAACACTTGATCTACACATCCCCTACCCACTCTGAAGCCTCCTTGCTCATCCACAATTGTACATTCTGTCTTACTTCTAATTCTTTCAATTATAACCCTACCGTATACTTTTCCTGGTATACTCAGTAAACTTATTCCTCTATAATTTTTACAATCTCTTTTGTCCCCTTTCCCTTTATATAAAGGGACTATACATGCTCTCCACCAATCCCTAGGTACCTTCCCCTCTTTTATACATTTATTAAACAAAAGTACCAACCACTCCAACACTATATCCCCCCCTGCGTTTAACATTTCTGTCATGATCCCATCAGTTCCAGCTGCTTTACCCCCTTTCATTCTACGTAATGCCTCACGTACCTCCACCACACTTACATTCTGCTCTTCTTCACTCCTAAAAGATGATATACCTCCCTGGCCAGTGCATGAAATTACCGCCTCTCTTTCTTCCTCAACATTTAAAAGTTCCTCAAAATATTCTCGCCATCTACGTAATACCTCCCTCTCCCCATCTACTAACTCCCCTACTCTGTTTTTAACTGACAAATCCATACTTTCCCTAGGCTTTCTTAACTTGTTTAACTCACTCGAAAATTTTTTCTTATTTTCATTAAAATTTCTTGACAGTGCCTCTCCCACTCTATCATCTGCTCTCCTTTTGCACTCTCTCACCACACTCTTCACCTTTCTTTTACTCTCCATATACTCTGCTCTTCTTATAACACTTCTACTTTGTAAAAACCTCTCGTAAGCTACCTTTTTCTCTTTTATCACACCCTTTACTTCTTCATTCCACCAATCACTCCTCTTTCCTCCTGCCCCCACCCTCCTATGACCACAAACTTCTGCCCCACATTCTAATACTGCATTTTTAAAACTATTCCAACCCTCTTCAAGCCCCCCACTACTCATCTTTGCACTAGCCCACCTTTCTGCCAATAGTCGCTTATATCTCGCCCGAACTTCCTCCTCCCTTAGTTTATACACTTTCACCTCCCTCTTACTTGTTGTTGCCACCTTCCTCTTTTCCCATCTACCTCTTACTCTAACTGTAGCTACAACTATCAAGATATTCATATCAATTTTATTAAAATCAATTTATACAAATCCTTTACAAGCCATACCAGCACATATGTATCTGCAGCATGATATGTACAGTCAAACCATAACATTACTGCACTGTATACAAATACTAAAGATTTATTCAGATTCAAAGTTTGAAAAGCTTATTTCTTTGCATAGTACAGTGGAACCTCGGTTTTTATCTTTAATCCATTCTAGAAGGCTGGCCGAGAACCAATTTGTTTGAAAACTGAAGTAATATTTCCAATAAGAAATAATGCAAATCCAATTAATCCGTTCCAGACACCCAAAAATATTAACAAAAAAATACATTTTATAGAGAATAACTATAGTTTTACATTCAGAAAACAATGAGAAATAAATATAAAGCACTAATGAAATAGATAAATGAACATTTAAATCACTTTTACCTTTATTGAAGACTCTTGTTGGCATATGGAAGACGGCGAGGAGGGGAGAGAGAGGAGAGGTTATCTCTACCACCATCACTACCACCCTCTACCACCATCACTACCACCCTCTGCCACCATCACTACCACCCTCTGCCACCATCATTACCACCCTCTGCCACCATCATTATCACCCTCTACCACCATCACTACTGTGGAAAATTACATTTACCTGGATGTATCTCATTAGATACATACCAGTAAATGGTAACAAAGATGATTATTATTTATCAAAGTTACAGAAACAAGTAGGAAATTTTGGGACACCTAGGTCACAAAAAATGTCCCCCTTCGATACCTTCAACTGTCATATCCACAAGTTGCTCTAGACCTATATTAATTGCAAATGAAATATACATCACCAGAAATTCTGGTAAAATTTAATATAAATATGTGGACTGCACATTAAAATTAATAAATGATTATATATACACATTTAGGTAACAGAAGGAGAATTTATAGTAATAACACTCACCAATTAGTCTGGAGATTATTGTGTGTCATGTACAGAAGCCCCCCTGTCTAAATTTATGAAAAAATTACTGGCCAGAATTCTAAACATAAACCTAGACATCTTATCTGAGGTTCCTGGAGCTGTCCTGTCCATCTGCTTAATGCTCACGTTATGCAGGATTGCACATCCAACAATTTCAGCTCCTATTTGAGAGGTTTTAAGAACAATAAAACCCCTAGAGTGACGAAAATTATGCACATTACATTAGCGTGCCTGTACCACATTCAAAAATAAGGGCATCTCCACCCTGCCCCTCAGCGCAGGTGCAGAGCTTCCCTCTTGATTCTCTTCTTTTAAAAATACACTTTAGAGCAAAGTAATGTATTAATCAGGGATATTTACATTATAAAATTATACAGAATAAATTTTGGGAAATTATTTTCCACAACTACCACCCTCTGCCACCATCACTGCCACCCTCTCCCACCATCACTACCAATTTCTACCACTATCACTACCACCATCACTACAAACAAACAAACAAACAGACAAACAAAATTTATTTCTTTGCAAGATTACATTGAGATTATGAAATTACAATAATGAGTTGCAGTGCAAAGAGCCACTATCATGCCTGGGCATTATGGGCAGACTTAATTTAATGGCTTACAGACTACTTAATAGTAAAGAAATTGATCATATTTTAAGTTGTACATCTTTTTTTTTATTATTTATAGTTGACAGTAATTTTACTCTAATTACGATAGTTTCAATAATATATATTGAAATTATATTTGGAAAAGGCATATGACAGGGTGGATAGGGAGGCAATGTGGCAGATGTTGCAGGTGTATGGTATAGGAGGTAGGTTACTGAAAGCAGTGAAGAGTTTTTACGAGGATAGTGAGGCTCAAGTTAGAGTATGTAGGAAAGAGGGAGATTATTTCCCAGTAAAAGTAGGCCTTAGACAAGGATGTGTGATGTCACCGTGGTTTAATATATTTATAGATGGGGTTGTAAGAGAAGTAAATGCGAAGGTCTTGGCAAGAGGCATGGAGTTAAAAGATAAAGAATCACACATAAAGTGGGAGTTGTGACAGTTGCTCTTTGCTGATGACACTGTGCTCTTGGGAGATTCTGAAGAGAAGTTGCAGAGGTTGGTGGATGAATTTGGTAGGGTATGTAAAAGAAGAAAATTAAAAGTGAATACAGGAAAGAGTAAGGTTATGAGGATAACAAAAAGATTAGGTGATGAAAGATGGATATCAGATTGGAGGGAGAGAGTATGGAGGAGGTGAATGTATTCAGATATTTGGGAGTGGACGTGTCAGCGGATGGGTCTATGAAAGATGAGGTGAATCATAGAATTGATGAGGGGAAAAGGGTGAGTGGTGCACTTAGGAGTCTCTGGAGACAAAGAACTTTGTCCTTGGAGGCAAAGAGGGGAATGTATGAGAGTATAGTTTTACCAACGCTCTTATATGGGTGTGAAGCATGGGTGATGAATGTTGCAGCGAGGAGAAGGCTGGAGGCAGTGGAGATGTCATGTCTGAGAGCAATGTGTGGTGTGAATATAATGCAGAGAATTCGTAGTTTGGAAGTTAGGAGGAGGTGCGGGATTACCAAAACTGTTGTCTAGAGGGCTGAGGAAGGGTTGTTGAGGTGGTTCGGACATGTGGAGAGAATGGAGCGAAACAGAATAACTTCAAGAGTGTATCAGTCTGTAGTGGAAGGAAGGCGGGGTAGGGGTCGGCCTAGGAAAGGTTGGAGGGAGGGGGTAAAGGAGGTTTTGTGTGCGAGTGGCTTGGACTTCCAGCGGGCATGCGTGAGCGTGTTTGATAGGAGTGAATGGAGACAAATGGTTTTTAATACTTGATGTGCTGTTAGAGTGTGAGCAAAGTAACATTTATGAAGGGATTCAGGGAAACCGGCAGGCCGAACTTGAGTCCTGGAGATGGGAAGTACAGTGCCTGCACTCTGAAGGAGGGGTGTTAATGTTGCAGTTTAAAAACTGTAGTGTAAAGCACCCTTCTGGCAAGACAGTGATGGAGTGAATGATGGTGAAAGTTTTTCTTTTTTGGGCCACCCTGCCTTGGTGGGAATCGGCCAGTGTGCTAATAATAAAAATATATTATATTATGGGAATATAATGTTGTGAGTTGTTGAAAGTAGTTTACAGTATGAGAATGGTGTAATTGGGTGTAAGGCATTATTGTTTTGGGTAGATATTTATACTACAATGTAGCATTAATAATGTATGAACTTTGGTCATCTAGATTTGAAGTTTTAAGATTTAGGTAATTGGGAGATTTTTGGTAAAGTTTAATATTGAGTACAGTAGGGCCCCACTTATACAGCGGGTTAAGTTCCAGGCTGTCGCCGGAAAGCAGACATCGCCGGAAGGCAGAACGCCATTTTTTTCCATTTATAAATGCATATAAATGCCAGACAAGTTTACACAAAATTATGTTAAGTTAGTAATAGAACTAGGCATTAAAAACACACAAAGTAAAATACATTCACAGTAAATTCATTACTTATCTTGAAGTATTTGTAAACTTGAGTAGTACTTATTTGTAGGAAGTCATGTGCAGGTAGCCCAGGTCTAGGTAGCCCTGGCTCCCCGTCTCATACTTAATATACGATATTTAAAACATCCCAGAGAGGTAAAATACACATAAAGTACACTCATTATTTACCTTAAAATATGTGTAGTCTTAATATAGGAAGAGAGGTGAGTAGTATTTATTTGTAGGAAGTCAGTGTAGGTAGCAGGTAGGTGTAGCCCGCCTGGGTACACCTACCGGCTACCTACACTGTGGCCCAGAGCCATATTATTAACATCGACATGCCTTGTTCACTGAATTTAATCATTTCTAACAACTACCTTTAGATGCCATCATAAACGAAGGTAGAAGTAATGAATAATTCATGCCGAAAATTGTAAACAAAAGCGGAGTGAGGGAGTGGCTGGGCCAAATGCAGATTCATACACATTTTCTCTGATGACTGAGCAGAGAAAACATAATGTTGTCCCTCCACCTGGCTACCACACAGCTCCACAAGTATTATTATCAGAGCACATGTAAAATATGCAATAAATGCCAGACAACAAGTTTACACTAACTTATATTAAGTTAGCAATAGAAATAGGCATTAAAAACACAATAAAAGGTAAGATACACACAAAGTACACTTATTACTTACCTTAAAATATTAATATTAATGTGTGAGAGGTGAGTGGCAGGGTGCTTATTGAATAAAATCAGAATGGCACACCATCATCCTCTAACTTGGCACTTAAAGCAAGAGGCTTACGACTTCTCTTTTTATTACAGCTAACCTTAGACACCATCGTCAATGAGAGCCAACTACGTAGTTAATGAAAGAGTAAACGAGAGAGAGAATGAGATACAGAGTTGAGACAATGTAAGAACACAAACTGAACAGGTAGTGGACGATCACTTGTTCAGGCGAAAATAATGCGTATTAATATGTGTCTACTTTTAGTTCATTCACGTCCATTTGTAAGAGTTTGTAAAACATTTACCTCAATATTTTTTTTATTTTAATAATAATTACCTCACAATACAAATGCTCTCACATTGTGTACAAGTTGTACAAGTTAGTTCAGAATAAACAAACAGCAACACACCAATTTTAGAGCGAATGAAGATAATAATAATAATGATAATAATAATAATATTATTATTATTATTATTATTATTATTATTATTATTATTATTATTATTATTATTATTATTATTATTATTATTATTTATTATAAAAAGCACTAAACCCACAAGGGTCGTGAATTGCTATATATAGAGTAAAGGCATACAAAAAGAATATTTTTCTATAGTTATCCCCCAGTTTGACTAGAGAAAACATAATTCTTCCGACACTACCTACACAGCTGCTTTGTAAACAAATCTCATATTTATGTCAATTTTTATTCTGTGAGTGTATGTATCATGTTTCATATATAATTTTGAGGAAAATATCATGGATGGATTAATGAAAATGACTATATTGATGTAAAATAAGATATTTAGTGTGCCCAAGAGTAATTATTATTACGTAGTATTGGCGTCATGAGTAGAGAGAGACTTAGCGATTTTAATGTGTACCTGCACACCAGCACAGTGTGTAAGTATATTTAGGTACAGGTACACATAAGTATAATTATCAGAGTACATATAAAATATGCAGTAACTTTAAAGCACTTGAAATTTTGGAAAGTTTCCTGACATAATAGATGTGGTCACGGAAAATGTAAACAAACCGGGTGGGGGGCACCGTGTTTGAAAGACCGCTTGCCGTATAGCAAATTTTGGTCATAATTTGACATTGCCATATTCTTCATGACTACATATTAGACTGGCCAATTGGACATGTATTGGATGGTGACGTCATTTGTTTACTCTTGAACAATGGCAAAAATCGAACATTTCTGCTACTTTGAGCTCAATTTTAAGGTAGAGTAGGACCCCACTTTATGACATTTTGCCTTACAGCATTCTGCTAATATGGAAATTTCAAGTTGTGACCAAAACTTTCTATACGGCTCCCAGTCTTTCTAATACAGTTCACCCCACCCGGTTTGTTTACATTCTCCATGACCACATCTCTCTATTATGTCTGGAAACTTTCCAAAATTTCAAGTGCTTTAAAGTTATTGCATGTTTTATATGTACTCTGATAATTACACTTATGTGTACCTGTACCTAAATATACTTGCACACTGATGCCATATAATAATCTCTTGGGCTCATTAAATGTTGTATATTATGTTATTATAGAAATTTACATTAATCCATATATGATATTTTTTCAAAATTATATAATAAGCATGCTACATAACATATAAACATGATACATACACCCACATTATAAAAATTGACATAAATACATGTTTACCAAGTGGTTTGTAGGAGTGTCGGAAGAATTATGTTTTCTCTAGTCTAACACCAGTTACCGGGGGGATAACTGTAGAAAAATATTCCTTTCGTATGCCTTCACTCTGTCTATAGCTATTCATGACCCTTGTGGGTTTAGCACTTCTTTTTTATTATGATTATAATAAGAACGTAATATGTATTGGTAGATAAAAGACTGTTGAGTAGACTTCAGGATGTACATGTTTATAGAGGGGCCACAGACATATCAGATCACTTTCTAGTTGTAGCTACACTGAGAGTAAAAGGTAGATGGGATACAAGGAGAATAGAAGCATCAGGGAAGAGAGAGGTGAAGGTTTATAAACTAAAAGAGGAGGCAGTTAGGGTAAGATATAAACAGCTATTGGAGGATAGATGGGCTAATGAGAGCATAGGCAATGGGGTCGAAGAGGTATGGGGTAGGTTTAAAAATGTAGTGTTAGAGTGTTCAGCAGAAGTTTGTGATTACAGGAAAGTGGGTGCGGGAGGGAAGAGGAGCGACTGGTGGAATGATGATGTGAAGAGAGTAGTAAGGGAGAAAAAGTTAGCATATGAGAAGTTTTTACAAAGTAGAAGTGATGCAAGGAGGGAAGAGTATATGGAGAAAAAGAGAGAGGTTAAGAGAGTGGTGAAGCAATGTAAAAAGAGAGCAAATGAGAGAGTGGGTGAGATGTTATCAACAAATTTTGTTGAAAATAAGAAAAAGTTTTGGAGTGAGATTAACAAGTTAAGAAAGCCTAGAGAACAAATGGATTTGTCAGTTAAAAATAGGAGAGGCAAGTTATTAAATGGAGAGTTAGAGGTATTGGGAAGATGGAGGGAATATTTTGAGGAATTGTTAAATGTTGATGAAGATATGGAAGCTGTGATTTCATGTATAGGGCAAGGAGGAACAACATCTTGTAGGAGTGAGGAAGAGCCAGTTGTGAGTGTGGGGGAAGTTCGTGAGGCAGTAGGTAAAATGAAAGGGGGTAAGGCAGCCGGGATTGATGGGATAAAGATAGAAATGTTAAAAGCAGGTGGGGATATAGTTTTGGAGTGGTTGGTGCAATTATTTAATAAATGTATGGAAGAGGGTAAGGTACCTAGGGATTGGCAGAGAGCATGCATAGTTCCTTTGTATAAAGGCAAAGGGGATAAAAGAGAGTGCAAAAATTATAGGGGGATAAGTCTGTTGAGTATACCTGGTAAAGTGTATGGTAGAGTTATAATTGAAAGAATTAAGAGTAAGACGGAGAATAGGATAGCAGATGAACAAGGAGGCTTTAGGAAAGGTAGGGGGTGTGTGGACCAGGTGTTTACAGTGAAACATATAAGTGAACAGTATTTAGATAAGGCTAAAGAGGTCTGTGGCATTTATGGATTTGGAAAAGGCATATGACAGGGTGGATAGGGGGACAATGTGGCAGATGTTGCAGGTGTATGGTGTAGGAGGTAGGTTACTGAAAGCAGTGAAGAGTTTTTACGAGGATAGTGAGGCTCAAGTTAGAGTATGTAGGAAAGAGGGAAATTATTTCCCAGTAAAAGTAGGCCTTAGACAAGGATGTGTGATGTCACCGTGGTTGTTTAATATATTTATAGATGGGGCTGTAAGAGAAGTAAATGCGAGGGTCTTGGCAAGAGGCGTGGAGTTAAAAGATAAAGAATCACACATAAAGTGGGAGTTGTCACAGTTGCTCTTTGCTGATGACACTGTGCTCTTGGGAGATTCTGAAGAGAAGTTGCAGAGATTGGTGGATGAATTTGGTAGGGTGTGCAAAAGAAGAAAATTGAAAGTGAATACAGGAAAGAGTAAGGTTATGAGGATAACAAAAAGATTAGGTGATGAAAGATTGGATATCAGATTGGAGGGAGAGAGTATGGAGGAGGTGAATATATTCAGATATTTGGGAGTGGACGTGTCAGCGGATGGGTCTATGAAAGATGAGGTGAATCATAGAATTGATGAGGGGAAAAGGGTGAGTGGTGCACTTAGAAGTCTCTGGAGACAAAGAACTTTGTCCTTGGAGGCAAAGAGGGGAATGTATGAGAGTATAGTTTTACCAACGCTCTTATATGGGTGTGAAGCATGGGTGATGAATGTTGCAGCGAGGAGAAGGCTGGAGGCAGTGGAGATGTCATGTCTGAGAGCAATATGTGGTGTGAATATAATGCAGAGAATTCGTAGTTTGGAAGTTAGGAGGAGGTGCGGGATTACCAAAACTGTTGTCCAGAGGGCTGAGGAAGGGTTGTTGAGGTGGTTCGGACATGTGGAGAGAATGGAGCGAAACAGAATAACTTCAAGAGTGTATCAGTCTGTAGTGGAAGGAAGGCGGGGTAGGGGTCGGCCTAGGAAAGGTTGGAGGGAGGGGGTAAAGGAGGTTTTGTGTGCAAGGGGCTTGGACTTCCAGCAGGCATGCGTGAGCGTGTTTGATAGGAGTGAATGGAGACAAATGGTTTTTAATACTTGACGTGCTTTTGGAGTGTGAGCAAAGTAACATTTATGAAGGGGTTCAGGGAAACCGGCAGGCCGGACTTGAGTCCTGGAGATGGGAAGTACAGTGCCTGCAATCTGAAGGAGGGGTGTTAATGTTGCAGTTTAAAAACTGTAGTGTAAAGCACCCTTCTGGCAAGACAGTGATGGAGTGAATGATGGTGAAAGTTTTTCTTTTTCGGGCCACCCTGCCTTGGTGGGAATCGGCCAGTGTGATAATAAAAAAAAATAAAAATATAATAAGAATAATAATATCATCATCATTCACTCTAAAAATGGTGTGTTGCATGGGAATGGGGGGGTGTTGCTGTTTATTCTTCTGTACTAACTTGTCATAGCATCATTCCTTCTAAAAACGATGTTACGTGAGAATGGAAGTATTGCTCTTTATTCTACTGTACCACTGTGAAGACAATTTGCACGCAATGTAAGGTGTTTGTATGAACGTGTATCAACCATAAACAGACGCATTCGCCCGTTTGTTGACATCCTCTGCAGCTCTGTCCTCTTACTTGTTCTCTCTGTCTCTCTCTCTCATTTATTTGTTTTTGTCTTGCTTACTCACCTTTCACCCTACTTTAAGACTACAAATATTTTAAGTAATGAGTGTACTGTATATGCATTTTATCGCTCTAGGGCACTTTAAATGTCGTAGTCAGTGGGGTGGCCAGGCGGGCTACCATACCTCACACACCTGACTTTCTACAAATAAATACTTTCATCTCTAACCCTACATTAAGACTACAAATATTTTGAGGTAAGTAATGAGTGTACTGTATGTGCATTTTATCACTCTATGGCGCTTTAAATGCCAGAGTATATTATGTGTTGGTAGGGTGGCCAGGAGGGCTACCATACAGTGGTGTCACAAGGTGGGAAGGGCGGAGCTTTGCCCCGGGTGACACCATAGAGCCTGTAAAGAAGGTGACACTAATGCTCAAAACAGTGCTGCAGCAACATAAGAGTAAAATCCTGTTTCTATATAGCCTATTATATGATTACAGAGTACAAATAGGCCTTTATGTATAGGGAAAATCAATGATGCTATACTTAAAACTATGATAAATTAATAATTTTATTTACGATATTTTGGAAAAACCCTTAATCCTTGAATAAATGTAGGAACTGTTGCCTGTACTCAAAGTGGTATTTGAGTTTGTTTCCTCAATATTACTATGATTATTTATTTTTTCATTAATAAAGTTGAGAAGTATTCCCCTGTTCGGTTTATGGCCCTTAAACATTCTCATTGCTAAACATTAGTCACTAGGCATGCAGTAGTGATGCAAATGGAGTTTACTTCCCTCCATCCCCCTCACCCTTGGATTTCATAGGGGTGACACCGATGACACCGCCCCGGGTGACACCAACCTTAGCAGTGCCACTGCTACCATACCTGACTTCTTACAATAAATACAACTTACCTTTTGCCCTGCTTTAAGACTACAAATATTTTGAGGTAAATAATGAGTGTACTGTGTGTGTATTTTACTTTTTATTGTTTTTTAATGCCTAGTTCTATTATAACTTAATATATGTTAATGTAAACTTGTTATCTGGCATTTATATGCATTTATAAGTGAAAAAATGGTGTTCTGCTTTCCGGTGATGTCTGCTTTGCAGCAGTAGACTGGAACCTAACCTGCCATATAAGTGGGGCCCTACTGTACTTCCCAGCATGAAACCTATCAAAATTATTTCTATTTCTGTAATATATCTTCTGTTCTATCAAATGAGACCAAAAAAAAAAAAAAATGAGAATACAACCATACAAGCCACATGAAAATACATACACCGCAAAATTGGGTTTGCACCATAAACACTGTCACAGTTTTTTCTCATTATGCACTACGTGCTGCAGGATTTTTTTTATTAGTGCACACTTACAACACAAACCTATTCCCTCATATGTAGGCCCATATTTACCAGTCACAGCTTATCTGAGTGAGCTGAGCCCATATTGACCGACAGTGGCTTCAAAGCCACCTTATCTTTCATGGACAATGTATGGTGTATGTGCTTTACACAACGAGTAGCATTTCTTTTATTCGTTGGAACCATGGCTAGGGCTAAAAGTGAGCAGGTTAAAACAATAAATGGAGAAAAAGGAATTGGAATGACTTATGCAGCAAGTAGTGCCATCAAACAGTAGCTGCAGGTTATGCTGGATTAGTGATGGCCAACCTGTATTAATACTTAAATTAATTTAATGTTAATTGGAATTCCTTGAATAGTTTATGGATAAATTAGAAAGGTATCTTAATTTCAGGACAGTGTTGGAAGCTATTGTGGAGAGTCAGTGGTGGGAAGCAGGATTTGGTGCTGCCAAGAAGCATGAGGACATTCCTTGTGATAATTTCAGGGAACTTATTAAGCTTTACCCATTTCTTGCATTGAAAGTGATGGACAACTGCACAAAATTATCTTGCACTACTCCCAAATTTACCCTATATGATTTTCGAATATTTGAGGACAATTATTTTATCAAAGGTAATATTAACATACTTTATATTTATATACAGTGGAACTTTGCTGTTTTAATTTAATTCGTTCCAGATGTAGATTTGATAACCAAAGTAGATGACAACCAAAGCAATTTTTCCCCACAAAAAATAATGTAAATAAAATTAATTTGTTCCAGACCCCAAATAAGAATATAATAATTTATTAAAAATGTACTACTACATAAAACTGTAAAAATGAATACTAAAATACTAAAAATGAATACATACTTTAGATTTAGAAAGGACATAGGTAAGTACTGGTTTTCGAACAGAGTTGTGGGTGTGTGGAACTATCTTCCCAGTAGGGTGATTGAGGTTAGGACCTTGGGTAGCTTTAAAATGAGATGGGACAAATGTATGAGTAGGAAGGGCTGGGTTTGATTGGTGTCATTGGGTACGGGAGTAAATTCTTGGGTAGCTTTGGGTAGAGGTTGTTTTGATAAGGACCTGCCTTGTATGAGCCAGTAGGCCTTCTGCAGTGTTCCTCCATTCTTATGTTCTTAAAAGAAACTTTAACTGAAATACTGTAGAGCAAATGAAAATTTAACTGCCTCTTACCTGTCAGAGGAGAGCTAATGGCATATTGGAAGCAGGAGGTGGAGGAGATGAGGGGGTATGTTACTGCTTGGAAGGAGAGTCACCTTTTGCTAATGTGTCAGGCAACTGTCCTGGTGTTGTTTCTCTTCATTGTTTCTTTTTTCACCACAAGCACCTTGTTCTGGTTCTTTTTTTCTCTAAAAACCTGTCCAGTGAGGTATGTCTCAGTCTCCGTTTTAACACTTGTTTAAGCTGAGACATTACACTGTCTTTGTACATGTAAAGTAAAAGGACACAAGTGCAACTAATGTGACATTTATTGTGGCAACGTTTCGCTCTCCAGGAGCTTTATCAAGCCATTACAAACAATACATGGACACAGAGGGTATATAAAGGCTCAGCTCTGTGTCCATGTATTGTTTGTAATGGCTTGATAAAGCTCCTGGAGAGCGAAATGTTGCCACAATAAATGTCACATTAGTTGCACTTGTGTCCTTTCATTTTACATATTGTCGGTAATTCTACCAACTTTATTACAGTCTTTGTACATGTTAGAAAGACGGATGACCACTGCTTTGTCTGGATGGTATTTTTCAGCAAACTCCTTCACTTCACACCATTTAGCACACATTTCCCTGACAAATGCAGTGGGCACATCATCCCTTTCTTCTTCATCCTCTGATGACAGCTCCTCTGCTGTAATCTGTTGCTGCTCCATTTGAAGATCTACAAGTACTTCTGTGGTGAGTTCAGTTCTGTGCTCCTCCACCAACTCCTCCACATCATATTCAGTCACCTCTAGGCCCAAGGTCTTCCCCAGTGACACAATATCCTCTACCAACTCAGGCTCATCTTCAAAGCTTTCAAAATCTCTGGCTGCCACAAAGTTGGGACACAATTTCTTTTATGCTGACTGCATGGTCCAGGAAGACACATTTTCCCCAGGCTTTGTCTGTAAGCCTCAAGCAGGTGAAGATATTTAGATGGTCCTTTCAGAACTCCCTGAGGGTTAAATTTGTTTCTGAAGTGACTTCAAAGCACCTTTCAAAAAGTGTTTTGGTGTAGAGTTTTTTGAAGTTAAAAATGACCAACTGGTCCATGGGCTGGATGCAAGGAGTGGTGTTAGAAGGCAAGAACTTCACAATTATAAAACTGACCTCCAGTAACTCAATTTCCAAGCTTGGAGGGTGAGCAGGAGCATTATCCATAAATAAAAGGGCCATGAGTGGCAATTGTTTTTTAATGAGGTAATTTTTGATAGTGGGAGCAAAGACCTCATGAACCCACTCAATAAAAAAATATCTTGTTACCCAAGCTTTTGTGTTGGCCCTCCACATTACAGCCAGTTTGTTTTCCATAACAGTGTTCCCTTAAAAACTTGTGGATTTTCAGAATGATAAACAAGGGCTTCAATTTCAAGTCCCCACTTGCATTACCGCACAGTGACAGAGTGAGCCTGTCTTTCATTGGCTTGTGCCCTGGCATTGACTTTTGCTCTTCAGTTATGTAGGTCCTCTTGGGCATTTTCTTCCAGAAGAGGCCTGTCTCATCATAATTAAACCCTTGTTGGGGGAGAAATCCCTCAGCCTCTATGTACTCTTGGAATTCATTAACATACTTTTCAACAGCCACTTTGTCAACACCAGCAGCCTCCCCATGCATAGCCTCACTATGAAATGCCACTTCTTTATTTAAAATTATAAACCAACCCCTACTAGCCTTGAAGGATTGAGTTTCAGCACTTGTTCCTTATTTTTCAGGAGGTTATCATGCATCTACCTCACTTTTTCACAAATAATGGCCTCTGAAACACTAGAAATTGTGTAACTGTTTTTGTTTATCCAGTCAACAAGAATTTTTCATCCTCCTCAGTAATTTGTGGTCTTTGCTTTAATATCACTTTTGCATCTTTTGCAAGGTCAGCTGCTTTAATTGGTTCCCTTTGGCCCAGTATCGTGCTAATGGTAGACTTTGATTTACCGAAAAGTTTTGCTATATCAACCATATGGCGTCTGTCTTCTTCATACTTTCTAATGACTTCTTTTTTAAACTCAATAGTGCTTTTTACAACTTTTTTTTTTACTTTTATTTCTCTATCCTTTTTTGGACCCATGATGGCTTGTCTCAAAATAAAATAAAAATTGCACTAAAACTGCAAAATAACAAAAAAGTTAACAAGATGCACAACAGAAGCTCAAGAGATGTTTACAGCACACAGAGTAGTGGCTATACTGACTCAGACCCACAATGTTCACTCATTGTCCAGTGCGCATTCTGTGAGCACGTGACCCAAGGTATTCATGTTGTCAGTCGACAACCAAGACAACATATGACTTTTTTCTTGCATTCCTCATTCAAAAACCTATTTGCACGACAAGTAATGTAGTCGATAACTAAGGCTCCACTGTATATATATATATATATATATTCTTCTTCTTTCAACGTACCAGCCGTATCCCACTGAGGTGGGGTGGCCCAAAAGAAAAAACTGAAGTTTCTCCTTTTAAATTTAGTAATATATACAGGAGAAGGGGTTACTAGCCCCTTGCTCCCGGCATTTTAGTCGCCTCTTACGACACGCATGGCTTACAGAGGAAGAATTCTGTTCCACTTCCCCATGGAGATAAGAGGAAATAAAAAAGAACAAGAATTAGAAAGAAAATAGAAGAAAACCCAGAGGGGTGTGTATATATATGCTTGTACATGTATGTGTACTGTGACCTAAGTGTAAGTAGAAGTAGCAAGACTTACCTGTAATCTTGCATATTTATGAGACAGACTAAAGACACCAGTAATCCTACCATCATGTAAAACAATTACAGGCTTTCGTTTTACACTCACCTGGCAGGACGGTAGTACCTCCCTGGGTGGTTGCTGTCTACCAACCTACTACCTATATATATATATATATTCTTTCTTTCTTTCAACACACCGGCCGTATCCCACCGAGGCGGGGTGGCCCAAAAGGAAAAACGAAAGTTTCTCCTTTTACATTTAGTAATATATACAGGAGAAGAGGTTACTAGCCCCTTGCTCCCGGCATTTTAGTTGCCTCTTACAACACGCATGGCTTACGGAGGAAGAATTCTGTTCCACTTCCCCATGGAGATAAGAGGAAATAAACAAGAATAAGAACTAGAAAGAAAATAGAAGAAAACCCAGAGGGGTGTGTATATATGTGCTTGTACATGTATGTGTAGTGTGACCTAAGTGTAAGTAGAAGTAGCAAGACGTACCTGAAATCTTGCATGTTCATGAGACAGAAAAAAGGACACCAGTAATCCTACCATCATGTAAAACAATTACAGGCTTTCGTTTTACACTCACCTGGCAGGACGGTAGTACCTCCCTGGGTGGTTGCTGTCTACCAACCTACTACCTATGTTATATATATATATATATATATATTATATATACGTATATATTCTAGGTAGTAGGTTGGTAGACAGCAACCGCCCAGGGAGGTACTACCGTCCTGCCAAGTGAGTGTAAAACGAAAGCCTGTAATTGTTTTACATGATGGTAGGATTGCTGGTGTCCTTTTTTCTGTCTCATGAACATGCAAGATTTCAGGTACGTCTTGTTACTTCTACTTACACTTAGGTCACACTACACATACATGTACAAGCACATATATACACACCCCTCTGGGTTTTCTTCTATTTTCTTTCTAGTTCTTATTCTTTTTTATTTCCTCTTATCTCCATGGGGAAGTGGAACAGAATTCTTCCTCCGTAAGCCATGCGTGTTGTAAGAGGCAACTAAAATGCCGGGAGCAAGGGGCTAGTAACCTCTTCTCCTGTATATATTACTAAATGTAAAAGGAGAAACTTTCGTTTTTCCTTTTGGGCCACCCCGCCTCGGTGGGATACGGCCGGTGTGTTGAAAGAAAGAAAGAAGATATACTATATATATATATATATATATATATATATATATATATATATATATATATATATATATATATATATATATATATATATATATATATATATATATATATATATATTATTGTGACCACGAACGAGTGGTATTGATCAATAACAACACTGCGACTAGCAAAGGACTTGAACCCAAGCTGCTTTGGCCTGCCTCATGGTTAGCAAAAACAGTGGATAAGGGCGTCATGTGTTTTCGCTCACCATGAGGCAGGCCAGAGCAGCATGGGTTTGAGTCCTTGGCTAGTTGTTATTGATATATATATATATATATATATATATATATATATATATATATATATATATATATATATATATATATATATATATATATATATATATATATATATATATATATATATATTGAGATATATATTTTTTTTTTATCACACTGGCCGATTCCCACCAAGGCAGGGTGGCCCGAAAAAGAAAAACTTTCACCATCATTCACTCCATCACTGTCTTGCCAGAAGGGTGCTTTACACTACAGTTTTTAAACTGCAACATTAACACCCCTCCTTCAGAGTGCAGGCACTGTACTTCCCATCTCCAGGACTCAAGTCCGGCCTGCCGGTTTCCCTGAACCCCTTCATAAATGTTACTTTGCTCACACTCCAACAGCATGTCAAGTATTAAAAACCATTTGTCTCCATTCACTCCTATCAAACACACTCACGCATGCCTGCTGGAAGTCCAAGCCCCTCGCACACAAAACCTCCTTTACCCCCTCCCTCCAACCTTTCCTAGGCTGACCCCTACCCCGCCTTCCTTCCACTACAGACTGATACACTCTTGAAGTCATTCTGTTTCGCTCCATTCTCTCTACATGTCCGAAGCACCTCAACAACCCTTCCTCAGCCCTCTGGACAACAGTTTTGGTAATCCCGCACCTCCTCCTAACTTCCAAACTACGAATTCTCTGCATTATATTCACACCACACATTGCCCTCAGACATGACATCTCCACTGCCTCCAGCCTTCTTCTCGCTGCAACATTCATTACCTATGCTTCACACCCATATAAGAGCGTTGGTAAAACTATACTCTCATACATTCCCCTCTTTGCCTCCAAGGACAAAGTTCTTTGTCTCCACAGACTCCTAAGTGCACCACTCACTCTTTTCCCCTCATCAATTCTATGATTCACCTCATCTTTCATAGACCCATCCGCTGACACGTCCACTCCCAAATATCTGAATACATTCACCTCCTCCATACTCTCTCCCTCCAATCTGATATTCAATCTTTCATCACCTAATCTTTTTGTTATCCTCATAACCTTACTCTTTCCTGTATTCACCTTTAATTTTCTTCTTTTGCACACCCTACCAAATTCATCCACCAATCTCTGCAACCTCTCTTCAGAATCTCCCAAGAGCACAGTGTCATCAGCAAAGAGCAGCTGTGACAACTCCCACTTTGTGTGTGATTCTTTATCTGTTAACTCCATGCCTCTTGCCAAGACCCTCGCATTTACTTCTCTTACAACCCCATCTATAAATATATTAAACAACCACGGTGACATCACACATCCTTGTCTAAGGCCTACTTTTACTGGGAAATAATTTCCCTCTTTCCTACATACTCTAACTTGAGCCTCACTATCCTCGTAAAAACTCTTCACTGCTTTCAGTAACCTACCTCCTACACCATACACTTGCAACATCTGCCACATTGCCCCCCTATCTACCCTGTCATACGCCTTTTCCAAATCCATAAATGCCACAAAGACCTCTTTAGCCTTATCTAAATACTGTTCACTTATATGTTTCACTGTAAACACCTGGTCCACACACCCCCTACCTTTCCTAAAGCCTCCTTGTTCATCTGCTATCCTGTTCTCCGTCTTACTCTTAATTCTTTCAGTAATAACTAACATACACTTTACCAGGTATACTCAGCAGACTTATCCCCCTATAATTTTTGCACTCTCTTTTATCCCCTTTGCCTTTATACAAAGGAACTATGCATGCTCTCTGCCAATCCCTAGGTACCTTACCCTCTTCCATACATTTATTAAATAATTGCACCAACCACTCCAAAACTATATCCCCACCTGCTTTTAACATTTCTATCTTTATCCCATCAATCCCGGCTGCCTTACCCCCTTTCATTTTACCTACTGCCTCACGAACTTCCCCCACACTCACAACTGGCTCTTCCTCACTCCTACAAGATGTTGTTCCTCCTTGCCCTATACACGAAATCACAGCTTCCCTATCTTCATCAACATTTAACAATTCCTCAAAATATTCCCTCCATCTTCCCAATACCTCTTAACTCTCCATTTAATAACTCGCCTCTCCTATTTTTAACTGACAAATCCATTTGTTCTCTAGGCTTTCTTAACTTGTTAATCTCACTCCAAAACTTTTTCTTATTTTCAACAAAATTTGCTGATAACATCTCACCCACTCTCTCATTTGCTCTCTTTTTACATTGCTTCACCACTCTCTTAACCTCTCTCTTTTTCTCCATATACTCTTCCCTCCTTGCATCACTTCTACTTTGTAAAAACTTCTCATATGCTAACTTTTTCTCCCTTACTACTGTCTTTACATCATCATTCCACCAATCGCTCCTCTTCCCTCCCACACCCACTTTCCTGTAACCACAAACTTCTGCTGAACACTCTAACACTACATTTTTAAACCTACCCCATACCTCTTCGACCCCATTGCCTATGCTCTCATTAGCCCATCTATCCTCCAATAGCTGTTTATATCTTACCCTAACTGCCTCCTCTTTTAGTTTATAAACCTTCACCTCTCTCTTCCCTGATGCTTCTATTCTCCTTGTATCCCATCTACCTTTTACTCTCAGTGTAGCTACAACTAGAAAGTGATCTGATATATCTGTGGCCCCTCTATAAACATGTACATCCTGAAGTCTACTCAACAGTCTTTTATCTACCAATACATAATCCAACAAACTACTGTCATTTCGCCCTACATCATATGTGTATATATATATATATATATATATATATATATATATATATATATATATATATATATATATTTTTATTATTATCACACTGGCCGATTCCCACCAAGGCAGGGTGGCCCGAAAAAGAAAAACTTTCACCATCATTCACTCCATCACTGTCTTGTCAGAAGGGTGCTTTATACTAGTTTTTAAACTGCAACATTAACACCCCTTCTTCAGAGTGTAGGCACTGTACTTCCCATCTCCAGGACTCAAGTCCGGCCTGCCGGTTTCCCTGAATCCCTTCATAAATGTTACTTTGCTCACACTCCAACAGCACTTCAAGTTTTAAAAACTCCTATCAAACACGCTCACGCATGCCTGCTGGAAGTCCAAGCCCCTCGCACACAAAACCTCCTTTACCCCCTCTCTCCAACCTTTCCTAGGCCGACCCCTACCCCGCCTTCCTTCCACTACAGACTGATACACTCTTGAAGTCATTCTGTTTCGCTCCATTCTCTCTACATGTCCGAACCACCTCAACAACCCTTCCTCAGCCCCCTGGACAATAGTTTTGGTAATCCCGCACCTCCTCCTAACTTCCAAACTACGAATTCTCTGCATTATATTCACACCACACATTGCCCTCAGACATGACATCTCCACTGCCTCCAGCCTTCTCCTCGCTGCAACATTCATCACCCATGCTTCACACCCATATAAGAGCGTTGGTAAAACTATACTCTCATACATTCCCCTCTTTGCCTCCAAGGACAAAGTTCTTTGTCTCCACAGACTACTAAGTGCACCACTCACTCTTTTCCCCTCATCAATTCTATGATTCACCTCATCTTTCATAGACCCATCCGCTGACACGTCCACTCCCAAATATCTGAATACATTCACCTCCTCCATACTCTCTCCCTCCAATCTGATATTCAATCTTTCATCACCTAATCTTTTTGTTATCCTCATAACCTTACTCTTTCCTGTATTCACCTTTAATTTTCTTCTTTTGCACACCCTACCAAATTCATCCACCAATCTCTGCAACTTCTCTTCAGAATCTCCCAAGAGCACGGTGTCATCAGCAAAGAACAACTGTGACAACTCCCACTTTATGTGTGATATCCAAGAAGTAGCTACAAGCAGTATTAAAACAGGGAAGTGTTTTTGGGTATGCCCAAATGAGATAAATCTGTGGACTAAAATCACAAGGGTATTAAAAGAGGATAACATCAAAGCTGCTTTCATAGAAAATCTGGAAGCTTTCTACAACAGATGGGAACATAAAAAGTCTGGGCTGAATGGTACTGCCCTTGATACTGGCCATGTAGTCAGAAACTGTAAGGCTAGAGGTGATGTCTTGGTAGTCAGTAAATGTGGGGCTGATAGTGCTGTCCTGCGAGACAGTAATGGTGAAGCTGGAGGTGCTGTCCTGGGAGACAGTAATGGTGAAGCTGGAGGTGCTGTCCTGGGAGACAGTAATGGTGAAGCTGGAGATTTTGTCCAGGTAGTCGGGAATTATACGCAGGAAGGAATACATATAAATGACCTCATAGGGGACAGGAGCCATAGTGGGGAAACAAGTGTAGTCAAAGATAAGATAAAACCAATATTGCAAACTAGAAATACCACATGAAATAGCAAACAAGAGGACTCCACTAGCAATAGTGGAGATATATTGACCGTACTTTTTGTAATAGGAATAAGAAGATGAGAGATAGAGTGTGCTTCCCTGGAGCTGGTGTTGGGGACATTGTCAACAGGCTGGATAATATCATGTCAGGTAATGGGAACAAGCCCATTATCTGTCTCAGTGCTGGTGGAAATGATATTGGGAAGGGTAGGAGAGAAGAGCTGCTAGATAAGTACAGGTCAGCTATAGATTTCGTTAAGTCTAAGGGAGGGATCCCAATCATATGTAGCATCTTGCCTAGAAGGGGAGTAGGAAATGAATGGTTGTCTAGGGCAATTGGTGTAAATTGCTGGCTAGACAGATACTGCAAGGAACTTGCAATCCCATTCATTGACAACTGGAGCAACTTTTATGGCAAACATGATATGTATGCAAGGGATGGGGTACATCTCTCTGGGGCAGGGGTGGTAGCACTTGCAGACTCAATTGAGAAGGCCATTGGTGAAATGCCTATGATTTTAAACTGATGGAAGATAGAGGTATGGGTGTGTGTGGGAAACAAGCAGGTTGCAACACTAGGGTTGGAAACAGTAAATGTATAAAAGGCATTCAGCATGAAGTTATAAATAAAGACAATAGATCAGGTCAGCAAACAAAGGAGGACAGCAGAGGGCAGCAAGGGACTAGCTCCCTTAAGGTTTACTATACTAATAGCAGGAGTGTAAGAAATAAGATAGATGAGCTAAGATTAATTGCAAGTGCAGGAAACATAGATATTATTGCTATCACAGAGACCTGGCTCAATCTGAAAGATAGAGAGATGCCCTCTGAATGTCACATACAAGGCTATAAATTATTCCACACTGACAGGGTAAACAGGAAAGGTGGTGGAGTAGCGATGTATGTCAGAGACAATTTAAATTGTTGTGTTAGACAAGATATTAAATTAGAAGCGTCAGCCACTGAATCTGTTTGGTTACAGCTTCTCGAGGGCCGAGAAAAACTAATTTTGGGTGTGATTTACAGGGCCCCAAATCTTGATAGGGAGTGCAGTAAACTTCTATGGGACGAAATTCGTAAGGCATCTACATACGAAAATGTTGTGCTAATGGGAGATTTCAACTATAGACAGATTGACTGGAGCAATTTGACAGGAAATTTAGAATCAGGTGACTTTCTTGATACGATCCAGGATTGTTTTTTAAAACAGTTTGTGACAGAGCCAACTAGGGGAAATAACCTCCTTGACTTGGTTCTTGCCAGTAGGGAAACACTAATTAATAATCTTGAGGTTAATGATTAGCTTGGGGAAAGTGATCACAAATCACTCAGTTTTAATATATCATGGAATTCCCCTAATAATGGCAATCAAGTCTCCGTCCCTGACTTTCGCTTGGCTGATTTCATAGGACTGAAAAATTGCTTAGGTGGGCTGAACTGGAATGACCTGACTAAGGGTCAGGTAAGTGGTGATGGTTGCCGATATGATGCTTTCCAGGGCATAGTTCTAGCTGCTCAGTCAAATTATGTTCCATATAGGGAAATCAGATCAAACAAAAATGATCCTAAATGGATGAACAATAGATTAATATATCTGATTGGTCAAAAGAGAGGCATATATAGGCAAATCAAAAGAGGAGAGGGGCAATTAAGAAATCGATATATTCAGTTAAAGAGAGAAATAAAAAAGGGAATTAGAAAAGCAAAAAGAGATTATGAGGTTAAAGTTGCAAGAGAATCGAAGACTAACCCAAAAGGATTCTTTCAGGTATACAGAAGTAAGATCAGGGACAAGATAGGCCCACTCAAAAGTTCCTCGGGTCAGCTCACTGACAGTGATAAGGAAATGTGTAGAATTTTTAACACATACTTCCTCTCAGTTTTTACACAGGAGGATACCAGCGATATTCCAGTAATGATAAATTATGTAGAACAGGACAATAATAAACTGTGCACGATTAGGGTCACAAGTGACATGGTCCTTAGGCAAATAGATAAATTAAAACCTAACAAATCCCCAGGCCCTGATGAACTGTATGCAAGGGTTCTAAAGGAATGTAAAGAGGAGCTTAGCACACCTTTGGCTAATCTTTTCAACATATCACTACAAACTGGCATGGTGCCAGATGAGTGGAAAATGGCAAATGTGATACCTATTTTCAAAACAGGTGACAGGTCCTTAGCTTCGAACTATAGACCAGTAAGCCTAACCTCCATAGTGGGAAAATTTATGGAATCAATAATTGCCGAGGCAGTTCGTAGCCACCTTGAAAAGCATAAATTAATCAATGAATCTCAGCATGGTTTTACAAAGGGGCGTTCCTGCCTTACGAATTTATTAACTTTTTTCACTAAGGTATTTGAGGAGGTAGATCATGGTAATGAATATGATATTGTGTATATGGACTTCAGTAAGGCTTTTGACAGGGTCCCACATCAGAGACTATTGAGGAAAATTAAAGCACATGGAATAGGAGGAGAAATTTTTTCCTGGATAGAGGCATGGTTGACAAATAGGCAGCAGAGAGTTTGCATAAATGGGGAGAAATCAGAGTGGGGAAGCGTCATGAGCAGTGTTCCACAGGGGTCAGTGTTGGGCCCCCTGCTTTTCACAATCTACATAAACGACATAGATGAGGGCATAAAGAGCGACATCGGCAAGTTTGCCGATGACACCAAAATAGGCCGTCGAATTCATTCTGACGAGGACATTCGAGCACTCCAGGAAGATTTGAATAGACTGATGCAGTGGTCGGAGAAGTGGCACATGCAGTTTAATATAGACAAATGCAAAGTTCTAAATGTTGAACAGGACAATAACCATGCCACATATAAACTAAATAATGTAGATCTTAATATTACGGATTGCGAAAAAGATTTAGGAGTTCTGGTTAGCAGTAATCTGAAACCAAGACAACAGTGCATAAGTGTTCACAATAAAGCTAATAGAATCCTTGGCTTCATATCAAGAAGCATAAATAATAGGAGTCCTCAGGTTGTTCTTCAACTCTATACATCCTTGGTTAGGCCTCATTTAGATTATGCTGCACAGTTTTGGTCACCGTATTACAGAATGGATATAAATTCTCTGGAAAATGTACAAAGGAGGATGACAAAGTTGATCCCATGTATAAGAAACCTTCCCTATGAGGATAGACTAAGGGCCCTGAATCTGCACTCTCTAGAAAGACGTAGAATTAGGGGGGATATGATTGAGGTGTATAAATGGAAGACAGGAATAAATAAAGGGGATGTAAATAGTGTGCTCAAAATATCTAGCCTAGACAGGACTCGCAGCAATGGTTTTAAGTTGGAAAAATTCAGATTCAGGAAGGATATAGGAAAGTACTGGTTTGGTAATAGAGTTGTGGATGAGTGGAACAAACTCCCGAGTACAGTTATAGAGGCCAGAACGTTGTGTAGCTTTAAAAATAGGTTGGATAAATACATGAGTGGATGTGGGTGGGTGTGAGTTGGACCTCATAGCTTGTGCTACCAGGTCGGTTGCCGTGTTCCTCCCTTAAGTCAATGTGACCTGACCTGACTAGGTTGGGTGCATTGGCTTAAGCCGGTAGGAGACTTGGACCTGCCTAGCATGGGCCAGTAGGCCTTCTGCAGTGTTCCTTCGTTCTTATGTTCTTAATAGTGAGGATATATTACCAAAAACAACTGGTGGGAGCTCCATTGTTGGTGCTGGGGAGGATAGGAATAAGACAGTTAAACATGCCCCAACAGGGAATACAGTCACAGAAACCCAAGGCAAACAGAAACCAAGCCTGTACAAATACTATGCACTTGGTATCTGCAGACATGGGAAATCTGGAAAAACAGACGGGACGTGCAACTATGACCACCCTAGAAAATGCCGTGGCCATATGACAACAGGAAAATGCAAACTCCCTTCCTGTAAGTTTTTTCACCCTGAAATGTGTACCTCTTCAGTACAGGAAGGACTGTGCTATAACTTAAATTGCCAGGCACACCATCTAAAGGGGACAAAAAGATACAAAACATCCAGGCCATGGGAAAACCTGGGTAGCCACAGCCACTCAAGAGGGAGAGGTTTTTTAGTGCCAGGAAGAAAAAAAAAACTGGTAGGAAATGGCAGAAATCGTACACCAAATCCAGTCATTCCTGGAATGGAGCCACAGTCGATGGCCTCCACTCCAAACCAACAGATACAGATACTAATGCCGGAAAAAAAATCCCCCGCCAGTACCAACAATACCACCAGTCCGATGACATTCTTCTTTGCAAATATACAGGGTCTAAAGCCAGCAACAAACAACAAAATACCTTTCATCCGTGGACTGCTTGCAGAGGCAAAGGCAATGTTTGCAGCTTTCACTGAGACCCACATAAAGGATCACTTGGACAACGAAATATGGATCCAAGGTTACAACCTATACAGATGTGACAGAGTGAATAGGCAAAAAAGGAGGGGGGGTAGGGTTGGCCTGTACATTGCAGAGTCACTTGTTTGCACAGAACTCCTCTTCAAGGGGGGCTCCTTGGCGTGGTGAAGAGGCTCTTGGTCTGAGGAATTAGCCCTGTCAGTCTTCTTCCTCAGACCGAACCTAATTACCCCCCATTCTCCCCTCCCCTATCCCATCCTCCCCATCCTCCCCTTTTTCCATTCCTCCTCCTCCTCCTCACCCCTCCCTTTTGCCCTTCCTCTTTTTAGCCTTCGTGATTTCTCCCACAGGCGCGCTAGTTCCTAGGTAGGGGAAAGGACACCGGGGTCCATCCCATTCCGTTGAGGTTTCTTGGCGGTGGCGTAGTTTGCCGTGGAATCTGGATTGCCTAGGGATGTCCCGATCCCTCTCCGGTATCCCGGAGTAGCTTTGGGTGTCTTTTGGGCGACGGGTGTATCTCTGGAAGCCACCTTTCGGATTCCGGGGGTGGTGGCTGAAGGAGGTATGCTTTGTGGCGGATATCCGGCCGCCCTCTCTTTTGTCCACCGAGGTAGCTCGGCAGATGTGAGGTTGCTATCCCAGATTGCTGGTTTACTGGCATGAAGGGTAGGGTATGGCACGGGTTCCATGCTGCATCTGCGCTACTAGCGGTGTCGAGTCCTCTTGGGCGCGGAGGGAGATTTCTGGCCCTTTCATTCCTCCTAGGAACTATCCCTCCCCGGTCCCCCCTTTTTTTTCTTTTTTTTATTTTTATTTTCTTTTCTTCTTTCTTTTTTTTTCTTAAAAACAAAAAGAAAGAAGTAACCTAACCATGGCAGCCCTAGTCCATGAACCTGGTACCCCCGGGCCCCTTCTTGATACCGCACCCCGTTCTGACCCCGCCTCGTCTTTGGACCACTCTTCAGACATTCCTCATGCCTCTGTACCTATTGCCGGTGCTGTTTCCTCACCCGCTTCAGGTACTGAGGCCTCGACTGACTCCTTCGATTTATCAGACCTTCGCTCTCCTCTGACTATGCTTCCGGCCTCTCCCTCTACAGTGCGGCAATTTTCAAATCGCCGACCCGTTCCACGTCGGACCAACTCTGGTCCCACGCCTAAACGCCAACGACAATTACCTGCTGATGATACTTCTCCACCTTCACCTTCTCGTTCTTCTCAGAAACGATCGACACGTCCTTCACTACCTTTCCACGCTCAGTTTCAGACTGAACAGTGGACTAAATTCTTCACTTTACGACCAACTTCCTCTACTGCCTATCTTTCTGACCATAGTATTGGCAAGGCACTCCTACGCCATGTTGGTAAAGATATTTCTTTTCATGCTCTTAAGAGCGGTACGCGCATCATTACCGTACAGAATGCTACCCAGGCTCGTGAGCTCTCTCGTCTTTCCCATATAGATACTGTTCCTGTCACCCTTGAAAAACATCATTCCCTCAATTCTTGTAGTGGTACCGTTATTCTGCCCCATACCATAGTTCAACAAAATTTCCAGACATGTGGCACCGACATTCTAGAACAGCTGGAACTCCAAGATCTCCCAATCCTCAAGGTAGACACTTACGTTCTTCCTGCCCGTGGGCGGAGACGATACCCTAGCAATGTGGCTCGTTTAACTTTTGACAGCCGAGAACTCCCATCCTCCGTTTATATAGCAGGACATCGGTTACAAGTTCGAAAGGTGATCCCTACACCACAACAGTGTAGAAATTGCTGGCGATTTGGCCATCCAGCGAAATATTGCAGATCTATCGCCGAATGCCCAGTCTGTGGTGCCGATGACCATTCTAATACGTCTTGCAATCGATCTCCCTCTTGCCTTAACTGTCATGAGGCTCACCCTTCGTACTCTCGCCGTTGTCAGGTCTATTTAAACGAGCGGGAAATCCGTTACCTCAAAGAGACAGAAGGTCTCCCTTATGCCATGGCAGTTTCTCATCTCCGCCTCCAAGGGAGACTCCCACGTGTTTCTTATTCCCGTGTTTCAAAACGTCCCCCCACTTCTGGTATCCCATCTTCTACACCCACCTCTGTGGTTACCTCTCCCATAATCACTCCTGTATCTAATCCTTTTGCTGTCCTCGGCTCAGACGTCCCTACTTCAACGCCTCAGTCTAATCTCGCTTCTTCGAGTTCTCTCTTACAAGCCTCAGTATCGACGAGACCTCGTACGACACCTCTTCCCAATCGTCCCTCTACTTCTCAAAAGTCAAAAAAAGGTCCGGTAACACCTCCTACCCATCTTCCACCTCCTCATTTTACCCTCCCTGTCTCTGTCCCTAGTTCTTCCCCTCTCACTGGCTCAGTTACAAGTGCAGAGGTTCACCCTCCTCCTCGTAATGTACCTTCCTCCCCTGTTCCCTCCCAAGTTTCTTCCTCTTCTGCCACCTCCCAGGTTCCTGTCTCTTCTGTCCCCTGCCACGCTTCTCCAGTTCCCTCCACCCTTTCGCCCCCCCCACCTTGGTACAGTCCAATACAGTTCCAATCTTTACTCATCCTCCCCCTACCATTCCCAATATTGTCTCCCATACGACATCTCTGAATTCCGAAACACTTGAAGCAATCTCTGAATATATTGCAGAGACCAAACCGTCAATGGACACTGATCCACCTTCCGCTCTTTCTCTCTCCTCTGCTCCATCTGCGCAACTCCTTTCTTCACAGCGCACCGTTCCTTCGCTGCTTGAACATTTTCCACTGCCTCCGCATGTGGACTTTTCTAACCCTTCTAGTCCGTAGGAACCCTTACCTGCGGATTTCAAGTATCTTTATCATTGCCAATCATGGCCTTTTTACAGTGGAATATACGCGGCCTCAGGGGTAATCGGGGTGAGCTTCAGATGTTACTCTCCCAGTTTGCCCCTGTTGGTGTTTGCTTACAGGAACCAAAATTACACTCTGCTGTTATTTCTCACATCTCAGGCTATAATTTATTGTATTCTTCAGATCCTTTTCCTGATGGGACCTTTAATGAAAGTGCCCTTCTTCTCCGCACTGATATTCCGTACCATCAGCTATTTATTCATACTTCGCTGCATTACACAGCAGCCCGTATCCACTTACATAGGTGGTATACGCTCTGTTCTTTATATCTCTCTCCTTCTCGGGCATTATCTATTCCGGATTTTGCCTTCCTTGTTTCGTCATTACCGCCACCGATTCTGTTACTTGGTGATTTTAATGCCCACCATTTCCTCTGGGGAGGGTCTCACTGTGATTCCCGTGGAATTCAGTTAGAGG
>NC_091293.1:38208419-38259825 GCF_038502225.1 Cherax quadricarinatus | reverse complement strand
ATAATAACTCATAATCCATCACTGGTGTTCTACATCAAGACACAACCATCAGTGGTGTTCTACATCAAGACACAACCATCAGTGGTGTTCTACATCAAGACACAACCATCACTGGTGTTCTACATCAAGACACAACCATCAGTGGTGTTCTACATCAAGACACAACCATCAGTGGTGTTCTACATCAAGATACAATCATCACTGGTGTTCTACATCAAGACACAACCATCAGTGGTGTTCTACATCAAGACACAACCATCAGTGGTGTTCTACATCAAGACACAACCATCAGTGGTGTTCTACATCAAGACACAACCATTAGTGGTGTTCTACATCAAGACACAACCATCACTGGTGTTCTACATCAAGATACAATCATCACTGGTGTTCTACATCAAGACACAACCATCAGTGGTGTTCTGCATCAAGATACAATCATCACTGGTGTTCTACATCAAGACACAACCATCACTGGTGTTCTACATCAAGACACAATCATCACTGGTGTTCTACATCAAGACACAACCATCACTGGTGTTCTACATCAAGACACAACCATCACTGGTGTTCTACATCAAGACACAACCATCAGTGGTGTTCTACATCAAGACACAATCATCACTGGTGTTCTACATCAAGACACAACCATCACTGGTGTTCTACATCAAGACACAACCATCAGTGGTGTTCTACATCAAGACACAATCATCACTGGTGTTCTACATCAAGACACAACCATCACTGGTGTTCTACATCAAGACACAATCATCACTGGTGTTCTACATCAAGACACAACCATCAGTGGTGTTCTACATCAAGACACAATCATCACTGGTGTTCTACATCAAGACACAACCATCACTGGTGTTCTACATCAAGACACAACCATCACTGGTGTTCTACATCAAGACACAATCATCACTGGTGTTCTACATCAAGACACAACCATCACTGGTGTTCTACATCAAGACACAACCATCACTGGTGTTCTACATCAAGACACCACCATCACTGGTGTTCTACATCAAGACACAACCATCACTGGTGTTCTACATCAAGACACAACCATCACTGGTGTTCTACATCAAGACACAACCATCACTGGTGTTCTACATCAAGACACAACCATCACTGGTGTTCTACATCAAGACACAACCATCACTGGTGTTCTACATCAAGACACCACCATCACTGGTGTTCTACATCAAGACACAACCATCACTGGTGTTCTACATCAAGACACAACCATCACTGGTGTTCTACATCAAGACACAACCATCACTGGTGTTCTACATCAAGACACAACCATTAGTGGTGTTCTACATCAAGACACAACCATCACTGGTGTTCTACATCAAGACACAACCATCACTGGTGTTCTACATCAAGACACAACCATCAGTGGTGTTCTACATCAAGACACAACCATCACTGGTGTTCTACATCAAGACACAACCATCACTGGTGTTCTACATCAAGACACAACCATCACTGGTGTTCTACATCAAGACACAACCATCACTGGTGTTCTACATCAAGACACAACCATTAGTGGTGTTCTACATCAAGACACAACCATCACTGGTGTTCTACATCAAGATACAATCATCACTGGTGTTCTACATCAAGACACAACCATCAGTGGTGTTCTGCATCAAGATGCAATCATCACTGGTGTTCTACATCAAGACACAACCATCACTGGTGTTCTACATCAAGACACAATCATCACTGGTGTTCTACATCAAGACACAACCATCACTGGTGTTCTACATCAAGACACAACCATCACTGGTGTTCTACATCAAGATACAATCATCACTGGTGTTCTACATCAAGACACAACCATCAGTGGTGTTCTACATCAAGACACAATCATCACTGGTGTTCTACATCAAGACACAACCATCACTGGTGTTCTACATCAAGACACAACCATCACTGGTGTTCTACATCAAGACACAATCATCACTGGTGTTCTACATCAAGACACAACCATCACTGGTGTTCTACATCAAGACACAACCATCACTGGTGTTCTACATCAAGACACAACCATCACTGGTGTTCTACATCAAGACACAACCATCACTGGTGTTCTACATCAAGACACAACCATCACTGGTGTTCTACATCAAGACACAATCATCACTGGTGTTCTACATCAAGACACAACCATCACTGGTGTTCTACATCAAGACACAACCATTAGCGGTGTTCTACATCAAGACACAACCATCACTGGTGTTCTACATCAAGACACCACCATCACTGGTGTTCTACATCAAGACACAACCATCACTGGTGTTCTACATCAAGACACAACCATCACTGGTGTTCTACATCAAGATACAATCATCAGTGGTGTTCTACATCAAGACACAACCATCACTGGTGTTCTACATCAAGACACAACCATCACTGGTGTTCTACATCAAGATACAATCATCAGTGGTGTTCTACATCACCTCTGCATTGGGTTACACTTCTCCCTGGACGAAGGTGTCTATCTATCCTTTGGAGAAAGGCACTGAACTCACTAGTTGCTTCTACCTGGACCAACTTTTGCGAGTCAGAGGTCGCAAGAATTGTTACAGGTCTGGTACCACTGGTACACAGTCACATGACGAGAGGTACCTCTTTAATGAAAGCTGTTGACTATATTTTGATGCCCTGAAGATTTTATATAATTCAGAGACCATTAAAACTAGAAAGGCGCGAGCTGGTTGTAGGATGCGCAGTGTAGACTGCAGGATGTGGCCAACGAGAAACCTTAGGCCACATACTATTACAAGCATGTCACATGAACAACTTCTTAAAACGACACAATTTGCTAGCAGACTCAATTCCAACAGATTATCAGAAGAAAAAGTGCGCTCTAGTGAGAGAGCTAATTTACGGTGGAAGGATTGTATAAACCAGATCTGGTCGATCTTGAAGAATATAAACACACAATACACTGACTGGAACAATACACAAATAATCCTCACGTAGGTGAGAGGAGCTTACGACGAAGCTTCGGTCCGTCTTGGACCATTTACAAAGTCACGTGTTTGTAAGCTCTTCTCTCCTATGAACTGGTTATTTGTGTATAGTAGATCTTGATCTGATCAAACGAAATATGTGTATCCTAGACGGGAACATAGGCAGTGACCAACTTAAGCAAAAAGCAGAGTATATGATGCAGGTGAAGCCAGACAATGAGCTACAAGTTGGACATCTCAGCAGACTTATTAACAGTAAATGTGAAGATACAGAGTCGCATTTTGAGGACGCACGATTGGACCTTGTATTCACCATGAGTAGTTCGGACATCGAGGGTATCATGTATGAAAGGCCCCTAGTGATCATGGGAGCTAGTGATCATGTGGTTCTGTGCTTCGACTACATAGTTGAGCTCCAAGTGGAGAGAGTAAAGAAATGATGGACTATGTAGCAACAAAATGCAAGGAGGCAGAGGAGAGGTTTGTTCCCAAGGGAAACAGAAATAATGGGAAGAACAGAACGAGTCCTTGGTTCACCCAAAGGTGTAGGGAGGCAAAAACTAGGTGTACTAGAGAATGGAAAAGGTACAGAAGACAGAGAACTCAGGAAAATAAAGAAATCAGCCGAAGAGCCAGAAACGAATATGCACAGATAAGAAGGGAGGCTCAGAGACAATATGAAAATGACATAGCATCAAAAGTAAAGACTGACCCGAAGCTGTTGTACAGCCACATCAGGAGGAAAACAACAGTCAAGGACCAGGTAATCAGACTGAGGAAGGGTGATGGGGAATTCACAAGAAACGACCGAGAGGTATGTCAGGAGCTCAACACAAGATTTAAAGAGGTATTTACAGTGGAAACCAGTAGGACTCCAGGAAATCAGAACAGGGGGGCACACCAGCAAGTGCTGGATGAGGTACATATAACCAAGGAGGAGGTGAAGAAGCTGCTATGCGAACTTGACACCTCAAAGGCGGTGGGACCAGACAACATCTCTCCATGGGTCCTTAAAGAGGGAGCAGAGATATTGTGTGAGCCATTAACAAAGATCTTCAACACATCATTTGAAACTGGGCAACTCCCTGAGGTATGGAAAATGGCAAATGTAGTCCCAATTTTTAAAAAGGGAGACAGACATGAGGCACTAAACTACAGACCTGTATCACTAACGTGTATAGTATGCAAGGTCATGGAGAAGATCATCAGGAGGAGAGTGGTGGGGCACCTGGAAAGAAACAAGTGTATAATTGACAACCAGCACGGTTTCAGGGAAGGAAAATCCTGTGTCACAAACCTACTAGAGTTTTATGACAAGGTGACAGAAGTAAGACAAGAGAGAGAGGGGTGGATCGACTGCATATTTTTGGACTGCAAGAAGGCCTTCGACACAGTTCCTCACAAGAGGTTACTGCAAAAGCTAGAGGATCAGGCACACATAACAGGAAAGGCACTGCAATGGATCAGAGAATACCTGACAGGGAGGCAACAACGAGTCATGGTACGCGACGAGGTGTCAGAGTGGGCGCCTGTGACAAGCGGGGTTCCACAGGGGTCAGTCCTAGGACCTGTGCTGTTCTTGGTATATGTGAACGACATAACGGAAGGGATAGACTCAGAAGTGTCCTTGTTTGCAGATGATGTGAAGTTAATGAGAAGAATCAAATCGGATGAGGATCAGGCAGGACTACAAAGAGACCTGGACAGGCTACAAGCCTGGTCCAGCAACTGGCTCCTTGAATTTAACCCTGCCAAATGCAAAGTCATGAAGATTGGGGAAGGGCAAAGAAGACCGCAGACACAATATAGTTTAGATGGCCAAAGACTGCAAACCTCACTCAAGGAAAAAGATCTGGGGGTGAGTATAACACCGAGCATATCTCCTGAGGCGCACATCAATCAGATAACTGCTGCAGCATACGGGCGCCTGGCAAACCTACGGATAGCGTTCCGATACCTCAGTAAGGATTCGTTCAAGACTCTGTACACCATTTACGTCAGGCCCATACTGGAGTATGCAGCACCAGTTTGGAATCCACACCTAGTCAAGCACGTCAAGAAATTAGAGAAAGTGCAAAGGTTTGCAACAAGACTAGTCCCAGAGCTACGGGGATTGTCCTACGAAGAAAGGTTGAGGGAAATCGGCCTGACGACACTGGAGGACAGGAGGGTCAGGGGAGACATGATAACGACATATAAAATACTGCGCGGAATAGACAAGGTGGACAAAGACGGGATGTTCCAGAGATGGGACACAGACACAAGAGGTCACAATTGGAAGTTGAAGACTCAGATGAATCAAAGGGATGTTAGGAAGTATTTCTTCAGTCATAGAGTAGTCAGGCCGTGGAATAGCCTAGAAAGTGATGTAGTGGAGGCAGGAACCATACATAGTTTTAAGGCGAGGTATGATAAAGCTCATGGGGCAGGGAGAGAGAGGACCTAGTAGCAATCAGTGAAGAGGCGGGGCCAGGAGCTGTGACTCGACCCCTGCAACCACAAATAGGTGAGTACAAATAGGTGAGTACACACACACACACACACACACACACACACACACACACACACACACACACACACACAAACACACACACACACACACACAAACAAACACACACACACACATACACAGGTGAGCAGGAAGGACAAACCAAGAAGCATAGGGGCCATAACTAGGGAAGGGACTGAAGGAAGGAACACTCCACGGGAAGGAACTAAAACACATCAGAGGATGCAATGGGAGTCACAGTGGGAGGTGGAAAGGGAGAGATCCGTGTTTGTCTATGGGCTAGACGAAGCTAAAGGGGAAACTTATGATGAAAGAAAGCAGGAGGAGAAAAAAGCGATTGAAGATATCATGAAGGTGATAGGCGAGGGGGACATGACCCAGGTGGCAAATTTTCGGAGAATTGGGTGGTTCACAAAGAAAAGGAATCGGCCTCTCAAAGTAATTTTCAAGGCAGAATCAACCCGAACCATGATCCTGCAGGAGAAAGCACGGCTGAGAGGCAAGCAGGAGTTCCGGAGTGTGTACCTCGATCGAGACAGAACACAGGACGAAAGGAAGACGATGAAAGAGAGAGTTCAAAAACGAAAGGAGAAATGGGAGGAAATGAAAAAGGAGAGCAGAATAACCCAGGATCAAATGGAAGGACAAGCACACCCCCCAGAAACACCTGCAGAAGGACTCCAGCCACGACACCCCCAAGGCAACTGAACAATCCAAACCAACCATCACACACCGATCCCTCTGTTTCCACCCCCCGCACCACAGTTACAGTATTAGAACAGAAGTTGAAGGTTTGGTACACAAATGCAGATGGATTAACGAATAAACATGAGGAATGGCAAGAAAGAATCAATGAGAAGTCCCCAGACATCATAGCAGTTACAGAAACAAAACTCACGGAGACAATAACAGATGCAATCTTCCCACCAGGATACCAGATCATGAGGAAAGATAGAAGGGGCAGGGGGGGAGGTGGGGTTGCTCTGCTCGTAAAAAACAGATGGAAATTCGAGAAAATGGAAGGCATAGATGAGACGGGAGAAAGAGACTACATAGCAGGTACACTTCAGTCTGGGGAACACAAAGTGGTCATTGCAGTGATGTATAATCCACCACAGAACTGCAGGAGGCCAAGAGAGGAATATGAAGAGAGCAACAGAGCAATGGTGGACACACTTGCTGAGGTGGCAAGAAGAGCTCACTCCAGCAGAGCAAAGTTGCTGGTTATGGGGGATTTCAACCACAGGGAGATTGACTGGGAAAACCTGGAGCCACATGGGGGTCCCGAAACATGGAGAGCCAGGATGTTGGACGTGGTGCTGGAAAACCTCATGCACCAACATGTTAAGGACACTACCAGAGTGAGAGGGGAGGATGAACCAGCAAGATTGGACCTTGTGTTCACCCTGGGCAGCTCAGACATTGAGGACATCAAGTATGAGAGTCCCCTAGGAGCTAGCGACCACGTGGTTCTGTGCTTTGAATACATAGTAGAGCTGCAAGTGGAGAGAATAACAGGAGTTGAATGGGAAAAGCCTGACTATAAAAGAGGGGACTACATAGGGTTGAAGAACTTCCTGCGGGAGGTCCAGTGGGACAGAGAACTGGCAGGAAAGCCAGTAAATGAAATGATGGAATATGTAACAACAAAATGCAAGGAGGCAGTGGAAAGGTTTATTCCCAAGGGCAACAGTAACAACGGGAAGACCAGAACGAGCCCCTGGTTTACCCGACGGTGTAAGGAGGCAAAAACAAAGTGCAATAGAGAATGGAAAAAGTACAGAAGGCAGAGAACACACGAAAATAGGGAGATCAGTCGCAGAGCCAGGAATGAGTATGCACAGGTAAGGAGGGAGGCCCAGCGACAGTATGAAAATGACATAGCATCGAGAATCAAGACTGACCCGAAACTGTTGTATAGCCACATCAGGAGGAAGACAACAGTCAAAGACCAGGTGATCAGATTAAGGACAGAAGGTGGAGAACTCACAAGAAATGATCAGGAGGTATGTGAGGAGCTGAACAGGAGATTTAAGGAAGTTTTTACAGTAGAGACAGGAAGGGCTGTGGGAAGACAGCACAGAAGGGAACATCAAGAGGGAATATACCAACAAGTGTTGGATGACATACGAACAACTGAGGAGGAGGTGAAGAAGCTCTTAAGTGACCTTGACACCTCAAAGGCGATGGGACCGGACAACATCTCCCCATGGGTCCTTAGAGAAGGAGCAGAGATGCTGTGCGTGCCTCTAACCACAATCTTCAACACATCCCTTGAAACTGGGCAACTACCTGAGAAATGGAAGACAGCTAATGTAGTCCCCATATTTAAGAAAGGAAACAGAAACGAGGCACTAAACTACAGACCTGTGTCTCTGACATGTATTGTGTGCAAAGTCATGGAGAAGATTATCAGGAGGAGAGTGGTCGAACACCTGGAAAGGAACAAGATTATAAATGAAAACCAGCATGGGTTCATGGAAGGCAAATCTTGTATCACAAACCTCCTGGAGTTTTATGACAAGGTAACAGAAGTAAGACACGAGAGAGAGGGGTGGGTAGATTGCGTTTTCCTAGACTGCAGGAAGGCCTTTGACACAGTTCCCCACAAGAGATTAGTGCAGAAGCTGGAGGATCAGGCGCATGTAAAAGGGAGGGCACTGCAATGGATAAGGGAATACCTGACAGGGAGGCAGCAACGAGTCATGGTACGTGAAGAGGTATCACAGTGGGCGCCTGTTACGAGCGGGGTCCCACAGGGGTCAGTTCTAGGACCAGTGCTATTTTTGATATATGTGAACGACATGATGGAAGGAATAGACTCTGAAGTGTCCCTGTTCGCAGATGACGTGAAGTTGATGAGAAGAATTAAATCGGACGAGGATGAGGCAGGACTGCAAAGAGACCTGGACAGGCTGGACATGTGGTCCAGTAACTGGCTTCTCGAATTCAATCCAGCCAAATGCAAAGTCATGAAGATTGGGGAGGGGCAAAGAAGACCGCAGACAGAGTATAGGCTAGGTGGACAAAGACTACAGACCTCACTCAGGGAGAAAGACCTTGGGGTGACCATAACACCGAGCACATCACCGGAGGCACACATCAACCAAATAACTGCTGCAGCATACGGGCGCCTGGCAAACCTGAGAATAGCGTTCCGATACCTTAATAAGGAATCGTTCAAGACACTGTACACTGTGTATGTTAGGCCCATACTGGAGTATGCAGCACCAGTCTGGAACCCACACCTGGTCAAGCACGTCAAGAAGTTAGAGAAAGTACAAAGGTTTGCAACAAGGCTAGTCCCAGAGCTCAAGGGAATGTCGTACGAGGAAAGGTTAAGGGAAATCGGACTGACGACACTGGAGGACAGAAGGGTCAGGGGAGACATGATAACGACATACAAGATACTGCGGGGAATAGACAAGGTGGACAGAGATAGGATGTTCCAGAGAGGGGACACAGGGACAAGGGGTCACAACTGGAAGCTGAAGACTCAGACGAGTCACAGGGACGTTAGGAAGTATTTCTTCAGTCATAGAGTTGTCAGCAAGTGGAATAGCCTAGCAAGTGAAGTAGTGGAGGCAGGAACCATACATAGTTTTAAGAAGAGGTATGACAAAGCTCAGGAAGCAGAGAGAGAGAGGACCCAGTAGCGATCAGTGAAGAGGCGGGGCCAGGAGCTGAGTCTCGACCCCTGCAACCACAATTAGGTGAGTACAATTAGGTGAGTACACACACACACGCACACACACACACTCACACAACACACACACACACACACACACACACACACACACAGAGGGGGGGGAGGGAGGGAGGGAGGGAGGGGGAGGGAGGGAGGGGGGGAGGGAGGGGGAGGGAGGGGGGAGGGAGGGAGGGAGGGGGGAGGGAGGGAGGGAGGGGGAGGGAGGGGGGAGGGAGGGGGAGGGAGGGAGGGAGGGGGAGGGAGGGGGAGGGAGGGAGGGAGGGAGGGAGGGAGGGAGGGAGGGGGAGGGAGGGAGGGGGGAGGGAGGGAGGGAGGGGGAGGGAGGGGGAGGGAGGGAGGGGAGGGAGGGAGGGAGGGAGGGAGGGAGGGAGGGAGGGAGGGAGGGGGAGGGAGGGGGAGGGAGGGAGGGGGAGGGAGGGAGGGAGGGGGGAGGGAGGGGGAGGGAGGGAGGGGGAGGGAGGGAGGGAGGGGAGGGAGGGAGGGAGGGAGGGAGGGAGGGAGGGGGAGGGAGGGAGGGGGAGGGAGGGGGAGGGAGGGGGAGGGAGGGGGAGGGAGGGAGGGAGGGAGGGAGGGAGGGAGGGAGGGAGGGGAGGGGGAGGGAGGGAGGGAGGGAGGGAGGGAGGGAGGGAGGGGGAGGGAGGGAGGGAGGGAGGGAGGGAGGGAGGGGGGAGGGGGAGGGAGGGAGGGAGGGGGAGGGAGGGGGAGGGAGGGAGGGGAGGGGGAGGGAGGGAGGGAGGGAGGGAGGGAGGGAGGGAGGGAGGGAGGGGGAGGGAGGGAGGGAGGGAGGGAGGGAGGGAGGGAGGGAGGGAGGGAGGGAGGGAGGGAGGGAGGGAGGGAGGGAGGGAGGGAGGGAGGGGAGGGAGGGGGAGGGAGGGGGAGGGAGGGAGGGAGGGGGAGGGAGGGAGGGAGGGAGGGGGGGAGGGAGGGGGAGGGAGGGGGGGGAGAGGGAGGGGGGGAGGGAGGGAGGGGGAGGGAGGGAGGGAGGGAGGGAGGGAGGGGGGAGGGAGGGAGGGAGGGGGGGAGGGGAGGGAGGGAGGTAGTAGTAGTGGTGGATCTAATGTTGTGAGACGGGTTGGGTTAGAGAAGGACCTGTTGATATAATGTTACAGCAGTCTCCAGAATAGGTAATATTCTGTTGATTAGCAATTTAGAGATACTCTAAATACCGGACTTTTAATGGATAGTGTTACTGACAGCAGTTTGGGCAGCTTCTATGCACTTTCGCCGTCTTAAATCGTCTTCTTTAAACACTAGTTTAGCCTAACTGAATTTTATGAGGTGTCCAACATCGTCCTTATGTTGAACACACGCGTTTTTACGGTCATCATTTCTGCAAGCATTTTTGTGTTCTATGATCCTAATGTTCAGAGATCTGGCTGTTTCCCCCATATATACTTTGTCACACCCCCCACATGGTATTGTGTATATTCCTGAACTTGTGCCAGAATCATGCTTGAGTTTTTGTACCCGGTTCCTAATATTTTTAGCGAATTATAGTGAATATTTAGTGAATTGTAGTGATTTATAGTAATTTATAAAGATATTTTTATTGAATTTTATTTAACTATATTAAATTATAGTGATTTTTAGTGAATTATTTAAGTGCGTTATAGTGAATTATAGCGAATTATAGTGAATTATCTTGAATTATAGCAAATTATTGTGAATTATAGTGAATTATGTTGAATTACAGTGTGTATATCTCAGTATATATACGGTGTATATACACTGAGAGTTGTGTATATTTCAGTGTATATACACTGAGAGTTGTGTATATTTCAGTGTATATACACTGAGAGGTGTGTATATTTCAGTGTATATACACTGAGAGGTGTGTATATTTCAGTGTATATACACTGAGAGGTGTGTATATTTCAGTGTATATACACTGAGAGTTGTGTATATTTCAGTGTATATACACTGAATTATTGTGAATTATGTTGAATAACAGTGATTTTTTTAGCGAACTTTCTGTGAATTATAGTGAACTTTTAGTGAATTATAGTGAACTTTTAGTGAATTATAGTGAACTTTTAGTGAATTATAGTGAACTTTTAGTGAATTATAGTGAACTTTTAGTGAATTATAGTGAACTTCTAGTGAATTATAGTGAACTTTTAGTGAATTATAGTGAACTTTTAGTGAATTATAGTGAACTTTTAGTGAATTATAGTGAACTTTTAGTGAATTATAGTGAACTTTCAGTGAATTATAGTGAACTTTTAGTGAATTATAGTGAACTTTTAGTGAATTATAGTGAACTTTAGTGAATTATAGTGAACTTTTAGTGAATTATAGTGAACTTTTAGTGAATTATAGTGAACTTTTAGTGAATTATAGTGAACTTTTAGTGAATTATAGTGAACTTTTAGTGAATTATAGTGAACTTTTAGTGAATTATAGTGAACTTTTAGTGAATTATAGTGAACTTTTAGTGAATTATAGTGAACTTTAGTGAATTATAGTGAACTTTTAGTGAATTATAGTGAACTTTTAGTGAATTATAGTGAACTTTTAGTTTAGTGAATTATAGTGAACTTTTAGTGAATTATAGCGAACTTTTAGTGAATTATAGTGAACTTTTAGTGAATTATAGTGAACTTTTAGTGAATTATAGTGAACTTTTAGTGAATTATAGTGAACCTTTAGTGAATTATAGTGAACTTTTAGTGAATTATAGTGAACTTTTAGTGAAATATAGTGAACTTTTAGTGAATTATAGTGAACTTTTAGTGAATTATAGTGAACTTCTAGTGAATTATAGTGAACTTTTAGTGAATTATAGTGAACTTTTAGTGAATTATAGTGAACGTTTAGTGAATTATAGTGAACTTTTAGTGAATTATAGTGAACTTTTAGTGAATTATAGTGAACTTCTAGTGAATTATAGTGAACGTTTAGTGAATTATAGTGAACGTTTAGTGAATTATAGTGAACGTTTAGTGAATTATAGTGAACGTTTAGTGAATTATAGTGAACTTTCAGTGAATTATAGTGAACTTTTAATGAATTATAGTGAACTTTTAGTGAATTATAGTGAACTTTTAGTGAATTATAGTGAACTTTTAGTGAATTATAGTGAACTTTTAGTGAATTATAGTGAACCTTTAGTGAATTATAGTGAACTTTTAGTGAATTATAGTGAACTTTTAGTGAATTATAGTGAACTTTTAGTGAATTATAGTGAACTTCTAGTGAATTATAGTGAACGTTTAGTGAATTATAGTGAACGTTTAGTGAATTATAGTGAACGTTTAGTGAATTATAGTGAACTTTCAGTGAATTATAGTGAACTTTTAATGAATTATAGTGAACTTTTAGTGAATTATAGTGAACTTTTAGTGAATTATAGTGAACTTTTAGTGAATTATAGTGAACTTTTAGTGAATTATAGTGAACTTTTAGTGAATTATAGTGAACTTTTAGTGAATTATAGTGAACTTTTAGTGAATTATAGTGAACTTTTAGTGAATTATAGTGAACTTTTAGTGAATTATAGTAAACTTTCAGTGAATTATAGTGAACTTTTAGTGAATTATAGTGAACTTCTAGTGAATTATAGTGAACTTTTAGTGAATTATAGTGAACTTTTAGTGAATTATAGTAAACTTTCAGTGAATTATAGTGAACTTTTAGTGAATTATAGTGAACTTCTAGTGAATTATAGTGAACGTTTAGTGAATTATAGTGAACTTTTAGTGAATTATAGTGAACTTTCAGTGAATTATAGTGAACTTTTAGTGAATTATAGTGAACTTTTAGGTGAATTATAGTGAACTTTTAGTGAATTATAGTGAACTTTTAGTGAATTATAGTGAACTTTTAGTGAATTATAGTGAACTTTTAGTGAATTATAGCGAACTTTTAGTGAATTATAGTGAACTTTTAGTGAATTATAGTGAACTTTTAGTGAATTATAGTGAACTTTTAGTGAATTATAGTGAACCTTTAGTGAATTATAGTGAACTTTTAGTGAATTATAGTGAACTTTTAGTGAATTATAGTGAACTTTTAGTGAATTATAGTGAACTTTTAGTGAATTATAGTGAACTTCTAGTGAATTATAGTGAACTTTTAGTGAATTATAGTGAACTTTTAGTGAATTATAGTGAACGTTTAGTGAATTATAGTGAACTTTTAGTGAATTATAGTGAACTTTTAGTGAATTATAGTGAACTTCTAGTGAATTATAGTGAACCTTTAGTGAATTATAGTGAACTTCTAGTGAATTATAGTGAACGTTTAGTGAATTATAGTGAACGTTTAGTGAATTATAGTGAACGTTTAGTGAATTATAGTGAACGTTTAGTGAATTATAGTGAACTTTCAGTGAATTATAGTGAACTTTTAATGAATTATAGTGAACTTTTAGTGAATTATAGTGAACTTTTAGTGAATTATAGTGAACTTTTAGTGAATTATAGTGAACTTTTAGTGAATTATAGTGAACCTTTAGTGAATTATAGTGAACTTTTAGTGAATTATAGTGAACTTTTAGTGAATTATATGAACTTTAGTGAATTATAGTGAACTTCTAGTGAATTATAGTGAACGTTTAGTGAATTATAGTGAACGTTTAGTGAATTATAGTGAACGTTTAGTGAATTATAGTGAACTTTCAGTGAATTATAGTGAACTTTTAATGAATTATAGTGAACTTTTAGTGAATTATAGTGAACTTTTAGTGAATTATAGTGAACTTTTAGTGAATTATAGTGAACTTTTAGTGAATTATAGTGAACTTTTAGTGAATTATAGTGAACTTTTAGTGAATTATAGTGAACTTTTAGTGAATTATAGTGAACTTTTAGTGAATTATAGTGAACTTTTAGTGAATTATAGTAAACTTTCAGTGAATTATAGTGAACTTTTAGTGAATTATAGTGAACTTCTAGTGAATTATAGTGAACTTTTAGTGAATTATAGTGAACTTTTAGTGAATTATAGTGAACTTTTAGTGAATTATAGTAAACTTTCAGTGAATTATAGTGAACTTTTAGTGAATTATAGTGAACTTCTAGTGAATTATAGTGAACGTTTAGTGAATTATAGTGAACTTTTAGTGAATTATAGTGAACTTTCAGTGAATTATAGTGAACTTTTAGTGAATTATAGTGAACTTTTAGTGAATTATAGTGAACTTTTAGTGAATTATAGTGAACTTTTAGTGAATTATAGTGAACTTTTAGTGAATTATAGTGAACTTTTAGTGAATTATAGTGAACTTTTAGTGAATTATAGTGAACTTTCAGTGAATTATAGTGAACTTTTAGTGAATTATAGTGAACTTTTAGTGAATTATAGTGAACTTTCAGTGAATTATAGTGAACTTTAAATGAATTATAGTGAACTTTTAGTGAATTATAGTGAACTTTTAGTGAATTATAGTGAACTTTTAGTGAATTATAGTGAACTTTTAGTGAATTATAGTGAACTTTTAGTGAATTATAGTGAACTTTTAGTGAATTATAGTGAACTTTTAGTGAATTATAGCGAACTTTTAGTGAATTATAGTGAACTTTTAGTGAATTATAGTGAACTTTTAGTGAATTATAGTGAACTTTTAGTGAATTATAGTGAACTTTTAGTGAATTATAGTGAACTTTTAGTGAATTATAGTGAACTTTTAGTGAATTATAGTGAACTTTTAGTGAATTATAGTGAACCTTTAGTGAATTATAGTGAACTTTTAGTGAATTATAGTGAACTTTTAGTGAATTATAGTGAACTTTTAGTGAATTATAGTGAACTTCTAGTGAATTATAGTGAACGTTTAGTGAATTATAGTGAACGTTTAGTGAATTATAGTGAACGTTTAGTGAATTATAGTGAACTTTCAGTGAATTATAGTGAACTTTTAATGAATTATAGTGAACTTTTAGTGAATTATAGTGAACTTTTAGTGAATTATAGTGAACTTTTAGTGAATTATAGTGAACTTTTAGTGAATTATAGTGAACTTTTAGTGAATTATAGTGAACTTTTAGTGAATTATAGTGAACTTTTAGTGAATTATAGTGAACTTTTAGTGAATTATAGTGAACTTTTAGTGAATTATAGTAAACTTTCAGTGAATTATAGTGAACTTTTAGTGAATTATAGTGAACTTCTAGTGAATTATAGTGAACTTTTAGTGAATTATAGTGAACTTTTAGTGAATTATAGTGAACTTTTAGTGAATTATAGTAAACTTTCAGTGAATTATAGTGAACTTTTAGTGAATTATAGTGAACCTGTAGTGAATTATAGTGAACGTTTAGTGAATTATAGTGAACTTTTAGTGAATTATAGTGAACTTTCAGTGAATTATAGTGAACTTTTAGTGAATTATAGTGAACTTTTAGTGAATTATAGTGAACTTTTAGTGAATTATAGTGAACTTCTAGTGAATTATAGTGAACTTTTAGTGAATTATAGTGAACTTCTAGTGAATTATAGTGAACTTCTAGTGAATTATAGTGAACTTCTAGTGAATTACTGAAGAAATAGTTCCTAACATCCCTTTAATTCATCTGAGTCTTCACCTTCCAATTGTGACCCCTTGTTTCTGTGTCCCCTCTCTGGAACATCCTGTCTCTGTCCACCTTGTCTATTTCACGCAGTATTTTGTATGTCGTTATCATGTCTCCCCTGACCCTCCTGTCCTCCAGTGTCGTCAGGCCAATTTCCCTTAACCTTTCTTCGTAGCTCTGGAACTAACCTTGTCGCAAACCTTTGAACTTTCTCTAATTTCTTGACGTGCTTGACAAGGTGTGGGTTCCAAACTAGTGCTCCATACTCCAGTATGGGTCTGACGTACACGGTGTACAGTGTCTTGAACGATTCCTTACTAAGGTATCGGAACGCTATTCTCAGGTTTGCCAGGCGCCCATATGCTGCAGCAGTTATCTGGTTGATGTGTGCTTCCGGAGACGTGCTCGGTGTTATACTCACCCCAAGACCTTTCTCCTTGAGTGAGGTTTGCAGTCTTTGGCCACCTAGCCTATACTCTGTCTGCGGTCTTCTTTGCCCTTCCCCGATCTTCATGACTTTGCATTTGGCGGGGTTAAATTCGAGAAGCCAGTTGCTGGACCAGGTGTCCAGTCTGTCCAGGTCTCTTTGAAGTCCTGCCTGATCCTCATCTGATTTAATTCTCCTCATTAACTTCACATCATCTGCAAACAGGGACACTTCTGAGTCTATCCCTTCCATCATGTCATTCACATATACCAAAAATAGCACTGGTCCTAGGACCGACCCCTGTGGGACCCCGCTCGTCACAGGTGCCCACTGTGATACCTCATCACGTACCATGACTCGTTGTTGCCTCCCTGTCAGGTATTCTCTGATCCATTGCAGTGCCCTTCCTGTTATATGCGCCTGATCCTCTAGCTTCTGCACTAATCTCTTGTGAGGAACTGTGTCGAAGGCCTTCTTGCAGTCCAAGAAAATGCAATCAACCCACCCTTCTCTCTCGTGTCTTACTTCTGTTACTTTATCATAGAACTCCAGAAGGTTTGTGACACAGGATTTGCCTTCCATGAATCCGTGCTGGTTGTCGTTTATAATCTTGTTCCATTCCAGGTGCTCCACCACTCTCCTCCTGATAATCATCTCTACGACTTTGCATACTATACACGTCAGTGACACTGGTCTATAGTTTAGTGCCTCTTTTCTGTCTCCTTTAAAAATGGGAACTACATTTGCGGTCTTCCATACCTCAGGTAGCTGCCCAGTTTCAAGGGATGTGTTGAAGATTGTGGTTAGTGGCACACACAGCATTTCTGCTCCCTATCTAATGACCCACGGGGATATGTTGTCCAGTCCCATTGCCTTTGACGTATCAAGGGCCCTTAGCAGCTTCTTCACTCCCTCCTCAGTTGTGTGCATGTCATCCAACACTTGTTGGTATATTCCTTGTTGGTGTCCCCCTCTGTTCTGTCTTCCCAGAGTCCTCCCTGTCTCCGCTGTAGATACTTCTTTAAATCTTGTGTTGAGCTCCTTACATACTTCTTGATCCTTTCTTGTGAGTTCCCCATCTTCTTTCCTCAGCCTGATCACCTGGTCTTTTACTGTTGTCTTCCTCCTAATGTGGCTATACAGCAGTTTCGGGTTAGATTTGACTTGCGATGCTATGTCGTTTTCGTACTGTCGCTGGGCCTCCCTCCTTATCTGTGCATACTTATTTCTGGCTCCTCGACTAATCACCTTACATTCCTGGGTCCTTTGCCTTCTGTACCTTCTCCATTCTCTAGTGCACTTAGTTTTTGCCTCCCTACATCTTCGGGTAAATCAAGGACTCGCTTTGGTCTTCCCATTATTTCTGTTGCCTTTAGGAACAAACCTTTCTTCTGCCTCCTTGCATTTTGTTGTTACATATTCCATCATTTCGTTTACTGACTTTCCTACCAATTTTCTGTCCCACTAAACCTCTTGCAGGAAGTTCCTCATATCTGAGTAGTCCCCCCTTTTACAGTTTGGCTTTGTCCATTCAACTCCTGTTACTCTCCACTTGTAACTCTACTATATAATGGAAACTCAGAACCACGTGATCACTAGCTCCAAGGAAGCTCTCATGTGTCATGTCCTCAATGTCTGAACTGCTCAGGGTGAACACAAGGTCCAGTCTTGCTGGTTCATCCTCCCCTCTCTCTTTCGTAGTGTCCCTGACATGTTGATGCATGAGGTTTTCCAGTACCACATCCATCATCTTGGCTCTCCATGTTTCGGGACCCCCATGTGGCTCCAGGTTTTCCCACTCGATCTCCCAGTGGTTGAAATCACTGATAACCAGTAACTTTGCTCTGCTCGAGTGAGCTCTTCTTGCCACCTCAGCCAGTGTGTCCACCATTGCTCTGTTGTTCTCTTTGTATTCCTCTCTTGGCCTCCTGCAGTTCTGTGGTGGGTTATACATCACTGCAATGACTACCTTATGTTCCCCAGACTGAATTGTACCTACTATGTAGTCCCTTTCTCCAATCTCGTCCATGCCTTCCATTTCCTCAAATCTCCATCGGTTTTTTATGAGCAGTGCAACCCCTCCTCCCCCTCTGCTCCTTCTATCTTTCCTCAGGATCTGATATCCTGGTGGGAAGATTGCATCTGTTATTGTCTCAGTGAGTTTCGTTTCTGTGACTGCTATGATGTCTGGGGACTTCTCATTGATTCTTTCATGCCACTTCTCATATTTCTGTCTGTGTTCGTGTATCAAACCTTCAACTTCTTTTCTTTCACTGTGGTCCTGGGAGAATATTGGGGTTGGGGGAGCAGGCACCCTGGTGGGGCCCTATTGAGCATTGTGGTGTGGGTGGGGCTTATAATGAGGGGGTGGGAGCAGAGCTCCCATAGGAGGCTGCTGTAGGGGTGGGGTTTGTGATGCGACGGGTAGGGGCAGAGGGAACAGTGTTTGGGTTTTGATTTAGATTGTTCAATTGCATTGGGGTGACGTGGTTGGAGTCCTTCTGTGGGTATTTCTGGAGAATGTGTTTGCCCTTCCACCTGGGTCTGGGTTCTGCTCATCTTCATCATTGCTTCTCGTTCCTCTTTTCAACTTTGTACCCTCTTTTTCAGTATCGTTCTTTCCTCTTGTGTTTTGTCGAGATCGAGGTACACTCTCTGGTACTCTGGTTTGTCCCTCAGTTTTGCTTTCTCTTGCATGATGCTGGTTCGAGCTAATTCTTCCTTGAAAATTACTTTGACAGGCCGTTTCCTTCCACTCACAAACCACCCAATTCTCCAAAAATTTGTCACCTGGGTCATGTTGCCCTCACCTATTGCTTTCATGATACCTTCAATCGCTTTTTTTCTCCTCCTGTTTCTTTCATCGTAGGTTCTCCCTTAGACTGCTTGGAGCCCATAGACAAAAACTGCCCTCTTCCTTTCATCCTCCCACTGTGTCTCCCTTTGCATCCTCTGAGGTGTTTTAGTTCCTTCCATTGAAACGTTCCTGTCTTCAATCCCTGCCCTTGCTGAAGCCCCTATGCTCAGTGGACTGTCTTTCCTGCTCAGCTGTTCCTTGCCACTGCAGTTGTCTGTTAGAGTCTCTGCATATGGCATAACTCCTTCATTGTCTTCAGACCTCTCATTTGTTCCTAGTGTGCTCCTCGTCTTTTCCTGGGCCCCACGTGGGTCTGATAAGGCCTTCGCATGTGGCATAGCTCGCTTTCTCCCTACAGTCCCCTTGTCTGTGACTGATATAAAAGTTCCTGATGTCATGTCAGTACTGTCAATTGGCTCTTTAATCTGTTTCAGGTATTTTAGTTCCTCTTCTAAGCACTGTATCTTAGTTTCTGCTGCTGGACTTGTAGCCAGCCCCCACTTCCTGATGTGCTCGGTGTTATGGTCACCCCAAGGTCTTTCTCCTTGAGTGAGGTCTGTAGTCTTTATCCACCTAGCCTATACTCTGTCTGCGGTCTTCTTTGCCCCTCCCCAAACTTCATGACTTTGCATTTGGCTGGATTGAATTCGAGAAGCCAGTTACTGGACCACATGTCCAGCCTGTCCAGGTCTCTTTGCAGTCCTGCCTCATCCTCGTCCGATTTAATTCTTCTCATCAACTTCACGTCATCTACGAACAGGGACACTTCAGAGTCTATTTCTTCCATCATGTCGTTCACATATTTCAAAAATAGCACTGGTCCTAGAACTGACCCCTGTGGGACCCCGCTCGTAACAGGCGCCCACTGTGACACCTCTCCACGTACCACGACTCGCTGCTGCCTCCCTGTCAGGTATTTCCTTATCCATTGCAGTGCCCTTCCTTTTACATGCGCCTGATCCTCCAGCTTCTGCACTAATCTCTTGTGGGGAACTGTCAAAGGCCTTCCTGCAGTCTAGGAAAACGCAATCTACCCACCCCTCTCTCTCGTGTCTTACTTCTGTTACCTTGTCATAAAACTCCAGGAGGTTTGTGATGCAAGATTTGCCTTCCATGAACCCATGCTGGTTTTCATTTATAATCTTGTTCCTTTCCAGGTGTTCGACCACTCTCCTCCTGATAATCTTCTCCATGACTTTGCACACAATACATGTCAGAGACACAGGTCTGTAGTTTAGTGCCTCGTTTCTGTTTCCTTTCTTAAATATGGGGACTACATTAGCTGTCTTCCATTTCTCAGGTAGTTGCCCAGTTTCAAGGGATGTGTTGAAGATTGTGGTTAGAGGCACGCACAGCATCTCTGCTCCTTCTCTAAGGACCCATGGGGAGATGTTGTCTGGTCCCATCGCCTTTGAGGTGTCAAGGTCACTTAAGAGCTTCTTCACCTCCTCCTCAGTTGTTCGTATGTCATCCAACACTTGTTGGTATATTCCCTCTTGATGTTCCCTTCTGTGCTGTCTTCCCACAGCCCTTCCTGTCTCTTCTGTAAAAACTTCCTTAAATCTCCTGTTCAGCTCCTCACATACCTTCTGATCATTTCTTGTGAGTTCTCCACCTTCTGTCCTTAATCTGATCACCTGGTCTTTGACTGTTGTCTTCCTCCTGATGTGGCTATACAACAGTTTCGGGTCAGTCTTTATTTTCAATGCTATGTCATTTTCATACTGTCGCTGGGCCTCCCTCCTTACCTGTGCGTACTCATTCCTGGCTCTGCGACTGATCTCCCTATTTTCGTGTGTTCTCTGCCTTCTGTACTTTTTCCATTCTCTATTGCACTTTGTTTTTGCTTCCTTACACCGTCGGGTAAACCAGGGGCTCGTTCTGGTCTTCCTGTTGTTACTGTTGCCCTTGGGAATAAACCTTTCCACTGCCTCCTTGCATTTTGTTGTTACATATTCCATCATTTCATTTACTGGCTTTCTTGCCAGTTCTCTGTCCCACTGGACCTCCCGCAGGAAGTTCTTCAACCCTATGTAGTCCCCTCTTTTATAGTCAAGCTTTTCCCATTCAACTCCTGTTATTCTCTCCACTTGCAGCTCTACTATGTATTCAAAGCACAGAACCACGTGGTCGCTAGCTCCTAGGGGACTCTCATACTTGATGTCCTCAATGTCTGAGCTGCCCAGGGTGAACACAAGGTCCAATCTTGCTGGTTCATCCTCCCCTCTCACTCTGGTAGTGTCCTTAACATGTTGGTGCATGAGGTTTTCCAGCACCACGTCCAACATCCTGGCTCTCCATGTTTCGGGACCCCCATGTGGCTCCAGGTTTTCCCAGTCAATCTCCCTGTGGTTGAAATCCCCCATAACCAGCAACTTTGCTCTGCTGGAGTGAGCTCTTCTTGCCACCTCAGCAAGTGTGTCCACCATTGCTCTGTTGCTCTCTTCATATTTCTCTCTTGGCCTCCTGCAGTTCTGTGGTGGATTATACATCACTGCAATGACCACTTTGTGTTCTCCAGCCTGAAGTGTACCTGCTATGTAGTCTCTTTCTCCCGTCTCATCTATGCCTTCCATTTTCTCGAATTTCCATGTTTTTTACGAGCAGAGCAACCCCACCTCCCCCCCTGCCCCTTCTATCTTTTCTCATGATCTGGTATCCTGGTGGGAAGATTGCATCTGTTATTGTCTCTGTGAGTTTTGTTTCTGTAACTGCTATGATGTCCGGGGACTTCTCATTGATTCTTTCTTGCCATTCCTCATGTTTATTCGTTAATCCATCTGAATTTGTGTACCAAACCTTCAACTTCTGTTCTAATACTGTATCTGTGGTGCGGGGGGTTCAAACGGAGGGATCGGTGTGTGATGGTTGGTTTGGATTGTTCAGTTGCCTTGGGGGTGTCGTGGCTGGAGTCCTTCTGCAGGTGTTTCTGGGGGGTGCGCTTGTCCTTCCATTTGATCCTGGGTTATTCTGCTCTCCTTTATCATTTCCTCCCATTTCTCCTTTTGTTTTTGAACTCTCTCTTTCATTGTCTTCCTTTTGTCCTGTGTCTCGATGGAGGTACACACTCCGGAACTCCTGCTTGCCTCTCAGCCGTGCTTTCTCCTGGAGGATCATGGTTCGGGTTGATTCTGCCTTGAAAATTACTTTGAGAGGCCGATTCCTTTTCTTTGTGAACCACCCAATTCTCCAAAAATTTGCCACCTGGGTCATGTCCCCCTCGCCTATCACCTTCATGATATCTTCAATCACTTTTTTCTCCTCCTGCTTTCTTTCATCATAAGTTTCCCCTTTAGCTTCGTCTAGCCCATAGACAAACACGGATCTCTCCCTTTCCACCTCCCACTGTGACTCACCTAATTGTGGTTGCAGGGGTCGAGACTCAGCTCCTGGCCCTGCCTCTTCACCGACCGCTACTAGGTCCTCTCTTCCCCTGTTCCATGAGCTTTATCATACCTCATCTTAAAACTATGTATAGTTCCTGCCGCCACTACATCGCTTGCCAGACTATTCCACTTCCTAACTACTGTATGACTGAAGAAATACTTCCTAGCATTCCTTTGACTCATCTGAGTGTGTGTGTGTGTGTGTGTGTGTGTGTACTCACCTAATTGTGGTTGCAGGGATCGAGACTCAGCTCATGGCTGAGTGTGTGTGTTTGTGTGTGTGTGTGTGTGTGTGTGTGTGTGTGTGTGTGTGTGTGTGTGTGTGTGTGTGTGTATATATGTGTGTGTGTTTGTGTGTACATGTATCCTATATGTCTCACTTACGAACATCAAAATGGTATACAATACCGACAGGTTGGTAGGTAAGACACATAGGCAACAGTTGCCTAACTGTTGCCTATGTGTATACCATTTTGATGTTCTTCTTGTCAGACACTGCAACACAATGGCATCTTGGTACAGAAAACACCTTGGACAACTTTTTCAAGTGAGAATTGTTGGATCTGAGAGGGACATGACCTCTCAGTGGCTACATTCTCACTGCTACTACTCTGCACCTCTCCTTCCGACAGTATTTAAGTCTCCGCACTGTCGCTTGATCTTCAGATAGTTCCTGACTATGAAACTGAGCTTCTCCAGGCTGAGGGACTGACAACCTCAAATTCTACGACTTCAAAGGTGATGGACTGATTACATCGTCTTCACATCTCTACCGTTCCTGCCTACTTTCTGTATTCGACTGAAGAAGTCTACTGTGTAGGCGAAACGTTTCGGAATAGAGTTGTCTAACTGTTGCCTATGTGGTCTTACCTACCAACATGTCTCACTTATATGTGTTGTGGGGGTCGAGTCCTAGGTCCCGGCCCCGCCTTGCAACTTGTCAGTTGCCAAATTCACTATATCAAACCCTCATGGACTATATCGTACGTGTTCCTAAAGCTATGTATGGAGTCTGCCTCCACCACTTCCTCATCGAGATTAATCCACTCCTCCACCACCCTGAGGCTGAAGAAATAGTTTGTGACATCCCTGTCGCTCATTTGAGTCTAGGTTCCAGCTGAGGCACCAAGTACTTGTATCCCGCCTCTCAACCTACCCCTGTCTTCTCTACTTTGTATGTTTTAGCAAGTTCGTCCTGGTTCTTCTGTCCTCCAGGGTCGTTAGATTCAGTTTTTTTTTTTACATAAATTTTACAGGCCAGGAGTTATGTTAGTCTCTCCTCGTAGTTCATTTTCCTTAACATTAGGACAAGTCTTATAACGTACCCCGGCCCGGTATTGTCTCTAGTTTCTTAACAAACTTTTTCAAGGAGAGTTACATCCTGGTGCTACATGCTCCAGGAAGGACGTGACGTAATGTACCCACAATGTCTGTCTCCTGAGGTTCCTGACGACCACTCTTTGATTTATTAGATGGACTTGGGCTACATAGATTATAGGTTGATGTGAGCCTCTGACGATATACTGTGCTCACCCCTACATCGTTTTTCTGAGTGAGGTCTGCAGCCTCTGTTGCCCGAGTCTATACTTCGTTTCCAGTCTTCTTGACTCTTCCCCAGTATTCACAACTTCGCATTTGCTGGGGATTGAATTCCAGCAACCAATTATCTGACCAATCTTGCAGTTTGTGCAGATTATTTCCACTCTTTTCCTATGATCATTTATTTTTATTCTCTTCATCAATTTTACATCATCAGCAAACAAGAATACGTCTGACTCTATCTCAAGTGGAATAACATTCACATTAACTACAAACAATTCTGGTTACCTAACGTTGTGGAACCTCGCTTGTTACACTTCTCCATCCTGTTAACTCTTTCTGGAAAATCACTCTTTGCTTTATTTCCTTAAGATACTCTTTGATCCAGCACAGTAACTTCCCAGATATTCTTACCTGCACCTTAAGTAGTTGTCCCATTCATATGTGGGATACAATATCAAACTATGTACTTGTAGTCTTAGTAAACGCAACCCACCCATCCCTCTCTTTTCTTTTAAGACAAGGTTTGTTATCTTTGAATCCATGCTGAGTCCATGCTGAGTCCATGCTGAGTCCATGCTGAGTCCATGCTGAGTCCATGTTGAGTACATGCTGAGTCCATGTTGAGTCCATGCTGAGCCGATGCTGAGTCCATGATGAATCCATGCTGAGTCCATGCTGAGTCCATGCTGAGCCCATGCTGAGTCTATGATGAATCCATGCTGAGTCCATGCTGAGTCCATGATGAATCCATGCTGAGCCCATGCTGAGTCCATGCTGAGCCCATGCTGAGTCCATGCTGAGTCCATGCTCTACCAATCTTCTGACTAGCTTCTCCACTACCTAGGGTGGTATCCATGTCAGAGAAACTGGTCCATAGTTCAACGCTCTCTGCCTATTCTTTTTTTTCAGTAAGGACTACATCCGCTGTCTTCCAGATTTCTGGCAACTCTCCGGTGTCTACAAACTTGTTGCAGATCATAAGTGTTTCTGCTCCCTCTCGCAGAATACATGGCGGCACTCTGTCAGGTGCCAGTGTCATTGAAATATCCGGCTCCACCTCTTCCCGTGTTGTGTCTGGTGTCCTGCACATCTCAGTGTAAACATTTTCTCAGGCTTTCTGGACCTGCCTATTTTTCCACTGAGAAGAGTTTTTAAAACATATGTTCAAGACTTCGCATATTTCCTTGGCGTCTTTCGTAGGACTTCTCCTTCTATCCTTCTTCAGTCGAATTACCTGGTGTTTTACTGCCGAATAACAGTAAAAGACCAGATGGATGTGAAACAGTTTTGGTCCATACTTGGCCTATGCTAATTTGTCATTTTCATATAGTCACTCAGCTTCTCATTCTTGCACATTTATTCCTGGCTAATTAGCTCACTTCCCTGTTCTAGTCTTTCACTTTCTATTGTGCTTCCACACTATTTTGCTTCTTTATTTGTCTCTCTCTTTCTCTGGTTGAACTAAGGGTTCTCTTTGTCCTTTCTATTTCCACTTCTTCAGGGTATGAAGATCTCTGCTTCCTGACACTTTCCATCAACTCATCTCCTGACTTTCCTTCCGGTTCACTATATTCAGGAATTTTTTCATCAATTCGAAGCTTCCCCTTCCAAAGTCAGGCTTCTCACTTCCTCTACCTGCCAGCTCTTCTTCCCTCTACGCTTATTTTCACAAGGTATTAGTTGTTCGGTACTGCATGATCACTAGCACCCAGGGGGTTCTTATGTTCTATTTCGCCTTTGCCAGATGCACTTTTGGTAAGCATAATCTCCAGTTTTACTGGCTCGTCTCTTCCTCTCTCTCTTGTCTTGTGCTTTAAGGAAAATCATGAGAGCATAACAACAATAAAACAACCAGTGGCCTAGACTTGACCAAAAATACCACCCACATACCCACAACATACCATGATGACTTGTTCCAGCCGCCGCTGTTCTCGTACTAACACACCTCTCCTGCTCCTGTCCTGTCCTGGCTCCTATTCGTCACTAATACGCGACCGGTTTCAGAACAAATCCCGGAAACTATTGTATATGGAGAGTTTGTTTGCATACATTATTCACCAATACATTGTGTAATAATGACACTCTGTCCACACACCAGTGTATGACACTGTCTCTGTCCACACACCAGTGTATGACACTGTCTCTGTCCACACACCAGTGTATGACACTATCTCTGTCCACACACCAGTGTATGACACTGTCTCTGTCCACACACCAGTGTATGACACTATCTCTGTCAACACACCAGTGTATGACACTGTCTCTGTCCACACACCAGTGTATGACACTATCTCTGTACATTGCAGAGTCACTTGTTTGCACAGAACTGCTAAATGCCTCAAATGATGTAGTGGAAGTTTTAGCAGTAAAGGTCGAGAACCAAAACCTAGTCATTGTGGTAGTCTACAAGCCTCCGGATGCAACATCCCAGCAATTCCAGGAACAGCTGTTAAAAATTGACCACTGTCTGGAAAATCTTCCAGCTCCTGCACCCAACATCTTGCTCCTGGGGGATTTCAACTTAAGGCACCTAAAATGGAGGAATATAGCAAATAATATTGTTGCAGTAATAACACCAGGAGGCAGCTCTGATGAAAACTCACACTCACACGAGCTTTTAAATCTCTGCACAAAATTCAATTTAAACCAGCAAATAATAGAGCCTACTAGACTGGAGAATACACTAGACCTCATCTTCACTAACAATGATGATCTGATAAGAAATGTCACCATATCAAAAACAATATACTCAGATCACAACATAATTGAGGTTCAGACATGTATGCGCGGAGCCCCAGACCGACATAATGAGACTAGACACGAGGGAGCATTCACCAAATTCAACTTCAATAACAAAAACATAAAGTGGGACCAAGTAAACCAAGTCCTAACCGATATAAGCTGGGAAGATATACTAAGCAACACAGACCCCAACTTATGCCTAGAACAGATTAACTTGGTGGCACTCGATGTATGCACAAGGCTTATTCCTCTAAGAAAAAGGAGGAGTAGATGTAAACTAGAAAGAGACAGGCGCTCCCTTTACAGGCGACGGAAAAGAATAACAGAGCGGCTGAAAGAGGTCAATATATCTGAAATGCGTAGGGAGACACTGGTCAGAGAAATAGCAAGCATCGAACTCAAGCTAAAGGAATCTTATAGGAGTCAGGAATCGCGGGAAGAACTAAAAGCCATAAATGAAATCGAAAGAAACCCAAAGTATTTCTTCTCCTATGCCAAATCAAAGTCGAGAACAACGTCCAGTATTGGGCCCCTACTTAAACAAGATGAGTCCTACACAGATGACAGCAAGGAAATGAGTGAGCTACTCAAGTCCTGACGCCAAATGACTTTGAACAGGCGATAAATGACATGCCCATGCACTCTGCCCCAGGGCCAGACTCATGGAACTCCGTGTTCATCAAGAACTGCAAGAAGCCCCTATCACGAGCCTTTTCCATCCTATGGAGAGGGAGCATGGACACGGGGGTCGTCCCACAGTTACTAAAAACAACAGACATAGCCCCGGCTAGGTATCTTTATTGTGAAACGTTTCGCCTACACAGTAGGCTATCAACTTTTCTGTACTTGATTGAAGAAGCCTACTGTGTAGGCGAAACGTTTCAAAATAAAGATACCTAACTGTTGCATATGTGTCTTACCTAACAACCTGTCGGTATTTTATACCATTTTAATGTTCAATCTGTCAGACACTGCAACACAAGGGTATCTTGGTACAGACCTGCAATCAACTTCGACAACTTCCACTAGTGAGAGGGGCTGGATTTGAGAGGGACCTGACATCTCAACATCTGAGTTCTTACCTCTCCTAGTGGCCTACGTCTCACCTCTTGGCGCTATAAAAAGCTCCATCCTGTCACTTCTCCATTTTGTTTCATACTATGGAACAATGCTCTTCTCCAGACTGAGGGACTGACCACCTCAAAACTTTAAGGGTGATGGACTGATTACATCGTCTTCAAGTATCTTCTGCTTCTATCAACTTTTCTGTACTTGACTGAAGAAGCCTACTGTGTAGGCGAAACGTTTCATAATAAAGATACCTAACTGTTGCATATGTGTCTTACCTAACAACCTGTCGGTATTTTATACCATTTTAATGTTCAGACATAGCCCCACTCCACAAAGGGGGCAGTAAAGCAACAGCAAAGAACTACAGACCGATAGCACTAACATCCCATATCATAAAAATCTTTGAAAGGGTCCTAAGAAGCAAGATCACCATCCATCTAGAAACCCATCAGTTACACAACCCAGGGCAACATGGGTTTAGAACAGGTCGCTCCTGTCTGTCTCAACTATTGGATCACTACGACAAGGTCCTAAATGCACTAGAAGATAAAAAGAATGCAGATGTAATATATGCAGACTTTGCAAAAGCCTTCGACAAGTGTGACCATGGCGTAATAGCGCACAAAATGCGTGCTAAAGGAATAACAGGAAAAGTCGGTCGATGGATCTATAATTTCCTCACTAACAGAACACAGAGAGTAGTCGTCAACAGAGTAAAGTCCGAGGCAGCTACGGTGAAAAGCTCTGTTCCACAAGGCACAGTACTCGCTCCCATCTTGTTCCTCATCCTCATATCCGACATAGACAAGGATGTCAGCCACAGCACCGTGTCTTCCTTTGCAGATGACACCCGAATCTGCATGACAGTGTCTTCCATTGCAGACACTGCAAGGCTCCAGGCGGACATCAACCGAATCTTTCAGTGGGCTGCAGAAAACAATATGAAGTTCAACGATGAGAAATTTCAATTACTCAGATATGGTAAACACGAGGAAATTAAATCTTCATCAGAGTACAAAACAAATTCTGGCCACAAAATAGAGCGAAACACCAACGTCAAAGACCTGGGAGTGATCATGTCAGAGGATCTCACCTTCAAGGACCATAACATTGTATCAATCGCATCTGCTAGAAAAATGACTGGATGGATAATGAGAACCTTCAAAACTAGGGAGGCCAAGCCCATGATGACACTCTTCAGGTCACTTGTTCTATCTAGGCTGGAATATTGCTGCACTCTAACAGCACCTTTCAAGGCAGGTGAAATTGCTGACCTAGAAAATGTACAGAGAACCTTCACGGCGCGCATAACGGAGATAAAACACCTCAATTACTGGGAGCGCTTGAGGTTCCTAAAACTGTATTCCCTGGAACGCAGGCGGGAGAGATACATGATTATATACACCTGGAAAATCCTAGAGGGACTAGTACCGAACTTGCACACGAAAATCCCTCACTACGAAGGCAAAAGACTTGGCAGACGATGCAACATCCCCCCAATGAAAAGCAGGGGTGTCACTAGCACGTTAAGAGACCATACAATAAGTGTCAGGGGCCCGAGACTGTTCAACTGCCTCCCAGCATACATAAGGGGGATTACCAACAGACCCCTGGCAGTCTTCAAGCTGGCACTGGACAAGCACCTAAAGTCGGTTCCTGACCAGCCGGGCTGTGGCTCGTACGTTGGTTTGCGTGCAGCCAGCAGCAACAGCCTGGTTGATCAGGCTCTGATCCACCAGGAGGCCTGGTCACAGACCGGGCCGCGGGGGCGTTGACCCCCGGAACTCTCTCCAGGTAAACTCCAGGTAAACACCAGTGTATGACACTGTCTCTGTCCACACACCCAGCAGTGTATGACACTGCCCTCCCTCTCTCAGGGTTAAGGAAACTATGGATGTAGATAGTCTGTGTGACAGTATTCTTTGATCTAAAGTCGTGTGTGAGCTCCACAACACTTATTTTAAAACGAAGTCGTTGATGAGGATTGTGAATACTTAGTTTCTTGAGAGGATAACCATAGTGATATCAGGAGCTGTTATCTGCCAGGGTGGCGGGAAATGCTGTTAAGGCCGTGTCTTACATAATAGTTCAGTTAAATAGCCGCAGATAACAGCGGTGTCTAACGTAAAGATTGAAGTTGATGAACCAAGCACAGCAGCTAGTTGAAGTTGATGAACCTAGCATGGCAACTGGTTGCCATGCTAGGTTCATTAACTAGTTTCATCACGGCAAAGCTCCTTCTCTAAGCATAATAGACTCACTGTAATCACTCGCTGGAGCGCAGCTCTGCACCCGCCACGGAAACAATCCTTACCAATAACTTATTAAATCCCAACTATAGATACTATACGATAAATAATAATATATGATAACCGACAAAGAGCAATTAACATGCAACACTGTTTAAGCAGTAATAAAAATTCCTTATAATAACCTCCAGAGGAAGATATTATGTTCCAGTAATAGCAGGAAACTTCAGTATTACCACAATATTAATTGAACATTATAATTAACTCAAGAGATATCATTTTCTACTTACCATTAAATATTTTTTTCACTAATAATTGTTCCTCTCACACACACCTAACACACTTGACGTATTTTGGGAAAAAAAATTCGTGGAGATAAGATGGAAAAAATTTACATTTCCAATTTCAGACGCTCGGTGTAAATGATATGTTTTTTTTAATTTATAATATTGTTAAATTTTTTCAACTGCTATAGAATACAGCGTTTGAATAAATTTAGTTTAATTTTCCCTCTAACGTTTCAAAAAAAAAAAAAAACTCCATATTGAGATTACATTCCCTTAGTGAGTTACCAACCAGAACATGTAGTGAAAATATTACTCAGGTTCAGCGAGACGAGGAAAGTGGTTCAGAACCATCACTGTCCTCAGTACCTGCTGTCCTCAGTACCTGCTGTCCTCAGTACCTGCTGTCCTCAGTACCTGCTGTCCTCAGTACCTGCTGTCCTCAGTACCTGCTGTCCTCAGTACCTGCTGTCCTCAGTGCCTGCTGTCCTCAGTACCTGCTGTCCTCAGTACCTGCTGTCCTCAGTACCTGCTGTCCTCAGTACCTGCTGTCCTCAGTACCTGCTGTCCTCAGTACCTGCTGTCCTCAGCACCTGCTGTCCTCAGTGCCTGCTGTCCTCAGTACCTGCTGTCCTCAGCACCTGCTGTCCTCAGCACCTGCTGTCCTCAGTACCTGCTGTCCTCAGTGCCTGCTGTCCTCAGTACCTGCTGTCCTCAGTACCTGCTGTCCTCAGTACCTGCTGTCCTCAGTACCTGCTGTCCTCAGTACCTGCTGTCCTCAGTACCTGCTGTCCTCAGTACCTGCTGTCCTCAGTACCTGCTGTCCTCAGCACCTGCTGTCCTCAGTACCTGCTGTCCTCAGTACCTGCTGTCCTCAGTACCTGCTGTCCTCAGCACCTGCTGTCCTCAGCACCTGCTGTCCTCAGCACCTGCTGTCCTCAGTACCTGCTGTCCTCAGTACCTGCTGTCCTCAGTACCTGCTGTCCTCAGTACCTGCTGTCCTCAGTACCTGCTGTCCTCAGCACCTGCTGTCCTCAGCACCTGCTGTCCTCAGTACCTGCTGTCCTCAGTACCTGCTGTCCTCAGTACCTGCTGTCCTCAGTACCTGCTGTCCTCAGTACCTGCTGTCCTCAGTACCTGCTGTCCTCAGTACCTGCTGTCCTCAGTACCTGCTGTCCTCAGTACCTGCTGTCCTCAGTACCTGCTGTCCTCAGTACCTGCTGTCCTCAGTACCTGCTGTCCTCAGTACCTGCTGTCCTCAGTACCTGCTGTCCTCAGTACCTGCTGTCCTCAGCACCTGCTGTCCTCAGTACCTGCTGTCCTCAGTACCTGCTGTCCTCAGTACCTGCTGTCCTTAGTACCCGCTGTCCTCAGTACCTGCTGTCCTCAGTACCTGCTGTCCTCAGTACCTGCTGTCCTCAGTACCTGCTGTCCTCAGTACCTGCTGTCCTCAGCACCTGCTGTCCTCAGTACCTGCTGTCCTCAGTACCTGCTGTCCTCAGTACCTGCTGTCCTCAGTACCTGCTGTCATTGTCCTCAGTACCTGCTGTCCTCAGTACCTGCTGTCCTCAGTACCTGCTGTCATTGTCCTCAGTACCTGCTGTCATTGTCCTCAGTACCTGCTGTCCTCAGTACCTGCTGTCATTGTCCTCAGTACCTGCTGTCCTCAGTACCTGCTGTCCTCAGTACCTGCTGTCATTGTCCTCAGTACCTGCTGTCCTCAGTACCTGCTGTCCTCAGTACCTGCTGTCCTCAGTACCTGCTGTCATTGTCCTCAGTACCTGCTGTCATTGTCCTCAGTACCTGCTGTCCTCAGTACCTGCTGTCATTGTCCTCAGTACCTGCTGTCATTGTTCTCAGTACCTGCACTCATTGTCCTCAGTACCTGCTGTCATTGTCCTCAGTACCTGCTGTCATTATCCTCAGTACCTGCTGTCATTGTTCTCAGTACCTGCTGTCATTGTCCTCAGTACCTGCTGTCATTGTTCTCAGTACCTGCTCTCATAGTCCTCAGTACCTGCTGTCATTGTCCTCAGTACCTACTGTCATTGTCCTCAGTACCTGCTGTCATTGTTCTTAGTACCTGCTGTCATAGTCCTCAGTACCTGCTGTCATTGTCCTCAGTACCTGCTGTCATTGTTCTCAGTACCTGCTGTCATTGTCCTCAGTACCTGCTGTCATTGTTCTCAGTACCTGCTGTCATAGTCCTCAGTACCTGCTGTCATTGTCCTCAGTACCTGCTGTCATTGTCCTCAGTACCTGCTGTCATTGTTCTCAGTACCTGCTGTCATAGTCCTCAGTACCTGCTGTCATTGTCCTCAGTACCTGCTATCATTGTCCTCAGTACCTGCTGTCATTGTCCTCAGTACCTGCTGTCATTTTTCTCAGTACCTGCTGTCATTGTCCTCAGTACCTGCTGTCATTGTCCTCAGTACCTGCTGTCCTCAGTACCTGCTGTCATTGTCCTCAGTACCTGCTGTCCTCAGTACCTGCTGTCATTGTCCTCAGTACCTGCTGTCATTGTCCTCAGTACCTGCTGTCATTGTTCTCAGTACCTGCTGTCATTGTCCTCAGTACCTGCTGTCACTGTCCTCAGTACCTGCTGTCATTGTCCTCAGTACCTGCTGTCATTGTCCTCAGTACCTGCTGTCATTGTTCTCAGTACCTGCTGTCATTGTCTTCAATACCTGCCGTCATTGTTCTCAGAACCTGCTGTCATAGTCCTCAGTACCTGCTGTCATTGTCCTCAGTACCTGCTGTCATTGTCCTCAGTACCTGCTGTCCTTGTTCTCAGTAACTGCTGTCCTTGTCCTCAGTACCTGCTGTCATTGCTCTCAGTACCTGCTGTCATTGTTCTCAGTACCTGCTGTCATTGTCCTCAGTACCTGCTGTCCTCAGTACCTGCTGTCATTGTCCTCAGTACCTGCTGTCCTCAGTACCTGCTGTCATTGTCCTCAGTACCTGCTGTCCTCAGTACCTGCTGTCCTCAGTACCTGCTGTCCTCAGTACCTGCTGTCCTCAGTACCTGCTGTCATTGTCCTCAGTACCTGCTGTCATTGTCCTCAGTACCTGCTGTCCTTGTTCTCAGTACCTGCTGTCATTGTCCTCAGTACCTGCTGTCCTTGTTCTCAGTAACTGCTGTCCTTGTCCTCAGTACCTGCTGTCATTGCTCTCAGTACCTGCTGTCATTGTTCTCAGTACCTGCTGTCATTGTCCTCAGTACCTGCTGTCATCAGTACCTGCTGTCATTGTCCTCAGTACCTGCTGTCCTCAGTACCTGCTGTCATTGTCCTCAGTACCTGCTGTCCTCAGTACCTGCTGTCATTGTCCTCAGTACCTGCTGTCATTGTCCTCAGTACCTGCTGTCCTCAGTACCTGCTGTCATTGTCCTCAGTACCTGCTGTCATTGTTCTCAGTACCTGCTGTCATTGTCCTCAGTACCTGCTGTCATTGTCCTCAGTACCTGCTGTCATTATCCTCAGTACCTGCTGTCATTGTTCTCAGTACCTGCTGTCATTGTCCTCAGTACCTGCTGTCATTGTTCTCAGTACCTGCTCTCATAGTCCTCAGTACCTGCTGTCATTGTCCTCAGTACCTACTGTCATTGTCCTCAGTACCTGCTGTCATTGTTCTTAGTACCTGCTGTCATAGTCCTCAGTACCTGCTGTCATTTTCCTCAGTACCTGCTGTCATTGTTCTCAGTACCTGCTGTCATTGTCCTCAGTACCTGCTGTCATTGTTCTCAGTACATGCTGTCATAGTCCTCAGTACCTGCTGTCATTGTCCTCAGTACCTGCTGTCATTGTCCTCAGTACCTGCTGTCATTGTTCTCAGTACCTGCTGTCATAGTCCTCAGTACCTGCTGTCATTGTCCTCAGTACCTGCTGTCATTGTCCTCAGTACCTGCTGTCATTGTCCTCAGTACCTGCTGTCATTTTTCTCAGTACCTGCTGTCATTGTCCTCAGTACCTGCTGTCATTGTCCTCAGTACCTGCTGTCCTCAGTACCTGCTGTCATTGTCCTCAGTACCTGCTGTCCTCAGTACCTGCTGTCATTGTCCTCAGTACCTGCTGTCATTGTCCTCAGTACCTGCTGTCATTGTTCTCAGTACCTGCTGTCATTGTCCTCAGTACCTGCTGTCACTGTCCTCAGTACCTGCTGTCATTGTCCTCAGTACCTGCTGTCATTGTCCTCAGTACCTGCTGTCATTGTTCTCAGTACCTGCTGTCATTGTCTTCAATACCTGCCGTCATTGTTCTCAGAACCTGCTGTCATAGTCCTCAGTACCTGCTGTCATTGTCCTCAGTACCTGCTGTCATTGTCCTCAGTACCTGCTGTCCTTGTTCTCAGTAACTGCTGTCCTTGTCCTCAGTACCTGCTGTCATTGCTCTCAGTACCTGCTGTCATTGTTCTCAGTACCTGCTGTCATTGTCCTCAGTACCTGCTGTCATTGTCCTCAGTACCTGCTGTCATTGTCCTTAGTACCTGCTGTCCTCAGTACCTGCTGTCATTGTCCTCAGTACCTGCTGTCATTGTTCTCAGTACCTGCTGTCATTGTCCTCAGTACCTGCTGTCATTGTCCTCAGTACCTGCTGTCCTTGTTCTCAGTAACTGCTGTCCTTGTCCTCAGTACCTGCTGTCATTGTTCTCAGTACCTTCTGTCATTGTTCTCAGTACCTGCTGTCATAGTCCTCAGTACCTGCTGTCATTGTTCTCAGTACCTGCTGTCATTGTCCTCGGTACCTGCTGTCATTGTTCTCAGTACCTGCTGTCATTGTCCTCAGTACCTGCTGTCATTGTCCTCAGTACCTGCTGTCATTTTCCTCAGTACCTGCTGTCATTGTCCTCAGTACCTGCTGTCATTGTCCTCAGTACCTGCTGTCATTGTCCTCAGTACCTGCTGTCATTGTTCTCAGTACCTGTTGTCATTGTTCTCAGTACCTGCTGTCATAGTCCTCAGTACCTGCTGTCATTGTTCTCAGTACCTGCTGTCATTGTCCTCAGTACCTGCTGTCGTTGTCCTCAGTACCTGCTGTCAGTGTCTTCAGTACCTGCTGTCATTGTTCTCAGTACCTGCTGTCATTGTCCTCAGTACCTGCTGTCATTGTCCTCAGTACCTGCTGTCATTGTTCTCAGTACCTGCTGTCATTGTTCTCAGTACCTGCTGTCATTGTCCTCAGTACCTGCTGTCATTGTTCTCAGTACCTGCTGTCATTGTCCTCAGTACCTGCTGTCATTGTCCTCAGTACCTGCTGTCATTGTCCTCAGTACCTGCTGTCATTGTCCTCAGTACCTGCTGTCATTGTTCTCAGTACCTGCTGTCATTGTTCTCAGTACCTGCTGTCATTGTTCTCAGTACCTGCTGTCATTGTCCTCAGTACCTGCTGTCATTGTTCTCAGTACCTGCTGTCATTGTCCTTAGTACCTGCTGTCATTGTCCTCAGTACCTGCTGTCATTGTCCTCAGTACCTGCTGTTATTGTTCTCAGTACCTGCTGTCATTGCTCTCAGTAACTGCTGTCTTTGTTCTCAGTACCTGCTGTCATTGTCCTCAGTACCTGCTGTCATTGTTCTCAGTACCTGCTGTCATTGTTCTCAGTACCTGCTGTCATTGTTCTCAGTACCTACTGTCATTGTTCTCGGTACCTGCTGTCATTGTCCTCAGTACCTGCTGTCATTGTTCTCAGTACCTACTGTCATTGTTCTCGGTACCTGCTGTCATTGTCCTCAGTACCTGCTGTCATTGTTCTCAGTACCTGTTGTCATTGTTCTCAGTACCTACTGTCATTGTTCTCAGTACCTGCTGTCATTTTTCTCAGTACCTGCTGTCATTGTTCTCAGTACCTGCTGTCTTTGTTCTCAGTACCTGCTGTCATTGTTCTCAGTACCTGCTGTCATTTTTCTCAGTACCTGCTGTCATTGTTCTCAGTACCTGCTGTCATAGTCCTCAGTACCTGCTGTCATTGTCCTCAGTACCTGCTGTCATTGTCCTCAGTACCTGCTGTCATTGTTCTCAGTACCTGCTGTCATTGTTCTCAGTACCTGCTGTCATAGTCCTCAGTACCTGCTGTCATTGTTCTCAGTACCTGCTGTCATTGTCCTCAGTACCTGCTGTCATTGTTCTCAGTACCTGCTGTCATTGTCCTCAGTACCTGCTGTCATTGTCCTCAGTACCTGCTGTCATTGTCCTCAGTACCTGCTGTCAGTGTCTTCAGTACCTGCTGTCATTGTCCTCAGTGCCTGCTGTCATTGTCCTCAGTACCTGCTTTCATTGTTCTCAGTACCTGCTGTCATTGTCCTCAGTACCTGCTGGCATTGTTCTCAGTACCTGCTGTCATTGCTCTCAGTACCTGCTGTCATTGTTCTCTTTACCTGCTGTCATTGCCCTTAGTACCTGCTGTCATTGCTCTCAGTACCTGGTGTCATTGCTCTCAGTACCTGCTGTCATTGTTCTCAGTACCTGCTGTCATTGTCCTCAGTACCTGCAGTCATTGTCCTCAGTACCTGCTGTCATTGTCCTCAGTACCAGCTGTCATTGTCCTCAGTACCTGCTGACATTGTCCTCAGTACCTGCTGTCATTGTCCTCAGTACCTGCTGTCATTGTCCTCAGTACCTGCTGCCATTGTCCTCAGTACCTGCTGTCATTGTCCTCAGTACCTGCAGTCATTGTTCTCAGTACCTGCTGTCATTGTCCTTAGTACCTGCTGTCATTGTCCTCAGTACCTGCTGTCATTGTTCTCAGTACCTGCTGTCATTGTCCTCAGTACCTGCTGTTATTGTTCTCAGTACCTGCTGTCATTGCTCTCAGTAACTGCTGTCTTTGTTCTCAGTACCTGCTGTCATTGTCCTCAGTACCTGCTGTCATTGTTCTCAGTACCTGCTGTCATTGTTCTCAGTACCTGCTGTCATTGTTCTCAGTACCTACTGTCATTGTTCTCGGTACCTGCTGTCATTGTCCTCAGTACCTGCTGTCATTGTTCTCAGTACCTACTGTCATTGTTCTCTGTACCTGCTGTCATTGTCCTCAGTACCTGCTGTCATTGTTCTCAGTACCTGTTGTCATTGTTCTCAGTACCTACTGTCATTGTTCTCAGTACCTGCTGTCATTGTTCTCAGTATCTGCTGTCATTTTTCTCAGTACCTGCTGTCATTGTTCTCAGTACCTGCTGTCTTTGTTCTCAGTACCTGCTGTCATTGTTCTCAGTACCTGCTGTCATTTTTCTCAGTACCTGCTGTCATTGTTCTCAGTACCTGCTGTCATAATCCTCAGTACCTGCTGTCATTGTCCTCAGTACCTGCTGTTATTGTCCTCAGTACCTGTTGTCATTTTTCTCAGTACCTGCTGTCATTGTTCTCAGTACCTGCTGTCATAGTCCTCAGTTCCTGCTGTCATTGTTCTCAGTACCTGCTGTCATTGTCCTCAGTACCTGCTGTCATTGTTCTCAGTACCTGCTGTCATTGTCCTCAGTACCTGCTGTCATTGTCCTCAGTACCTGCTGTCATTGTCCTCAGTACCTGCTGTCATTGTCCTCAGTACCTGCTGTCAGTGTCTTCAGTACCTGCTGTCATTGCCCTCAGTGCCTGCTGTCATTGTCCTCAGTACCTGCTTTCATTGTTCTCAGTACCTGCTGTCATTGTCCTCAGTACCTGCTGTCATTGTTCTCAGTACCTGCTGTCATTGCTCTCAGTACCTGCTGTCATTGTTCTCAGTACCTGCTGTCATTGCCCTTAGTACCTGCTGTAATTGCTCTCAGTACCTGCTGTCATTGCTCTCAGTACCTGCTGTCATTGTTCTCAGTACCTGCTGTCATTGTCCTCAGTACCTGCTGTCATTGTCCTCAGTACCTGCTGTCATTGTCCTCAGTACCAGCTGTCATTGTCCTCAGTACCTGCTGACATTGTCCTCAGTACCTGCTGTCATTGTCCTCAGTACCAGCTGTCATTGTCCTCAGTACCTGCTGACATTGTCCTCAGTACCTGCTGTCATTGTCCTCAGTACCTGCAGTCATTGTTCTCAGTACCTGCTGTCATTGTTCTCAGTACCTGCTGTCATAGTCCTCAGTACCCGCTGTCATTATTCTCAGTACCTGCTGTCATTGTCCTCAGTACCTGCTGTCATTGTTCTCAGTACCTGCGCTCATTGTCCTCAGTACCTGCTGTCATTGTCCTCAGTACCTGCTGTCATTGTCCTCAGTACCTGCTGTCATTGTCCTCAGTACCTTCTGTCAGTGTCCTCAGTACCTGCTGTCATTGTCCTCAGTACCTGCTGTTATTCTCCTCAGTATCTGCTGTCATTGTTCTCAGTACCTGCTGTCATTGTTCTCAGTACCTGCTGTCATTGCCCTCAGTACCTGCTGTCATTGTTCTCAGTACCTGCTGTCATTGTCCTTAGTACCTGCTGTCATTGTTCTCAGTACCTGCTGTCATTGCTCTCAGTACCTGCTGTCATTGTCCTTAGTACCTGCTGTCATTGTCCTCTGTACCTGCTGTCATTGTTCTCAGTACCTGCTGTCATTGTCCTCAGTACCTGCTGTCATTGTCCTCAGTACCTGCTGTCATTGTCCTCAGTACCTGCTGTCAATCTCCTCAGTACCTGCTGTCATTGTCCTCAGTACCTGCTGTCATTGTCCTCAGTACCTGCTATCATTGTCCTCAGTACCTGCTGTCATTGTTTTCTGTACCTGCTGTCATTGTACTCAGTACCTGCTGTCATTGTCCTCAGTACTTGCTGTCATTGTTCTCAGTACTTGCTGTCTTTGTCCTCAGTACGTGCTGTATCTTGCTAGCCACACACACACATCATCATCCTCAGCATCTGCTGTATCTTGCTAGCCACACACACATCATCATCATCCTCAGTACCTGCTGTATCTTGCTAGCCACACACACATCATCATCATCCTCAGTACCTGCTGTATCTTGCTAGCCACACACACACATCATCATCATCTGCTCAGTACATCATGTACTGTATCTTGCTAGCCACACACACATCATCATCATCCTCAGTATCTGCTGTATCTTGCTAGCCACACACACATCATCATCATCCTCAGTACCTGCTGTATCTTGCTAGCCACACACACATCATCATCATCCTCAGTATCTGCTGTATCTTGCTAGCCACACACACATCATCATCATCCTCAGTACCTGCTGTATCTTGCTAGCCACACACACATCATCATCATCCTCAGTACCTGCTGTATCTTGCTAGCCACACACACATCATCATCATCCTCAGTACCTGCTGTATCTTGCTAGCCACACACACATCATCATCATCATATCTGCTCAGTATCCTGCTGTATCTTGCTAGCCACACACACATCATCATCATCCTCAGTACCTGCTGTATCTTGCTAGCCACACACACATCATCATCATCCTCAGTACCTGCTGTACCTTGCTAGCCACACACACATCATCATCATCCTCAGTACCTGCTGTATCTTGCTAGCCACACACACATCATCATCATCCTCAGTACCTGCTGTATCTTGCTAGCCACACACACATCATCATCATCCTCAGTATCTGCTGTACCTTGCTAGCCACACACACACATCATCATCCTCAGCATCTGCTGTATCTTGCTAGCCACACACACATCATCATCATCCTCAGTACCTGCTGTATCTTGCTAGCCACACACACATCATCATCATCCTCAGCTAGCCACACACACATCATCATCATCCTCAGCTGCTGTATCTTGCTAGCCACACACACATCATCATCATCCTCAGTACCTCAGTACCTGCTGTATCTTGCTAGCCTGGTGTATCTTGCTACACACACATCATCATCATCATCCTCAGTACCTGCTGTATCTTGCTAGCCACACACACATCATCATCATCCTCAGTACCTGCTGTATCTTGCTAGCCACACACACATGATCATCATCCTCAGTACCTGCTGTATCTTGCTAGACACACACACATCATCATCATCCTCAGTACCTGCTGTATCTTGCTAGCCACACACACACACATCATCATCCTCAGTACCTGCTGTATCTTGCTAGCCACACACACATCATCATCGTCCTCAGTACCTGCTGTATCTTGCTAGACACACACATCATCATCATCATCCTCAGTACCTGCTGTATCTTGCTAGCCACACACACACATCATCATCATCCTCAGTACCTGCTGTATCTTGCTAGCCACACACACATCATCATCATCCTCAGTACCTGCTGTATCTTGCTAGCCACACACACATCATCATCATCCTCAGTACCTGCTGTATCTTGCTAGCCACACACACATCATCATCCTCAGCATCTGCTGTATCTTGCTAGCCACACACACATCATCATCATCCTCAGTACCTGCTGTATCTTGCTAGCCACACACACATCATCATCATCCTCAGTACCTGCTGTATCTTGCTAGCCACACACACATCATCATCATCCTCAGTACCTGCTGTATCTTGCTAGCCACACACACATCATCATCATCCTCAGTACCTGCTGTATCTTGCTAGCCACACACACATCATCATCATCCTCAGTACCTGCTGTATCTTGCTAGCCACACACACATCATCATCATCCTCAGTACCTGCTGTATCTTGCTAGCCACACACACATCATCATCATCCTCAGTACCTGCTGTATCTTGCTAGCCACACACACACACATCATCATCCTCAGTATCTGCTGTATCTTGCTAGCCACACACACATCATCATCATCCTCAGTATCTGCTGTATCTTGCTAGCCACACACACATCATCATCATCCTCAGTACCTGCTGTATCTTGCTAGCCACACACACATCATCATCATCCTCAGTATCTGCTGTATCTTGCTAGCCACACACACATCATCATCATCCTCAGTACCTGCTGTATCTTGCTAGCCACACACACATCATCATCATCCTCAGTACCTGCTGTATCTTGCTAGCCACACACACATCATCATCATTCTCAGTACCTGCTGTATCTTGCTAGCCACACACACATCATCATCATCCTCAGTACCTGCTGTATCTTGCTAGCCACACACACATCATCATCATCCTCAGTACCTGCTGTATCTTGCTAGCCACACACACATCATCATCATCCTCAGTATCTGCTGTATCTTGCTAGCCACACACACATCATCATCATCCTCAGTATCTGCTGTATCTTGCTAGCTAGCACACACACATCATCATCATCCTCAGTACCTGCTGTATCTTGCTAGCCACACACACATCATCATCATCCTCAGTACTGCTGTATCTGCTAGCCACACACACATCATCATCATCCTCAGTACTGCTGTATCTTGCTAGCCACACACACATCATCATCCTCAGTACCTCAGCTAGCCACACACACATCTGCTGTATCTTGCTAGCCACACACACATCATCATCATCCTCAGTACCTGCTGTATCTTGCTAGCCACACACACATCATCATCATCCTCAGTACCTGCTGTATCTTGCTAGCTCATCATCATCCTCAGTACCTGCTGTATCTTGCTAGCCACACACACATCATCATCATCCTCAGTATCTGCTGTATCTTGCTAGCCACACACACATCATCATCATCCTCAGTACCTGCTGTATCTTGCTAGCCACACACACATCATCATCATCCTCAGTACCTGCTGTATCTTGCTAGCCACACACACATCATCATCATCCTCAGTACCTGCTGTATCTTGCTAGCCACACACACATCATCATCATCCTCAGTACGTGCTGTATCTTGCTAGCCACACACACATCATCATCATCCTCAGTACCTGCTGTATCTTGCTAGCCACACACACATCATCATCATCCTCTCAGTAGCCACACACACATCTGCTGTATCTTGCTAGCCACACACACATCATCATCATCCTCAGTACCTGCTGTATCTTGCTAGCCACACACACATCATCATCATCCTCAGTACCTGCTGTATCTTGCTAGCCACACACACATCATCATCATCCTCAGTACCTGCTGTATCTTGCTAGCCACACACACATCATCATCATCCTCAGTACCTGCTGTATCTTGCTAGCCACACACACATCATCATCATCCTCAGTACGTGCTGTATCTTGCTAGCCACACACACATCATCATCATCCTCAGTATCTGCTGTATCTTGCTAGCCACACACACATCATCATCATCCTCAGTACCTGCTGTATCTTGCTAGCCACACACACATCATCATCATCCTCAGTACCTGCTGTATCTTGCTAGCCACACACACATCATCATCATCCTCAGTACGTGCTGTATCTTGCTAGCCACACACACATCATCATCATCCTCAGTACCTGCTGTATCTTGCTAGCCACACACACATCATCATCATCCTCAGTACCTGCTGTATCTTGCTAGCCACACACACATCATCATCATCCTCAGTACCTGCTGTATCTTGCTGCTGTATCTTGCTAGCCACACACACATCATCATCATCCTCAGTACCTGCTGTATCTTGCTAGCCACACACACATCATCATCATCTTGCTCAGTAGTACCTGCTGTATCTTGCTAGCCACACACACATCATCATCATCCAGTACCATCTTGCTAGCCACACACACATCATCATCATCCTCAGTACGTGCTGTATCTTGCTAGCCACACACACATCATCATCATCCTCAGTACGTGCTGTATCTTGCTAGCCACACACACATCATCATCATCCTCAGTACGTGCTGTATCTTGCTAGCCACACACACATCATCATCATCCAGTACCTGCTGTATCTTGCTACCACACACACATCATCATCATCCTCAGTACCTGCTGTATCTTGCTAGCCACTCACACATCATCATCATCCTCAGTACCTGCTGTATCTTGCTAGCCACACACACATCATCATCATCCTCAGTACCTGCTGTATCTTGCTAGCACACACACACATCATCATCATCCTCAGTACCTGCTGTATCTTGCTAGCCACACACACATCATCATCATCCTCAGTACGTGCTGTATCTTGCTAGCCACACACACATCATCATCATCCAGTACATCTTGCTAGCCACACACACATCATCATCATCCTCAGTACTGCTGTATCTTGCTAGCCACACACACATCATCATCATCCTCAGTACCTGCTGTATCTTGCTAGCCACACACACATCATCATCATCCTCAGTACCTGCTGTATCTTGCTAGCCACACACACATCATCATCATCCTCAGTACCTGCTGTATCTTGCTAGCCACACACACATCATCATCATCCTCAGTACGTGCTGTATCTTGCTAGCCACACACACATCATCATCATCCTCAGTACCTGCTGTATCTTGCTAGCCACACACACATCATCATCATACCTGCTCAGTACCTGCTGTATCTTGCTAGCCACACACACATCATCATCCTCAGTACCTGCTGTATCTTGCTAGCCACACACAGACATCATCATCTTCAGTACTGCTGTATCTTGCTAGCCACACACACATCATCATCATCCTCAGTACTGCTGTATCTTGCTAGCCACACACACATATCATCATGTACTGCTGTATCTTGCTAGCCACACACACATCATCATCATCCTCAGTACCTGCTGTATCTTGCTAGCCACACACACATCATCATCATCCTCAGTACCTGCTGTATCTTGCTAGCCACACACACATCATCATCATCCTCAGTACCTGCTGTATCTTGCTAGCCACACACACATCATCATCATCCTCAGTACCTGCTGTATCTTGCTAGCCACACACACATCATCATCATCCTCAGTACCTGCTGTATCTTGCTAGCCACACACACATCATCATCATCCTCAGTACGTGCTGTATCTTGCTAGCCACACACACATCATCATCCTCAGTATCTGCTGTATCTTGCTAGCCACACACACATCATCATCATCCTCAGTACCTGCTGTATCTTGCTAGCCACACACACATCATCATCATCCTCAGTACCTGCTGTATCTTGCTAGCCACACACACATCATCATCATCCTCAGTACCTGCTGTATCTTGCTAGCCACACACACATCATCATCATCCTCAGTACCTGCTGTATCTTGCTAGCCACACACACATCATCATCATCCTCAGTACCTGCTGTATCTTGCTAGCCACACACACATCATCATCATCCTCAGTACCTGCTGTATCTTGCTAGCCACTCACACATCATAGCATCTCTAGCCACACACACATCATCATCCTCAGTACCTGCTGTATCTTGCTAGCCACACACACATCATCATCATCCTCAGTACCTGCTGTATCTTGCTAGCCACACACACATCATCATCATCCTCAATACCTGCTGTATCTTGCTAGCCACTCACACATCATCATCATCCTCAGTACCTGCTGTATCTTGCTAGCCACACACACACATCATCATCATCCTCAGTACCTGCTGTATCTTGCTAGCCACACACACATCATCATCATTCTCAGTATCTGCTGTACCTTGCTAGCCACACACACATCATCATCATTCTCAGTATCTGCTGTATCTTGCTAGCCACACACACATCATCATCATTCTCAGTACCTGCTGTATCTTGCTAGCCACACACACATCATCATCATCCTCAGTACCTGCTGTATCTTGCTAGCCACACACACATCATCATCATCCTCAGTACCTGCTGTATCTTGCTAGCCACTCACACATCATCATCATCCTCAGTACCTGCTGTATCTTGCTAGCCACACACACACATCATCATCATTCTCAGTATCTGCTGTACCTTTCTAGCCACACACACATCATCATCCTCAGCATCTGCTGTATCTTGCTAGCCCCACACACATCATCATCATCCTCAGTATCTGCTGTATCTTGCTAGCCACACACACATCATCATCATCCTCAGTACCTGCTGTATCTTGCTAGCCATACACACATCATCATCATCCTCAGTACCTGCTGTATCTTGCTAGCCACACACACATCATCATCCTCAGTACCTGCTGTATCTTGCTAGACACACACACATCATCATCATCCTCAGTACCTGCTGTATCTTGCTAGCCACACACACATCATCATCCTCAGTACCTGCTGTATCTTGCTAGCCACACACACATCATCATCATCCTCAGTACGTGCTGTATCTTGCTAGCCACACACACATCATCATCATCCTCAGTACGTGCTGTATCTTGCTAGCCACACACACATCATCTGAGTACACACACACACACACACACACACACACACACACACACACACACACACACACACACACACACACACACACACACACACACACACACACACACACACACACACACACACACACACACACACACACACACACACACACACACACACACACACACACACACACACACACACACACACACACACACACACACACACACACACACACACACACACACACACACACACACACACACACACACACACACACACACACACACACACACACACACACACACACACACACACACACACACACACACACACACACACACACACACACACACACACACACACACACACACACACACACACACACACACACACACACACACACACACACACACACACACACACACACACACACACACACACACACACACACACACACACACACACACACACACACACACACACACACACACACACAAACACACAAAACACACACCACACACACACACACACACACACACACACACACAAAAACACACACACACACACACACACACACACACACACACACACACCACACACACCCTCCACCACTTGACACAAACACTAGACACAAACACGTACACCCCCTCCCCTCACCACCTCTCCCCCTTCCCTAACCACCTCACCTTAGTCACGTACCCCTCTCCCAAACTACCTAACCCCTCCCATCTACCTCCCTCCTTCCAATAACCATCCTCCCCCTCCCCCATAACCATCCATCCACTCTCTCCCTCAAACCATCTAACCCCCTCCCCCAACTATCTCTACCCCTCCAATAACCATCCTCCCCCTCCCCCACAACCATCCATCCCCTCTCCTCCTAACCATCTATTCCCCTCCCCCTAACCACCCGTCCCCCCTTCTGTGGAGCAACGGGGGAACCTAGAACCAGGATGAGGACAAGGGGCTCCAAGGACGAATCTGGGAGGGAGGAATGGGAGGTAGAGCTCAAAAAAAGGGAGGAAGACTGGGGAAGGAGACTAGATGAGCTGGAAAGGAAGATGGAAGAGAGGTTAGCAGCAGAATGCAGAAGGTGGAAGCAACAGGCCACAGCAGCAGAAATCAAGATAGAGAGATTAGAAGAGGAGCTGAGACATCTGAAACAGCACAGAGACAAAGATATTACAGAAGTAGCATCGGCAATGGCTACATCAAACACAGACAACAGGTCTGAAGGAAGCATGGAAACTAAACTGTATGCAGAGGTCCTGTCAAACCCACATGGGGCCAAAACAAAGACAGGGAGCACACTAGGACAGAATGAGAGGTTGGAAGACATTGAAGGAACTAGGACATGTGCAAGGACCTTACCAGATACCTGTGGGGGCCAGGAACAGGTGAGCAGGAAGGACAAACCAAGAAGCATAGGGGCCATAACTAGGGAAGGGACTGAAGGAAGGAACACTCCACGGGAAGGAACTAAAACACATCAGAGGATGCAATGGGAGTCACAGTGGGAGGTGGAAAGGGAGAGATCCGTGTTTGTCTATGGGCTAGACGAAGCTAAAGGGGAAACTTATGATGAAAGAAAGCAGGAGGAGAAAAAAGCGATTGAAGATATCATGAAGGTGATAGGCGAGGGGGACATGACCCAGGTGGCAAATTTTCGGAGAATTGGGTGGTTCACAAAGAAAAGGAATCGGCCTCTCAAAGTAATTTTCAAGGCAGAATCAACCCGAACCATGATCCTGCAGGAGAAAGCACGGCTGAGAGGCAAGCAGGAGTTCCGGAGTGTGTACCTCGATCGAGACAGAACACAGGACGAAAGGAAGACGATGAAAGAGAGAGTTCAAAAACGAAAGGAGAAATGGGAGGAAATGAAAAAGGAGAGCAGAATAACCCAGGATCAAATGGAAGGACAAGCACACCCCCCAGAAACACCTGCAGAAGGACTCCAGCCACGACACCCCCAAGGCAACTGAACAATCCAAACCAACCATCACACACCGATCCCTCTGTTTCCACCCCCCGCACCACAGTTACAGTATTAGAACAGAAGTTGAAGGTTTGGTACACAAATGCAGATGGATTAACGAATAAACATGAGGAATGGCAAGAAAGAATCAATGAGAAGTCCCCAGACATCATAGCAGTTACAGAAACAAAACTCACGGAGACAATAACAGATGCAATCTTCCCACCAGGATACCAGATCATGAGGAAAGATAGAAGGGGCAGGGGGGGAGGTGGGGTTGCTCTGCTCGTAAAAAACAGATGGAAATTCGAGAAAATGGAAGGCATAGATGAGACGGGAGAAAGAGACTACATAGCAGGTACACTTCAGTCTGGGGAACACAAAGTGGTCATTGCAGTGATGTATAATCCACCACAGAACTGCAGGAGGCCAAGAGAGGAATATGAAGAGAGCAACAGAGCAATGGTGGACACACTTGCTGAGGTGGCAAGAAGAGCTCACTCCAGCAGAGCAAAGTTGCTGGTTATGGGGGATTTCAACCACAGGGAGATTGACTGGGAAAACCTGGAGCCACATGGGGGTCCCGAAACATGGAGAGCCAGGATGTTGGACGTGGTGCTGGAAAACCTCATGCACCAACATGTTAAGGACACTACCAGAGTGAGAGGGGAGGATGAACCAGCAAGATTGGACCTTGTGTTCACCCTGGGCAGCTCAGACATTGAGGACATCAAGTATGAGAGTCCCCTAGGAGCTAGCGACCACGTGGTTCTGTGCTTTGAATACATAGTAGAGCTGCAAGTGGAGAGAATAACAGGAGTTGAATGGGAAAAGCCTGACTATAAAAGAGGGGACTACATAGGGTTGAAGAACTTCCTGCGGGAGGTCCAGTGGGACAGAGAACTGGCAGGAAAGCCAGTAAATGAAATGATGGAATATGTAACAACAAAATGCAAGGAGGCAGTGGAAAGGTTTATTCCCAAGGGCAACAGTAACAACGGGAAGACCAGAACGAGCCCCTGGTTTACCCGACGGTGTAAGGAGGCAAAAACAAAGTGCAATAGAGAATGGAAAAAGTACAGAAGGCAGAGAACACACGAAAATAGGGAGATCAGTCGCAGAGCCAGGAATGAGTATGCACAGGTAAGGAGGGAGGCCCAGCGACAGTATGAAAATGACATAGCATCGAGAATCAAGACTGACCCGAAACTGTTGTATAGCCACATCAGGAGGAAGACAACAGTCAAAGACCAGGTGATCAGATTAAGGACAGAAGGTGGAGAACTCACAAGAAATGATCAGGAGGTATGTGAGGAGCTGAACAGGAGATTTAAGGAAGTTTTTACAGTAGAGACAGGAAGGGCTGTGGGAAGACAGCACAGAAGGGAACATCAAGAGGGAATATACCAACAAGTGTTGGATGACATACGAACAACTGAGGAGGAGGTGAAGAAGCTCTTAAGTGACCTTGACACCTCAAAGGCGATGGGACCGGACAACATCTCCCCATGGGTCCTTAGAGAAGGAGCAGAGATGCTGTGCGTGCCTCTAACCACAATCTTCAACACATCCCTTGAAACTGGGCAACTACCTGAGAAATGGAAGACAGCTAATGTAGTCCCCATATTTAAGAAAGGAAACAGAAACGAGGCACTAAACTACAGACCTGTGTCTCTGACATGTATTGTGTGCAAAGTCATGGAGAAGATTATCAGGAGGAGAGTGGTCGAACACCTGGAAAGGAACAAGATTATAAATGAAAACCAGCATGGGTTCATGGAAGGCAAATCTTGTATCACAAACCTCCTGGAGTTTTATGACAAGGTAACAGAAGTAAGACACGAGAGAGAGGGGTGGGTAGATTGCGTTTTCCTAGACTGCAGGAAGGCCTTTGACACAGTTCCCCACAAGAGATTAGTGCAGAAGCTGGAGGATCAGGCGCATGTAAAAGGGAGGGCACTGCAATGGATAAGGGAATACCTGACAGGGAGGCAGCAACGAGTCATGGTACGTGAAGAGGTATCACAGTGGGCGCCTGTTACGAGCGGGGTCCCACAGGGGTCAGTTCTAGGACCAGTGCTATTTTTGATATATGTGAACGACATGATGGAAGGAATAGACTCTGAAGTGTCCCTGTTCGCAGATGACGTGAAGTTGATGAGAAGAATTAAATCGGACGAGGATGAGGCAGGACTGCAAAGAGACCTGGACAGGCTGGACATGTGGTCCAGTAACTGGCTTCTCGAATTCAATCCAGCCAAATGCAAAGTCATGAAGATTGGGGAGGGGCAAAGAAGACCGCAGACAGAGTATAGGCTAGGTGGACAAAGACTACAGACCTCACTCAGGGAGAAAGACCTTGGGGTGACCATAACACCGAGCACATCACCGGAGGCACACATCAACCAAATAACTGCTGCAGCATACGGGCGCCTGGCAAACCTGAGAATAGCGTTCCGATACCTTAATAAGGAATCGTTCAAGACACTGTACACTGTGTATGTTAGGCCCATACTGGAGTATGCAGCACCAGTCTGGAACCCACACCTGGTCAAGCACGTCAAGAAGTTAGAGAAAGTACAAAGGTTTGCAACAAGGCTAGTCCCAGAGCTCAAGGGAATGTCGTACGAGGAAAGGTTAAGGGAAATCGGACTGACGACACTGGAGGACAGAAGGGTCAGGGGAGACATGATAACGACATACAAGATACTGCGGGGAATAGACAAGGTGGACAGAGATAGGATGTTCCAGAGAGGGGACACAGGGACAAGGGGTCACAACTGGAAGCTGAAGACTCAGACGAGTCACAGGGACGTTAGGAAGTATTTCTTCAGTCATAGAGTTGTCAGCAAGTGGAATAGCCTAGCAAGTGAAGTAGTGGAGGCAGGAACCATACATAGTTTTAAGAAGAGGTATGACAAAGCTCAGGAAGCAGAGAGAGAGAGGACCCAGTAGCGATCAGTGAAGAGGCGGGGCCAGGAGCTGAGTCTCGACCCCTGCAACCACAATTAGGTGAGTACAATTAGGTGAGTACACACACACACACACACACACACACACACACACACACACACACACACACACACACACACACACACACTTCTGGGACAGGACAGACCCGCAACGTTACTCCACTGCCAGCCGCAAGTAATATTCACCTAGTTTGAGTTGCATGGGGTCAATAGTACCTGTCTCTAGCTGGAATTGGGGGTCACTCTCCTCGAGCTATCAGAATTAGAATAAGCAGCATTTACTGGCATTTAATAGAATTTAGAGGTAGCGGCATATAGGCGAAGCCTAGTGTATTTATTTTTGAACGTAATTTTAAACGCATAAGACAGTACAGTGGGAACCAAGAGATCGGGTACATATGCAATACATATGTAGTACATACGTGGGAAATAAGGACTGTTTACATAAACATATGCACACACACTAGGTGAGAACAGCTCTGCTGTTAGGCACTTGAATAGCTGTAGCACACACACACACACACACACACACACACACACACACACACACACACACACACACACACACACACACACATCTCTCTCCCTCTCCTCTCCTCTCTCTTCCTCTATCTTCCTCTCTCTCTCTCTCTCTCTCTCTCTCTCTCTCTCTCTCTCTCTCTCTCGCTCTCTCTCTCTCTCTCTCTCTCTCTCCTCTCCTCTCTCTCATCCTCTCTTTCTCCTCTCTTCATCTCTCTCTCTCTCATCCTCTCTCTCATCCTCTCTCTCTTCTCTCTTCTTTCACTTTCTCTCTCTTCCTCTCTTCCTCTCTTACTCTCTCTTTTACTCTTCTCTCTCTCTCTCTCTTCCCTTTTCACTCCCCCCTCTCTCTTACCTTTTCCCTCTCTCACTTTCTCCCCCCTTTTCCCTTCTTTTCCCCTCCTTCTAGGCTCCCCTTCTCTCTCTCCCTATCTCTCACTCTCTCCCCCTTTTTCTTTTTCTCTTTCTCTCTTTCATAAAAAAAAAATGGTTGGGACTCGCAGGAATCAGGGATCAGATGACAATGGTACTGGTAGGGAGGAATGG